>NC_044034.1:343678607-343987558 GCF_901765095.1 Microcaecilia unicolor
CCTTCTCTGGAGTAGCCAGGGCCGGTCTTAAGGCGAGGCGACCGAGGCGGCCGCATAGGGCCTCGCGCTCAGGGGGGCCCCGCGCAGCACGCCTCAGGTCGCCCCGCCCCGACCGCCCGAGCACCACTCTCCCTCCCTCCCTCCCAAGTTCAACAACGCGCGACGGCGACGTGGTGGGGGCGGTCCGCCCCAGATGTCAGCGGGTGGGTGCTCCGAATCCGCTCCTGGCGCTGCTCGTCCTGTCCTGCCTTTAAAAACCCAATTTGAAGCGCTGGAGTACAGGCAGCAGTGCCTCGCGTCTGCCCTTCTACTAAAAATCTCTTCGACGATGTCATTGGGCCTTCCCACATTGAGTCCCGCCCTCCTCTGAGGTAACTTCCAATTACCGCGAGGGCGGGCGGGACTCAATGTGGGAAGGCCCAATGACGTCGTCGAAGAGATTTTTAGTAGCAGGGTAGACGCAAGGCGCTGCTGCCTGTAACTCCAGCGCTTCAAATTGGGTTTTTTTAAAGACAGTGAGGGTGGTGGGCCTGGGCAGCAGGAGAATGGAGCTGGTAGGTGGGGAGAGACTCAGATGGGAGAAGGGTGTGGGGCTGTCAGGTGGGGGAAGGGTGGGGAGGGGGTTCTCAAATGGGAAGGAGATTGAGGTGGGGAGGGGGCTCATGGATGGGAGAAGCAGAAGGGGTGGGGAGGGGGTTCTTGGATAGTTGAAGGGGACGGGTGGGGAGGGGACTGGGGGTTCTTGGATGGGAGAGACTGGGGAGGGAGTTCTCGGATGGGAGAGGACTGGGGTTCTTGAATGGGAGAAGGGGACTGAGGTGGGGAGGGGGTTCAAGGATGGGAGAAGGGGATGGGGAGGGGTTCTTGGATGCTTGAAGGGGATGGGTGGGGAGGGGACTGGGGTTCTTGGATGGGAGAGACTGGGGAGGGGGTTCTCGGATGGGAGAAGGGGACGGGTGGGGGGAGACTGGGGTTCTTGGATGGGAGAAGGGGACTGAGGTGGAGAGGGGGTTCTTGGATGGTTGAAGGGGACAGGTGGGGAGGGGACTGGGTTCTTGAAGGGGACTGGGTCTGAGAAGGGGCAATATGGGAAAATGGGGGCCATGCCTGGGGCTGGTGGGAAAATGGGTATGCGTGGGTCAGGTGGGAGAATGGTTCTGAAAAGGGGGGCCCTAATACAAGGCATGTGGATGAAGGGGGCTGGAACTGGGGGCTGAAAAGGAGGTTAGGTGGGATAAGAGGCTGGAGACTGAAAAGGGGCAGGGGCTGAGACTGGGGGCTGAAAAGGGGACAGGGAGAAGTGGCTGGGGGGCTGAAGCTCGGGACTGGTGGGAGAAAAGGGCTGGGGCTGAAATGGGGGACTGGTGGGATAGTGGGGCTGGAACTGGGGGCTGAAAAAAGGGGCGGAAAGAGGGGCAGATCCTGGATGGGGGGGCAAGAGGGAGGACAAACCCTGGATGGATGGGAGAGGGAGGGCAAATGGTGGATTGAAGGAGCAGAGAGAAAGGGAAGGGATAGAAAGGGCAGACAGTGAATGGATGGGGGAGAGAGAGAGGGCAGACAGGGGCAGATGGTGGATGGAAGGGGCAGAGATAGAGGGCAAATGTGGGTGGAAGGGGCAGGAAGAGAGGGCAGACATTGGATGGAGGGGACAGCAGAGAGGGCTGACACTGGATGGCAGAGAGAGACCGAAGACAGATGCTGGATGGAAGGAAGACAGTGAAAAGAAGATGAGGAAAGCAGAAACCAGAGACAACAAACTGTAAATAAAATATATATTTAAATTTTTTTGCTTTAGGATAAAGTAGTATTGTAGATATGTTAATAAATGTTTATAATAGAACATGCAAACAAGGTAATCTTTTTATTGGACTAATTTTAATACATTTTGGCTAACTTTCGGAGAACAAAACCCCCTTCCTAAGGTCAAGATAGGATACTGTAACAGTACTATACTGTATTGACCTGAGGAAGGATGTTTTGGCCTCTGAAAGTTAAATATATTAGTTCAATAAAATGGTATTTTATTTTCTATATTTGTTTATTTCTATTTGTTAATTTGTAAAGTGGTGATTGGTATTTGTTAGTTTTTTTCAAATTTACATCTGCTGTCTTTATATTTTGCACAGTACTAGAGGACATATTCTGTTTCTGTGGTGTTGCATTGTATGCAGAGTCTGGCATCTTGGTGTTTCATTTTATTTTTTGTCTAAATAGAAAGTTTATGATTACTTATTCTATAGTGGATTAGGGTGTATCTGTGTTTGTGAAAAAGACATGGCTTTCAGTTGGCACTGACTGCAGGATCGACAAGCACTGGAGCTGGGGGCCTTGGAGCTCGGAGGGAGGGTGGCGGGCCCTGGAGCTAGGGTGGGGGCGGAGTTAGGGTGGGGCCCCATCAAATTGGTCTGCATAGGGCCCCGCACTTGCTAAGACCGGCCCTGGGAGTAGCCCCCACACTCTGGAATGCACTTCCTGAAAGGCTCCACTTAACACAAGACTGTCTCTACTTCAGGAAGCAGGTGAAAGCTTGGCTCTTCAACCAGACCTTTAATGGAAGAAGCAACTAACTTGCTAGTCTCACTCACACACACAAGGTGTGACACAGCTGCACATGCTGCAGCAGAAAATATTTATCCATTCCTACCATAGCTGAGATCATATTTAACCATCTCTCTGACCTCATGTGCAACTTTCTTTAAATTAGTCACCTTATTTTCTAACTCCTCTTACTCCCTTACCTCTCTATATGTTCCATCTTTGCTTATACCCTACACTGTCAGTTAAAAATGTTCTACTACGCATTGTGTTGACATTGTAAGTAGTATACTATAAAATCAAAAAATATACTGGAGAGCAAAAATAACATGAAACCTATAAGTAAATCATTTGCTCTTTAACCCAGAGCATTATTGATAATATAAATCTTAAAAAAAGGAAACCTCAACAGCCCGGGGCGCCTACAGAGATGGTCTTCCCCTTTAAATGGCTTTTATCACGGGTTTCAATAATCCTCTGAAACCAACTGCAATGGAAAACAGCTCCTTAATGGAGAAAAAAAACCCTATCAAAGGCTTTCTCTGCATTGATTTCCTAAAATCAATGCAGATCCATGCCCCTAATTTGCCGGCCACAAAAGATGGAATACCTTCCTAATATCAAATGTTTGGCGACCGCAAATGAAGCCAGCTTGATTATCGTGTATCAACTGGGGTATATAACACTGCAAGCGATGGGCAAGAATCTTGGTAAAAATATCTTTTGAGCAACTGTTGGCAAGTTTCTAGTTTAAAAGCTGCTCTCTCCTTTTTAAATGCTGTTTCCAGCAGCCTGGTTCCACCCTGGTTCCGGAATAGACTTCCTCTTCCCCAAAATGTTACCTAGTTCCTAACAAATCTAAAACTGCCCTCCCTGCACTATCACCTGATCCATGCATTGAGACTCCGGAGCTCTGCCTGTCTCTTGGGCTCTGCGCGTGGAACGGGGAGTATTTCTGAAAATGCTAACTTGGAGTTTCTTTGCACTGCGTATACAGATACGGCTTTCACCAACTGGGAGATTATCAAACATGTGACACAAAGTGCAAAAGACCGGATAGCCTCTATCTCGCTGCTGGATTGCTTCCTGCATCTTATTATTGGTGATTTCTTAATGAAGTTGCTAATGGAGTGGAATATAAACCACTACTAAATGGACTTGGGAAAAATCCACAATTCCAGGAATACCAAGTATAGAATGTTTGTACGCTTGGGAAGCTTGCCAGGTGCCCTTGGCCTGGATTGGCCGCTGTCGTGGACAGGATGGTGGGCTTGATGGACCCTTGGTCTTTTCCCAGTGTGGCATTACTTATGTACTTATATATAAACTAAAATTCCCTAAGTTTTCTAGTTATATGCAATGCTAATATTTAATTATTATTATTGTATTAATGTTATTAGTAGGTCCCCCTCTATGGATTTAAGTAGATTGTATTTCTAAGAGCTAGTTACTGGCTGATAGAAATGCCGTAATTCAATTTGTAGCCTCCTAATTGGCTCAAGGGCCAATAAATTAGAGGTCAGGCCAGGGGTGGGTGGGAGCTGAAGATAAACCAGTGTTGCAAGGAAATTAAACCCTGGAATGAGAGCTAGGCAGGCAGGTACACATTTGAATTATAGAATAGTATAATTTACACATGTTTTTTGGCAATATTGGTGCAAGTATTTATACCAGCAGTATGGTTGGTGTAAGTGGTCACACCTAAAATATACACATGTATTGGACCTCTTATGCTAGGATTCTATAAAGGAAAGTAAGTACTTGCGTTCCTTTATAGAACAGTTTCCAAATAGGTACTTCTTTATCAGGGCCGTGCCGATGCGGTAAGCGGGGTAAGCGCCGCAGGGGGGCGCTATCCTCTGGGGGGTGCTGCCGCTGCGTGCTTACCCTGCCCTCCCGCTCCCATGTAGGAACCCCGCCCTCTTCTCCCCCCCAAGATCCCGTTCCTTTTTTTTTTCTTTTAAATTTACCTTCCTCCGGCAGCGCAGCGTCAGTGAAGGAGGCGGCGCTCCCTCCCAGTCCCGACGTCTCTAGCCTTCCCTTGTTCGTTGCTCACTGCCCCGCCTTCTTCTGACGTCATCCTTGGGGGGGAGAAGAGGGGGGGCAGTTCCTACATGGGAGCGGGAGGGCAGGGGAGAGAGGGGAATCGCTGCCTTGGAGCCAGGCAGGTGCGGGGGGGGGGGGCGCCAACTGGTAGTCTGCAGGGGGGCGCCAGAGACCCTTGGCACGGCCCTGTTCTTTATAAAAATTGACTTCCACATGTGTACTTTGTACTCATTTTCAAAGAGACACTACTCACATTCTTTCTGTTTGAAATTTCTCATCAACCCCCTAATTCTATAAAAGTTGCCAAAAATTGCACAGGCAATTTAATTGAATAATGAGCTAATTAGTGCCAATAATTGGCTTTTTAACAAGCAATTATTGCCACTAATTAGATTTAATTGCATTTACAAGTGCATATTTAGGTGCGGGATCCATGGTTAAAATTTACGCACGATCTGAAAAGGGGGACGCAGAAATGGGAGGGTCATGGGTGTAATAGTGTTCCAAAAATTAACGCGCGTTGTTATAGAATAAAGGGGATACTTGCATACATGTGCACCACGTTTCAGTTGATGCAAATGGTCGTGCCTAAAGTTAGGTGCGATTCCCGGGTGTAAGCACTATTTTATAAACTGTGCCTAACTTTAAGCACAGCTTATAGAATAGCGCTTGTCCATCTAGCCCGGTATCCTGTATAGAATCTAGCCCCAAGGGGGTAATTCTGTAACACAGGTGCTAACATTTATATGCCAATTATGTGCATAAATGTTTAGAATAATGCATTTACTGGGATATGTGTTCACAAACACTTGTAACTGCCTACTAGCTATTCTGTACATACGTGCTTAGCTTACATAATGCATATTTGCAAAGGGGGTGTACACATGGGCGAAGCTCAAACTTATATGCCTATTGTGTCGCTGTTCATGACTAAGATTGATAATTGTAATATGGTCTATCTAGGAGCCATGAAAGTGATTCTCAAAAAACTTCAAATGCTACAAAATACTGCAATTTGTCTGCTATGTAGCCTACGTAATTTTGATCATGTAACTCCAGCGTTGAAATCACACCATTGGCTCCCTATTGAATATCATGTTTGGTTAAAAGTTTTATTGTTAGCTTTTAAGGCCTATAGAGCAGGGATTCTGCCATACTTGGCCTCCTGTAGTATTCCCTACACACCTATATGACTCTTACTAGGGTTACCATATGGTTCCAGAAAAAGGAAGACACATTGATCCAGTCCGAGTTTTTCTTCCATTGAAAGCAGTGGAAGTAAAACCCAGACTGGCCTGATCTGTCCTCCTTTTTCTGGATGGAAAATATACAAAGCAGATCGTTGAAGCAGCCCAGTAGGGCGAAACACGGCCTGTGTCGGGCTATTATATGCATATTTTAATATATTATTAAAATTATTTTTATCCATCAACGATCTGCTTTGTATATTTTCCATCTTGGAGTTTACAGATCGTCTGCCCCTCTGTTTCCTTGGACCCTCCTTTTTCTGGAGCCATATGGTAACCCTAACTCTTACGATCTTTAAATGGCTATCGCATGGTCCTTCTGGGACCTCATTCTGCACAGCTAGAAACCACTAGAAGCTCTGCTTTTCAATTTGTAGCTCCGGCCCTTTGAAACTCACTACCACATGCTATTCGTAGTGAGCTATCATTGAAAAACTTCAGAATAGCGGTTAATACATGGCTTTTTAAAGAGGCTTGTGATATCTGATTGGTCTGGAGACTGCCTGTAACTTTGTTTTTCTCCTTCTATTGTTAGCGTGAATGCTGCCTTTACTATTTGCAATTGTAGTTCCTTTCCAGAGATTGTTTTAGTTTGTAAACCGCCTTGCCCTGCTTGGTCAGTTAACGCATTATAGTAAGTTCTGAATAAATAAATACTTATAGAATACTGTAAGTTATGCGCATATGTGTGGCAATTAAGTGCTAACACTGAGTCCAGGTCTATGGCTGGTGGTTAGAGACTAATATTCTATAAAGTAGGAGCCTCTGTTCCTTTATAGAATAAGCACCTAATTATAGCATTATCATTTGAGTGTATACATTAAAAGCACCCTTGTACTTTAGATGTACAAGACTATGTGCAAGGGAGATGTTCATAGGGGAGAGACATGGGTGGGGCATGTGTGTCTCAAACCTTTACACATATCAGCTATAGAAGACTCATTTACGTGCTAAAGTGCCTCATTTAGGGGCATGTACTTACACCTGCTATTGACATGGTGTAAGCGGTCGGCCCTAAATGTAGGTATGGAATGTGGGCACCAGAAGCCATTCTAGAATTGGTGCTCAGTGCATTGCATTTAGGTATCTAACTTTCTGCGCACTTCGTAGAATTGCCCTCACTGTGTGCCATCAGATGTCTCTTACCAAGCAGATTTTGATCCACAGGCTGAACACTCCCGCAATGTCTTTGCTCATTTGATTTCTTCTCTCGTCTTTGCAAGGACTGCCTGGGTTCAGAAGATTAAAGCTGCCTCAGAGCTCTACATCGAAACCGAGAAGAAGAAAAGAGAAAAAGCATACCTAGGTAAAAGTGCAGCAGAGGAGAAGCACCTCTTGTGTATAGCTGTGAGAAGGGCAGGAAAACATAAAACTTGATTGATTGTTTTTCTCCCTTCACAGTTCGCTCCCAGAGGGCGACGGGCATTGGGCGACTGATGGTGAATGTGGTGGAAGGGATTGAACTGAAGCCCTGCCGGTCTCACGGTGAGTATTTCCATGCCTTACTTCCATGGGTTGCACTGTGAGACAAACACACTGAGATAATTTAAGAAGGATCTGTTTAGCAGATAGGCCAGTGTTCTTCATGCAAGGCCTGGGGGGCTATTGGCTGCCCTCATTGATCCTAAGTGTGTGTCTGTTTCCCCAGTACACAATCTCCCCTCACCTTTTCCTCTGTCTTGCTGCTGACATTATCCCCATGACACTTATTCTGTTTAATGTACCACGTAGTTCTCATTGAGTCTGAGCTATGTGCTGCCCAAGACTGAGAGAGCACCATGCAGTTCAAACATATTGCACCTTTTGTGGTGCTGGAAGAAAACAGAATAGCTGTTCAGAAGGCGGCACCACAAGTAAGCCTCCAGAGAAAATATAGGAGGAGATTAAAAACTGGAGAGAGGTGGAGAACTAGCTTGAAGGAGAATGGGGTGTAGACAGGATGGTGAAGGTTGACAGGATGTCTGCCACTTTTTCCGGTGATGGTCTTGGCTCTGTGATTGAACTTTTTTTTGACAGTCTGGCCCCTGCTTTAAAAACAGTGAAGGTCTCTGAGCTAAGCAGTATGCTATATGTATGTGCCAAGACATGATGGTGGGTATTTTGCGAGTGGGCATTTATATGGATGAAATTTGGACAGAACATAAAAGCTTTACTGGCTGGTTAAATTTAAAACTCTATTTCTGATCTTCAAGGCCCTTAAAGGAAATGGCTCAGAGTACTTGAAGAACAAGATCTCTCTATACACACCTCCAAGGTCACTATGGTTCTCCCTAAGCACAGCCTTTCCAAAGGAAATCACTTGATATGACACCTGCCAATGAGCCTTCTCCAGAGTAGTCCCCACACGCTTTGCTTAACACAATACTATCTCTACTTCAGGAAGCAAGTGAAAGCAGGCCTTTAATGGAAGGAGCAACTAACTAGCTAGTCACACACATATACAAGGAGTGACACCAGCTTCACATACTGTACAGGACATGCTTATCCATATCTGCCCTAGCTGAGATAATATTCAAGTACCTTTCAGATCTCACGTGTAGCTTTCTTTTAAATTAGTCCAGTCCCCTTATTTTCTAACTTCTCTATGTTCCATCTTTGCTTACATCCTGTGCTGTCTATTAAAATATTTTATTGTGTCTTGTGTTGATATTGTAATGTCGTGTACTATGCCATACCTTGTATTGTTGTTTGAATATTTCTACTGCTGTAATTGTCTATTGCCTATGTTTGAATTATTCTTGCTGTACACTACATTGAGTGAATTTCTTCAGAAAGGTGGTAAATAAATCCTAATAAATAAAATAAATAAGTTGTGCATGTACATGATAAAATCTTATAATCTATATATGTTCTTCTGCAGTCTAGGTGAGTGCATTTACACCAGGTGTAGGCTGATATAAGTGATCACACCTAATATATGAGCGCATTCTCTGCCCCTTATGCTAGTGTTCCAGGAGCCTATTTTGCTGTACAGTATAGGCTCCCTTATAGACTTATTTATTTATTATATTTGTATCCCGCACTTTCCCACTAAAAGCAGGCTCAATGCGGCTTACATAGTAATAGGTAACAGAATTTTGTTATGTAAAGTAGGAAATTAAGTATAACATAATAGAAGGATGGATGGGTAGTAAATGGATGGGTAGGTAGGTAGAGACAGGTGATAGAGAGAGGAGGGTAAGGTGGGAGATAGATTCTGGGTCAATGTCGTTTTCTCTTCAGTATATGTAAGGTAGATGGGGTTCATGAGATTAATCTGGGTCTTTTGGGTAGGCTTGTTTGAATAGATGGGTTTTTAGTGCTTTTCTGAATGGTAGGTGGTCATGGATTGCTCGGATAGGTCTAGGCAGGGCCGTGCCTAGGGTCTCCGGCGCCCCCCTGCAGTTGGCTCAGTTCCCGCCTTCTGACGTCATTTCTGATGTCAGAAGAAGGCGGAACTGAGCGAAGGGAAGACTGACACGTCGGGGCAGGGGAGCACCGCCTCCTACTCACTAACGCTACGCTGCCGCCGGACAGAAGTAAATTTAAACAAAAAATAAAGGAAAAGGATCTGGGGAGAAGAGGGCGAGGTAAGCATGGTGCGGCGGGGCGCCCCCCAGAAGATGGCGCCCTCCTGCCATGCTTACCTCGCTTTACCGTGTTGGCACGGCCCTGGGTCTAGGGAGAGCGTTCCATAGGCGGCTGCCCATGTACATATCTTCCATGTACATACGTTTATGCACACATTGAGAGAGCAGTTTTATTCTATAAGGCTGTTTATGTGCATTTCTATGTAGATTACTAGAATACTGGCATTTATGCGCCTCCTTGCTACTAGATGATTCCTTATAGAATTACCCCCTTAACCCCATAGAGTCTATACGTGCAAAGGTTCACCCGAGCCATGTGGAGATGTTTCTGGTGGTGGGGTTTGGGGAGAGGCTGTGTGTGCCAAAGAGCAGATGTTACATATGTGCATAAAGTTCCTGGGCTTGCCCTCAATAACTAATTGCAAACAAAAATGGCAGACTATATAGTACTTTTACTGAATGGAGTATTTAATTTTCACACTTTTAAAAAATGTGGAGAAAAAGACTTCAGTGTATTATCAGTATCTTTTTAGTCTTATGACAAATTCATTCTCATCACGAGTCTGAAAAAACCTCCACCTCCTCCATTTTATTCATAAATTCAATTTTTCCTTTTTCTAGATTTCTTATTTATAATTTCCCAAGTTCTTCTCCAAAATATATAATGTCCTAGTGATATCTTTCAAAAATAGCAGTAACTTAGCTTTCTTATCAGCACTGCTCTGTTGGCAAGGCTTTACAGAGCCTCTCCATTTCACATAAATGCTTCCTCAGGAGCCGCTGAAACGTTTCTACCAATGCTAAGTTTTTCAATCTTTTACTGCTGTGAGTATTGTATAGCAAGCGGTGATACTCACAGCAAAAGATTACAGCAATAAAAGATTGAAAAATTTAGCATTTGCAGAAAAGTTTGGTTGCATAAAGTTCCTGGGGTAATTTTGTAAAGGAAAGGACGAGCACACTGTCTATTGGAAAACTGGTGTAGCTTATGCAGGTACTGGTTTCACAAGTTAAAAGTCACCCTCTAAGCTTCCTCCTGTTCTTCCTAGGAAAGAGTAATCCGTATTGCGAGGTCACCATGGGCTCCCAGTGTCACATCACCAAGACCATACAGGATACACTCAATCCAAAATGGAATTCCAACTGCCAGTTCTTTATCAAAGACCTGGAGCAGGACGTGCTCTGTATAACCGTCTTTGAAAGGGACCAATTTTCCCCAGATGGTGAGTAGAGTTAAAGTGTGCATGGAAAATATGTTGTCCTTTAGTCTTTCTTTTTCCCATTTCTATCATTTTTAGATCAGTACTTCCCAAAGCTTTATCCAATATGACCTCATTTTGGTGCATACTTAAAAATTCACAGGCCCAAAGATGATGATGAAAACAAAAGGGTTGATATTCTTTTTTTTAATTTAATAATTTAAAAAATAAAGTACAATAAGCTCTTACAAGAAACCAAAATAGCCCACATCAAGGGAGAAGGAGAGAAAAGGATATTATAACAAGAAATTTATATCACCAATTATACATTACACCTGGAATGTTCTACAAGGCGATCTAACAAACATCATCCACCTAAGATAACTTCATTTAGCTTCCTTATCTATCAAGAGCCTTTCTAGCTGATCTGGTTCATTAAAAAAAACATAATATTTGAAAAGGTAATTAAACACTTTGAAGTAAATTTTTTGTAAAAGTAGCTCCTAGGGTCAACACCCTACCTTTCAATTGCAAAAATTGCCTACACCTAAGTGGTGTAGCCCTAGAAATATCTGGAAATATTTGCAACTTCCGTCCACAAAATAAGTAATCTTTCTTCTTGAAGTAATTTTTAAAAATTAAAACTTTACAGACTCGGAGGTAAATGATACAAGTAGAGTACAGTGCTCAGGAAAGTTGTCTTGAGTTGTTTATTAAAAAGCTGTTAAATTTGAAATCCATTTCCCTTAACAGACAACTCCTGCAACCCTCAACCTGTTTTGCCTTCAGAACCTTGTATAGCAAATAATAACATTTTGTAATACCAATAGTGTCCGTATTAGTCAAAACCAGAATTTCCCTGAAATATTTTCTCAATAAAATCTCAGCAGATAACAAGGAACAAATGGGAAAATTCAAAAATTTCAGATTAGAAGACCTAATCTGATTTTCCAACACCTCTAGCTGTCTATGCAACAAAAGAGTATCTTTAATCCCGGTTTTTCCCACTTGTTGCAGAGACCCATTCTGAGCGTCAATTTTTTTAATAGCATTGTCCATGTGCTGAGTTTGCTGTACAAATAATTCCATCTTTGTAACAACTTGCTGGGAAAAATGACAGAGCTGCTGTACCAGACCCTGCACCAATGCTTCAGTCCATTTCACCACTCTCCAAACAAAACAGACTGTAACTGTTCAGTAGATGTTGGCAAAGTGGATATAGGCAACTGAGGCATAGTTTAAACTCCCCCCAAGGAGGACAAACCCCCTGAGAGGGACAGATAGGAAGAATTAGGCGGATCAAGGAACACCTTTCCTCTGAAGTGAATAGAGTCCCAGAGTCCAACCCCATAGGAGGAAGGGGAGTACCTTTATCCCTCATTACCACAGGGACGGCCAAATTTCAAGGGAGTGGAGGAGTGGCAGAGTGGCCTAGTGGTTAGAGCACTGGTCTTGCAATCTAGAGGTGGCTGGTTCAAATCCCACTACTGCTGCTACTTGTGATCCAAAATCCAAATAAATAAAGAGGGTGTCAGAGGCATAGCAAAGGCATGGCCGTCCTTCTCACAGAAACATCCACATTTTGGACGTCCTCAACTGCCGTCGCTTCCCCTTCTTAGGAAGGAAATCATGTGCAAATGAGCGAGCAGCTCATTTGCATGCAATTTCCTTCATTCATGCCCGTTCCTTTCCGGATCAGTAAGGGAAGGGCTTTTTCCATTCAGTTAGTGGGACCAGTGCACTACGAATGCTGGCTCCTCCCACGACCAAATGGCTTGGATTTGGTCGTTTCTGAGATGGGCGTCCTCGGTTTCCATTATCGCCAAAAACCGGGGACGACCATCTCTAAGGTCGACCTAAATTTCATGATTTGGGCGTCCATGACCGTATTATCGAAATGAAAGATGGACATTCATATTGTTTCGATAATACGGGTTGCCCCGCCCCTTTACGGTGCCCCCATTCGATTATCCCCCTCCACGTTGCTTTTTTAAAATAGGCTTAAAACAGGTGACTTTTTGGACTTCTCACACTGGTGTCCTGCTATAAAATGTAGCCCGGGTATTATTTTTATTTTTTACTAGAATGGGTACAAAATATAAAACAAAAAAAAACCCTCTCTTTTTTCTTTTTTTGTGAGAAGTATATACATTGGTTCTTCTCCATAAATACAGTATATAGGGCCAGAGAACCAAAGCAAGGATGAATAAAAGTGGGAAATATATGTGTTAAACCATATTACTTTAAGTTAAATAAAGAAGGAAAATCAGAAATGTACATTGAAAAATAAATGCAAAAAGCCCCCACATAGATGAAAAAGAATTTTTAAAAAATAGGGCAGAGATATCTAAACATACTGAAAGTATTGAGCTCAAAATGAGGGGAAATGATTCTTTTCCTGATACTTTGTCCAAGAAGCAGGATTTTTATTTTTTTGACTTGTGAACATTGTGCTTGTGTTTTAGACTTTCTGGGTCGCACTGAAATCCGCGTGGCGGACATTAAGAAAGACCAGGGCTCCAAGGGGCCAGTAACCAAGTGTCTGCTCCTGCACGAAGTCCCCACGGGAGAGATAGTGGTACGGCTGGATCTTCAGCTCTTCGATGAGCCATAGCAGGACCTGGTGCTGAGATTTCTGATGTAACCTGCATCACAGCAGGGGCCTTGTGAGAGCCATTCAAATGTCATTCTTTAATTCACCCAGGAAACTGCATCCCTTGCGTTGGACATCTAATAGCACAGCAGAGAAATGGTTAAGTTGGTGCAAGTTTGAACCTTGTGGACAGTAAGACCACTGTCAAAGCTTCAATTGATGTTCTTCTTGTAACAAGGAGCATTATTTGTGATACAGTCGGCAGTTTGCCCGGCAGTATTTCTGAGCTGGATTTGAGCTCTGAACAACAGTAAGAGGTGAATGATTGGGCCAGTAAGAGGCTTGAAACTTTGATGGAAGTCATTGCTGCTCACAAGGTTCCTGCATTTTCTTACTTTGCTTCAGTATAAAGAGCAGTCTCCCATATATCTGTAAGTGGCTTATCCAAGTAAGCGTTATGATTTTGATCCTGGTAATTCTGGGGTTGAACTCAGAATTCTTAATTTCTAGGAAAATGTGTGAATAGTTTATGTGGAATTTGAGGTGTCAGGAGTGTATGGGATTAGCATAGGATCTCTGGACATAATATACGGTTCTAAAGCTGCCACCCGGGTCTAAATATCCCATTTATCTGCTGTAGTCTCGTAATTCAGAAGTGCAATCTATGTGATTTAAAAGGTAAAAGTACCTAGTCAGTGGTGATGTAAAAATGGATTAGAAAAAGCAAGAACTGCAATTTGCCAGAGAGTGTCAGTGACTGCAATGAAACCCTTTACTGCACCATTATGAAGTATATATATATATATATAATGTGAGGGTGATTTCTCTGATCCCAGAGCATTTTGTGAATGTAATCACTCATTCCTGGCTGAAAACCAGTAAATAGGAAGTTATTACTACTGTCATTGCAGCACTGTGATGGGTGAACATTGGTGGAATCACAAGCATGAAGGGAAGTTACTTCCATTTTTTGTGCAATGCGGTTGCTTGAGTGAACACCGGTGGAGAACCTATTCTCCAGATGTGATTGAAGGGTCCTGCTGGAGGTGAGGAACCTCATGTGTCAGTCATTATCTGCTGACTGGTCCCTGTCACTTTGCTTAACCATATATGTACTTCTTTCATTTAAAAATCAGAGTGGTGGTTTCCCTCTGCTCTCAGTGCAGAGCATACAAGACTTGTGTTTGTTTTTTTGTACAGTCGGTAATTCTTATTTAGATGAATTTGAAGAAATTAATGTAGAAACTGAGACTCAGGGCTCTGTGGATATGAAATAATGCTCCCTGTGATCTCTGGAGTATGAGTGCCAGTTTTTGTCAGTAATTCTAGCCCCACTGATATTGGCATGTGATTTCGTGCCACACTAGTAACTCCTCTAGCAACATCGGTATATTATGCTGGGAGCTAAGTATATGTACTGCCCTAGGTATGTGTGCGTATTAGTAAGTCAGGGTAGTCACTCCCAAAATAACTCTGGTCTTATTCACTCCACCAAAACAGTATTGCAAAGGGACGGGATGGACTGAATGGGTGTGATGCCGCCTCAGTTGCATGGGAAATAAAACCCAAATTTCTGCTGAGTGGTGACCGTGAAGCCTCCCCCATGTACTCTGTGGCTTCTTTGCTCTCCTGCAGTCCACTCAGAAGCTGAGTAGGGGGAGCATTCACAGGAGATTTCCGCCCTTTCGGTCTTTGCTGCATGCACAACCTTCTGCTGGAAGGCCCAGCTGGAGTCAAGTTACCCAGCTGGCAGAAAGGTTCGCTCTATTTGAAAAATTCCTTTTTAATTGTCTTTTATACTGATAATACATTAAATAGCTAAGGAACTCCATTATTGGCATTTCATAAGCCTAACTTTTAATTTATTCATGCTTAAAACCTTTGAAAAAAGATTAATATTGTGTTGGTACCAGTGAAACTGTATTATTTAAATCCTGTTTATCACTGACCAGTTCCCAATGTAAATGAACTGTTGCAGAAGGGTTCTTAAAGGAAAGTTAACAGTAGGTGGTAGGGTGAGAAATCCTTGCTTTGTGCTATAAACAAAATGAAAGAGATCTTGCTGCGCTCATTCCTCAAAAGGCTCCAACTAATTAAAGTCAATATACATTACATGAAAGAGAAAACAAATGTTCAGTATTTTGGGGTCAATAGTTGCCCTTCCCCAGGCTCATGTAGGATAAAACACTTTGAGAGGGAAGATGGAACCTAGAGTAGCTCCTTTAATTATTCAGGACTTTTGTTGGCGGAGGGAGGAAGGTTTGGATCCATGTACTGCTCCATTCTCACCATGTGCTGCTGGCACTCTGCTGAGACAAACAACTTTCCCTAGGCTGGAACTCTGCAGAAGACCAGAGCCTCGAAAGAGGGAGATAAAATATTAGAACAATTTACATGCCTCCAATACATAGTGATGTTTCTGCATTTCAGAAGACCGTGTCAGCTCTTGCAGAAGGATGCTGTGCTCTGCTCACCCTCACTGTGCTACAAAACCCTTCAAGTTTAGCAGTTTTCTCTGTTTGGTTAACCTGTTTATATCACGATGCCAGCTTCTCCCTTTCCTGCATAGACTGGTTTATCTCTGTGAATCTCTCTGATTTGTTCATCCTGGTGGATAGCCATTGCTGGGAGACTTCAGGACCACAGAGAAAATTAATGTGTATTATAGTTCCTTTCACAGGGACCACTGTAACATTTCTAGCAACATTCTGTGTCTGTTGCAGGGGAACAACAAAGTTTACATTTCATATGTTGGAAAAAAAATTCTAGTGTTTGTTATTTAATTAGTATAGTGTTGAGTTTTGTGCTAAGAACACTGGGTAGAATGTAGCTCGGTACAGACCTGAGCAGGCAGACAGGACATAGACGCTGCATTAGGAACTTCCAGGTGGCCATGTTTTAGACTAACTTACAGTAAATGTCATTGCCTATATTTTTTAATTTCCTTAAGAAGTTGTTTTAAAGAAAGTTTGTAAAATTGTTGCATTTCATGCCTATTGCTGTTGGCTTAAAGAGAGATTATATAACATCACATACTGATCCATGTGACTGCATTAGGGAAAGAGTTATTAAATGTCTTAGGAAAGTTGTATTGTGTGTCAGTGTCCTATCCTTTCTGTTGAGTGGATGATAGTGTGGTAACAGTACCTTCACTGGTCCAGATGGTTAACCAAATAGCTCTTTTACACTAAAACCTAGAAGCATAAACTTTTCATTTGTTCTACCCCGTGTGTTGCCTTTGTTCATTGAAGTCAAGCCACTCCAGCTGGTATTCAAAGCTGCTGATCCAGGTTTGCTTCATCTGCTGCTGGGAAAAGTAGTGTTGATTAGGGCTATCCCTGGATTTTCGGTGGCATTGTCCAGATAATGCTGCTGAAAATCATTGTACACCACTCCAGCGCTATCTAGATGGCATCAGGATGGTCCCCATAGGTGGAGTGTGAGTGGTCCTGTCAGTTATTTGGTTACCAGCAATATTGTGTCCACTAATTGTATAACTATCAGTATAAAACTGAGAGAACAAGAAGGCTGTCCTAACTTCATCTGGTTGGCTATCCAGATATTGGGCTGAATATTGCCAATAGTGCCAGGGGTTAACATTGAATCTGGATATTCAGCACCAGCCATGATCTCCACTACCTACCAGCACAGTATACCTGTATTTAGTTCAGCAGCTGTGGCTGCCATTAAAAATAATATTGTTCACCCATCACAAGACAATTGTTATGTGACAGCATTCACACTGTATTTATGATGGACTGGGAAGAGCATTTCCTGGTGCGTAATGCCTGGATGAAACAGCCAGCAGGGTGTTTGCCTCCTTTGAAGTCTCACTATGCTGCTCTGTTGGAAGCATGGACTTGAGGCTAGGTTTATTAAAATTCACATGCTAACATACATTAGTACATTATTTATAATGGAATCTATTTACTAACATCTCAAATACTAATACTCAAGTCCTACTTTTGCTCCATGTGATCTCAGGCAAGTCACTTAACCCTCCATTGCCTCAGGTACAAATTTAGATTGTGAGCCCTCCAAGAGACAGGAAAACAGGGCTACCGAGAGACTGAGCCGGGCCCAGAGGAGGGCCGCTGCTGCCCCCCCAATTGCCCCCCCCCCCCGGATCATTGTTGCCCCTGCCCCCAGGATCATCGCTGCTGCAACTGAGGTATCTTGGGGCTGGCGGGGATCCGGAAGCCCCGCCAGTGGAAGAATCCAGCGCTGCTCTTCACTCCATGCCTGCCCTGCGGCTGCTTTTTTTCTTTTGTTGTGCATGGTCGTTTTCAAAACTGAGCATGCACCTGAGGGAGCAAAGCAGCCGCTCAGCACAGCAGTAGAAGTGAGCAAAAAGCAGTGCTGGAGGGGGGCCCAGTGCAGGAGTTTTCTCTCTCCTGCTTCTGTCGGGACCCGATCACTCGGGGCCCATCAGGAGCAGGAGAGAGAGACCCTGGCACTGGGCCTCCCTTGGAGGCCAGGCCCTGGGAATTTTGCCCCCCTCTGCCTCCCCCTCTCGGCAGCCCTGCAGGAAAATGTACCTGAATGTACTCACCTTGAGCTACTACTGAAAAAGGTGTGAGCAAAATCTAAATAAAAATAATGCTGCATGTTAACAGCATCAGCGTACACCAGTGATTCCCAAACCTATCCTGGGGAAACCCCAACCAGTCAGGTACATACGTATTGCCATACTGAGACAGACCAAAGGTCCATCAAGCCCAGCCTCCTGTTTCCAACAGTGGCCAATCCAGGTCACAAGTAGCTGGCAAGACCCCAAAAAAGTACATTTTATGCTGCTTATCCTGGAAATAAGCAGTGGATTTTCCCCAAGTCCATTTTCATAATGGTCTATGGACTTTTCGTTTAGGAAGCCATCCAAACCTTTTAAAACCCCGATAGGCTAACTGCTTTTACCACATTTCTCTGGCAACAAATTCCAGAGTTTAATTACACATTGCGTGAAGAAAACATTTCTCTAATTCATTTTAAATTTACTACTTTGTAGCTTCATTGCATGCCCCTAGTCCTAGTATTTTTGGAAAGAGTAAACAAGTGATTCATATCTACCCATTCCACTTGTTACTTTATTGACCTTTATCATATCTTCCCTCAGCCATCTTTTCTCCAAGCTGAAGAGCCCTAGCTGCTTTAGCCTTTCCTCTCTGTACCTTTTCTAATGCCACTATATTTGAGATGCGTTGACCAGAATTGAACACAGTATTCAAGGAGCGGTCACACACCTTGGAGCAATACAAAGGCATTATAACGTCCTCGTTTTTGTTTTCCATTCCTTTGTTAATAATACCATACATTCTATTTGCTTTCTTAGCCACCGCCGCACACTGAGCAGAGGGTTTCAACTTGATGCCTAGATCCCTTTCCTGGTTGATGACTCCTAATGTGGAACCTTGCATGACGTACCTATAGTTCGGGTTCCTCTTTCCCACATGCATCACTTTGCACTTACGTTGCAAAGGTTTTCAAGATATCCACAATGAATATTCATATATCACCACCTGAGCTCTCTCTCTGATCGAGGTTACACAATACTTTTCCTATTTTGCCACAAAGTAACCACTCTAATATATTATATAGCTTATAAAATATTTATTTTCATATTCTTGTAAGCCCTTAGCTCATCCTTATTATATATCAGTTATTACCATGAATTACCAGAGTCTATTTTCTCCTAATCATACATGCACTCAATCATCCACTCATCCCTTACTCAAATACAGTTTAATAACTCTCTTAATACAATGACCGTATACACAAATACACAAATCCATGAATAAGACCACATACAAGGCATGAAATAACAGGTTCAATATATTAGTCCTTTTGTCAATCCTAATTTCAGTTCACACATTGAATCTTCTGAACCATCTACTCCTCAGTTGTATCTTGAAACTCTATTCGGTGGTTAAATAGCAGTGGAGTATAAATGTTCTTCCATTATGAACATGATGTCCAAATATGTCATGCTGGAGTACATATGACTCGTCTCATCCCGATCTCGTATAGTGCTTCAATTCAAACTTTTATAATTCGTACTTCACAAACGCTGAGTAGTATCACCGCTTATGGATTTAAACACAGCTATGCAACCATACCGTACAGCGGCGCCATTTTTATAGACTCCTGTGGAGGGTCGTTCATGTGAGAGCTGCTAAAAAATGATAAAGTTAAACCCCTGATGATGCCTTCGGGTGAAACGCTACGAGAGCGTAGGGTTTGACGGCATTGAAAAGATGGTTGCATAGCTGTGATTAAATCCATAAGCGTTTGTGAAGTATGAATTATAAAGGATTGAATTGAAGCTCTATACAAGACCGGGATGAGAAGAGTCATATGTACTCCAGCATGACATATTTGGACATCATGTTCATAATGGAAGAACATTTATACTCCACTGCTATTTAACCACCGAATAGCGTTTCAAGATACAACTGAGGAGTAGCTGGTTCAGAAGATTCAATGTGTGAAATGAAATTAGGATTGACAAAAGGACTAATATATTAAACCTGTTATTTCATGCCTTGTATGTGGTCTTACTCATGGACTTGTGTATTTGTGTATACGGTCATTGTATTAAGTACTGGGCAACTCCTACAGTCTGTGCCCTGAAAATGGCAAGGCCAGATTAAATATGCATATGTAATATCACATCATATGTTAGGAGTTTATCATATTGGGCAGATTAGATGGACCGTTCTTTATCTGCTGCCATCTACTATGTTACTATGAACAGTCAGGACCAGGAGAAGATTATGTTGTGATGAGTGAAGAGAACAAGCAGGGTAATAACTACATTGGGGCAATTATTTGACGATACTGATGTTTCCTTTTGAAAAGCTGGCTCATGATTATCAGTTGCTGCCAAGTGACCGCTTTGCTTACTTACAATTAATTCATTTCTTTTTACCTCAAAGTCCATTAATCTAGAGGCACTAGGAAAAATACTTTTCTGGAAGATCTTTCTGAAGACTTTTGCAATACCCATAATTTCAGTATTATATTGTTACCTTAGGGCTAGCATGTCCCTTAACTTGTCCCATGGGAGACCAAACTGGGTACCCAATCTGAGTGTGATTGGAAGGAGATGGAAGTGGCCTTACCATGCTTGTCTAGGGCTGTTAATTTGCATGAAAATGGGGGTAAAATTATGTATTGGTGGTACCTCACCCTGGGTAGACTTCATCACATTTTTCCTACTGTCTCACCGTTTTGCTGGAGGTCAGCACTTATTAGAAAAAACAGTGCAGTATAAGCTTCAGAACTGGTTGTGGACTGTGGTGCCTTTGGACCCCAGGTACAAAACAAAAAAAACAAAAAGGCACACAACTGCTTACAAAACAGTAGATAAAAAACAACAAAGCAGTGGAATCAAATGCATTTATTGGAACAATACCCGACGTGGCCACGTTTCGCCCTCAGGCTGCGTCAGGGGTATAAACCATTTATCTGCTACTTCCAACTGAACTGATATGCATTAGCATAATGCATATCAGTTCAGTTGGAAGTAGCAGATAAATGGTTTATACCGCTGACGCAGCCTGAGGGCGAAACGTGGCCACGTCGGGTATTGTTCCAATAAATGCATTTGGACCCCAGGTATACACTTGCTAAATAAAACTTTTTCAGGTGCACTTTTGTGTCAACAATGTCTCATCTAGTACTGTCTTAATGCAGCTTGTCTTACCTTGGTCACTGCTTGGAAGTCACAGACTGTTCTGTCTGCTTATAAATGGATCATTAAGCTTTGGTTTATAGCGAACATGGAAAACATTCACAGAATCTGGCCAAATGGGAGTGAATTTGGGAGAATTTCTAACTCTTCTAACTCATTGCTCCTAGAGTGCCCCTTTGGACGTTTGCAACATCAGTTTTCCAATACACAGTTCATTGGATTGGCTGGGGGGTGAGGGGAAGAGAATGTTCTCTAGGGATACTTTTTTAAAAATATATATACTGTTTACAATTGTGTTGTTAAGTTTAAGCTTGAATAAAAAGACCTCTAAAAATTAAAAAATAAAACCATATGACGCATTGCCCCTGACCTTAACTTGTCCCCAAGAACAGAGGGGCAAATAGTATAAAAATGTGCTCACTTACTCCCTGGCTTGCTGGGCCTCATTTGAATATTTTGAGTATCATTATCCTGTTCATCAATGGCTTATTTACGCAGGCAGATGCATGTGGACGGTAACAGCTGCTTAAATATGCAACCCATATAAAATTAAGAAAACCCCCAAATAATTTCTATCAATTTTTCAGTGGACATACCGAGGTTTCCTATCTGTAGACACACATTCTCTCTCTGTAGCTTAAGTCCATGTACACCCCCCCCCCCCCCAACACCCCCTCCACATCAGTATCACATGCCAGGTTTTCAAAGGTATGCTCATAATTTACTGATCAACTGGCAGCAGATGCTGAAGATAATCTGTGTGGCCACTTCGGTCATGCCGTCCCCCCCCCCCCCCCCCAAGCCCCTACTCTCCCCCACCTCTCTAGGCATGTCTTAATCCCAACTAAGAAACCAAGAGTTAGTTCACACAAGATGCTGCTAGAGTAACCATAGGGTATTGCTCTACCTACTTCATACTACTGACCCTACACTAAAGAGTTAAAATTGTGGATCACTGTTCCATCTTTCCTGTCCCAAATGAAAGCTATCAAATATGAAGCATCTGCCACAGAAGTCACTACTCCCACATTTCTAAAGTTGTCTGGCTGCACATTTCCCGGACTCTAGTTACATAAAGGATGCTATATGCTAATATTTAACCCAGGATTTTAATTTTAGTTCCACTCAAATCAGTCCACCTTCAAAGACATTGTATATGGGAGAGATATCTTCCAAAGCCAAAATTCACTTATTCCAACAATACCTAAACTCTTCATCACAAATAAAACATCACCTACACCTAGCCATCAAAAGGTCAGCTGGACATTAACCT
Organism: Microcaecilia unicolor; assembly: GCF_901765095.1. NCBI lineage: Eukaryota > Metazoa > Chordata > Amphibia > Gymnophiona > Siphonopidae > Microcaecilia > Microcaecilia unicolor. Next base: position 343,700,763 of record NC_044034.1, read on the forward strand.
GCATCCCTCTCCTGCCCAAGCCATACTCCCTAATAAACTCATGGAAAGAGAACCAAGTTTGCAGTTCAGCACATCAAATTCTCTCTGAACTACATGCCAAGATGAAGGTGCAGCAGGAATTATGTACTACCTCAATTTACTTTGACAGGGTCACTTGGTAGTAGGTTTTGCATAATCTAGAAGTGTCCCCGTTCCCCCCCCCCCCCCCCCCCCCCGAAATCAGTTGCTTCTGAGGTATACAGACCAGAAGCTTCTGTTTCTGCATCTAACAGTGTATGTAACAGCTGCCCATCAGTTCCTTTTACTGGCTGAACCAAGGAAATCACTAACCATGATACAATACACCTCAGCTCAATACTGACCCACAAATGGTCTCCAATTCCACTCATGTTGTGGAGAAATTTTTATTGTTTTACTATACCACCTTTTTACAAGGAGGTTTTATTTTGAGAAAAGAATGCAGACAGCAAAATATTGGTGATCCAGGATAAAACTTCTCAGACAGTGTCTCGCATGATTTTGGTCATTTTCTGAATCTTGGCTTTTGTAGACATGTCAACATATTTATCTCCAATGCTGACAATCATTCCCCCAAGGATAGAAGGATCAGTCTAGAAGGAAAAAAAAAAGTGGAAAATGAAACTGTAGAGTAACATAAGAGGAAGCATCAGGGTAATTCATTCACAACACTGAGATCTGTTGAATACAAACAATTATTCTGTTGCACTATTCTTTCATTTGCCCTTGACATTCGTACAACCAGAGAAGAGATGCCTGAACTGCTTCAGAAACAGTTACGGGCTCTAAGAGGAACTTTAGACACAGTTTGTGTTATTCTGGCACACTGCACCAGAGACATGCGGTAGAACTAGAGGGCATGAAATGAGATTGAAGGGGGGCAGACTCAAGAAAAATGTCAGGAAGTATTTTTTCACGGAGAGAGTGGTGGATGCTTGGAATGCCCTCCCGCAGGAGGTGGTGGAGATGAAAACGGTAACGGAATTGAAACATGCGTGGGATAAACATAAAGGAATCCTGTTCGGAAAGGAAGGGATCCTCAGGAGCTTAGCGGAGGTTGGATGGTGGAGGCAGGGCTAGTGCTGGGCAGACTTATACGGTCTATGCCCTGAAAAAGACAGATACAAATCAAGGTCAGGTATACACAAAAAGTAGCACATATGAGTTATCTTGTTGGGCAGACTGGATGGACCATGCAGGTCTTTTTCTGCCATCATCTACTATGTTAGTCAGAGGACAGAGGCAGCCTTTCTGAACAATCAATTCCTCCTATGAAGTTGGCATCAAAAGCTATTGTCTCTACACTGGAAGCTTGTGGTCGGCTGTCAAAGCTCTCTAAGAAAAGAAAGGGGCAGGGGCACTCAATCTGCACATACAGGACTTACCTTAATTTTTACAAGATGTCTGTGTTACAATACAGTACGAAAGGTTAAATGATTTTTTTTTTTTTTTTTACTTACCAAGAGCATGTCTACTCTACACTAGTGATGGGGAAAGGCTTCAAGGTCTGGCACCTTGATGTATAAAATACCATTACTGTGTCATACCTTGGTCTCCAATTTCAGAGTTTCTCCTTTTGCCAGGAAGCCACTTAAAGCAGTTTGCAATTCTGTAAGACTGGCCGCTTCCAAAGGCTGAAAAAAAGGGCAAAAAATACAAGCTTAGAAGTTAGGAAGTTGATCTGTTTGTTTTGGTAGAGCAGATTATGTTCTTTACTACCTAAAAACACTGATTCAGGAATTAGGAAGCAATTACAGCACCTGCAGAACATTGGCAGCCCTGGTTACCCTTACACATAGAAAGCAGGTCTTTCACTACACATCCTTCTGGCCAAGAATGAAAGCAGATGGCCAGCTGTCAAGCCTATTAACTTACAACCTATCTAGTTGCTGAAATATTCCTCAACTAACCCCAGCAGTGGTGACTGTGCACAGCACTTCTCCCCGGTGAGCACTCATAATTCTGTTAAAAGCAGAAATCACATCTGGAGTCTGGCGCAGGCGACCATTCTCAGCAAGCACATCTGAAAAAGAACAGGGGAAAAACCCTCACTTAATACACTCATCACCAGACAGTGGCATATATACCCAGTATTACAGAAGTGCTTTCCAGCTAGCCATATTCCTTTACAAAAAGATGACACGCTTCACCAACAAGCTCAAGACGAGTTACAGCATGGATGACATATCTAAACATTGTAAAACACAATACTAACTCAAAATAAAATACATTGGTGGCAAGTCATTAAAGTGGCGCCCCAATGGGGTGTGCTTAGTGCCAATTCTATAACAGCTTCTGGGCACACTGAAGCAGTTAAAGAAGACTAGCACAAAGTCATACTGGTGTGCTGAAAGGCTTGCCAATTTAAATTTATGTCAATGGCTGGTGTAACAGGGACAACTGATAGTATTCTGTAAGTTGTGTGCATCGCTTGGCAATACGCCCATGCTCCACCCACATTAAGGGCTAAATTCTGTATATGGCGTCTGAAGAATTTGTGTGGAAAAAACTTACACCTAGGCCTATTCTCTAATGTTTGCCTAATTTTTATAGAATAGACAAATTCCCGTGTGGTATATACAATGCGCCAAGTGGCTTGCCACGTGACTAAATTTGGTCACATCCATTTAGGCCACGGTGTAAATCCCAATGCCTAAATTAGGCGCAGATCGAGTGTATTCTATAACAATGCGCAAAGATTTTAGAAACGCCCTCACCCTGCCCATGGCCACACCCTTTTCATTTATGCAACTTAAAATTTAGGCGCACCACATTATAGAATACACTTAGCGAGTTTTGCACATAGTCAATTAGTGCTGATAACTGCTTAACATCCAATTAACAGCACTGATTAGCTAGCTAACCAATTAAGTTATGCGCATTGTTACAGAATATGCCTTGGTTTCCTTGTGGCTTTTCAGGCAACATTTGTAGAATCCCGGGGTAAGTGACTTGTGCATGTAAAGGCTTGGTGTTATTTTGTAACTAAAATGCACAACTTTGGATTAGTGGTTTCAATCATGCACATAAGTTGTAGTATTCTTAGCATACACGCTAGGGCTGTACCGAATATTCATATTCAATTTGGCCCCAAATACATTATCGTATTCAGCCGAATAGTGATTTAAATTCAAATAAGAATAATGCGGGTCTCTATTGTGCTAAATACTACTGAAATAAACACTTGATCTCTAATTTCACATTGCTTCTTTTATCTTTTACTAGTAAAAGAGGCCCGTTTCTGAGCAAATGAAACGGGCGCTAGGCTAGCAAGGTTTTCGTCGCCAACACCCCCCCTCCCTCCCTGGCCAACCCCTTCGTTGTTCTGCCATTGCTCCACCCCCAACGTCATGACGTTTGACGCGAGGGTGGGGCCCAGAGCGATTTCCCACCCCCCCGCCTCCCTCCCTGCCAACCCCTTCGTTGTTCTGCCATTGCTCCGCCCTCGAGGGCAGGGCCCAGAGCAATTTTGGTGGCTTCACCACCACGAACCTTCAAACCTTTTTGAAGGAAGTCAGGGCTTGGGCTTCACTGACGTCAGTGTCCTCAGAACGTTGAGGGTGAGTTTTATTATAGTAGATGTTAAAGCTCAATGCCCATTATTCGTATTCGGTTGAATAATATTTTTCATTATTCATGTTCCACCAAATAGTAAACTATTCAATATAGCTCTAATACACACATTATCAGCATGTAAACTTAGGTGTCAGCTTATACAAATACCTTTACTGACTTTCAGTTATTTAATATTTCTGGAATTACCAGGCTTTCAACTGTCTCTTAAAAGAAAGATAACACAGGATTTGCCTCATATCAATGGATACTGAATTCCATAATTTAGGACCCATAAACCCAAAGATACTGGATGAAGGTTTAAAACTGCATTTCAACATATCTGAAAAGCATCTGGTGTTTGAATAACTTGCCTTAACCTCAGGGGTGGGGAGCGGCATTTCACCACAGTCAGACTGTCAGCTATTAGAAGCGCTGCGTTTATTAAAACAGCAGGTGGCGATGGGTGAAAAAAAATAAAACCCAAATTTACTTAGAATAAATACTGACAGAAGGACTTTACATTAAAAAGGAAAAAAAGCATAAGACTTACTGACAAAGTTGACGGTGACAGGGGACAGCTTCTCCTTTGCTAAGGCATCAGACACACTTTTCTGCTTGATGGCCCGTTTCACGTGAGGATTCAAGAGGATTGCAGACATTTTGGGATCTTTTATAAGTGCCTAAAAGGTAGAATTCAAATCACCTAATGACCAGTGCACACACATAACAGAGCAGGCATACAAAACAGAAGCATACACGTCTATAAAATAGGCATCAAAAGGGCAGAGAAAGATCGCTCTTTCAGACTGGAATTCTTGCACATCATTTAAACTCTGATAAGCACAGATACAAACTGTTGTTTGAATCAGTGTCCATTTCTTCAAAGCTTTTGTTAGGAGGATAAAGAAAGCACTGTTAGTAGAGTGGTTAAAGCAGCAAGCTTGATATCCAGGGGTTCCTTGTTCAAATCCCAGTGCTGCTCCTTTTGATCTTGGGCAAGTCACTTAAGGGGTCTTTTACTAAGCCACAGAAGCGTTTTTAGCTCGTGGTAGAAATCAGCTGGCAGTAAACGCTGAGATGCCCACAGGAATATAATGGGCATCTGATTTCAACCGCAGCTTAGTAAAAGACCTCCTTAAGCCTCCATTGCCTCAGGTACAAACTCAGATTGTGAGTCCTCCAGGGACAGGGAAGTACCTAGTGTACCTGAACGTTACTCACCTTGAGTTTCTACTCAAAAAGGTGAGAGCTAAACCCAAACCCACACTTAAAAAGGAGAAAATTCTGGATCAAAAAATAAAATCTAGTTGCACCTCAGGTCATGGGGTAATTTGGCTGGTGTTGGCTGGTTACAGTAAGCCTTGGGGACTTAAAATGTTCATATAACAGGCTCTCTAGCTTTTGGCTGCTGTTTAGATTATTACACAGCTCAGGATTATCTGCCCACGATGGTGAAGGACAAAGAGGAAGACAACAAAAACTGACTTAGATAAGGAGCAATATATTACAAGTGCTAAAGTTTACATGGCTGGTGGCAGGGATATATCCTGACAGCATGAATAATAATTAGGTGGACTGAATGAGCCAATGGCTCTTTTTCTGCCATCATTCACAATAAAACTAAATCTACCAATTTCAGAAACCCTGAAAATCCTAGGAGTCACCATTGACCGGCACCTGACACTAGAGAATCACGCGAAAATCATAACCAAAAAGATGTTCCAATTAATGTGGAAATTAAAGAGTAAAACCATACTTCCCAAGAACCGTTTTCCGAAACTTGGTACAATCATTAGTACTCAGTCACTTAGACTACTGCAACTCACTCTATGCCAGCTGCAAAGAGCAAATACTCAAAAAACTCCAGACAGCCCAGAACACAGCAGCCAGACCCATATTTGGAAAACCAAAATACGAAAGCGCAAAGCCCCTACGAGAGAAGCTACACTCAAAGAACGCATCACGTTCAAAGTACGCACCCTAGTACACAAAATCATCCACGGCGAGGCCCCCAGCCTACATGTCGGACCTGATCGACCTACCACCCAGGAATGCCAAAACATCATCTCGCACATTCCTTAATCTTCATTTCCCTAACTGCAAAGGCCTAAAATATAAACTAATGCACGCATCAACCTTTTCCTATATGAGCACGCAATTCTGGAACGCACTGCCACGGAACCTAAAAGCGACCTATGAACTGACCAACTTCTGCAAACAACTGAAGACCCATCTCTTCGACAAGATATACCACAAAAAACAAAACTAGTGAACTCCCCACACATATCTAGCAATGTTAAGAATGCCTTATGTCATGTTACTATCTTGTTTTCCATTACCAAGCTACCCAAATTACTTCTGTAACACTAAATGTCAATTCTCCTCTCATTTCCACTATCCATGATTTATTGTAAGCCACATTGAGCCTGCAAAGAGGTGGGATACAAATGCAATACATAAATAAATATTCCTGTGTTATAATGCACAACAGGCAGGCTCACTACAGTTAGTCTACAATTTGCACATAAATCCCCAATTGATCAGTTAGTAGAAAAAAGTTTTGGTTATAATCACACCCTTCACCTACATGAACGTACAATGTCCACAACAAATGTTGCCTAGAGTATAGAGTCCAATGGCATAAATTTGGCCCACGTAGCCCCTGCAGTGCAGGGGGCCCAAAGAAGTCTTATTACCCTTCCTACCTTCTCAGGTGAGATCTCCCTTACTCTGGAGGCCCTTTCTGATATTTTGCTTGGGGACTTTTAATTTGAATTTCTGCCACTGAATGTCTAAACCCTTTATAGTGAAAAAAACCACCAAAATATTCACAAGGGAAATTTCAGCAAAAATAATGTATTTAAACAACAAAAACTAAATAGCTGAAAAAATAAACCGTGGAGATCCAAGATGGCGCCCGAGACGGATGTGCGAGCGGACACCTCCTGAACGCCAAGTGATTCCCTTGAGCATTGGACCTTTCTAACACCCATTATGGGAAAAAGAAAGGGGAAATCCCTTGTGCTCACCTCCTCGAGACAGGAAGAATCTTCCACCAAGCGGCAGGGAACATTGGATGCGATAGTGGTGCGCACGCCGGGATCCTCGTTGAGCGCCTCGACGGCTCCGACGCTTTTGCCGGAGCACAGCTTGGAGGGAGTCTCTCCGAGTCCTCCCCCTTTCACAGCCCCTCCGAGACCTACAGGGGGGAAAGCGGCGTCGGAGGAACAGCCTCATGAGGGATCCAGAGATCGGTTAGCCCCTGGGGCTGTAGTAGGAGGCCCCGTCGCAACTTCTTCTCCTGCGGAGACATCAGGGCAGTCAGGACCTTGGTCCGGGAGTCTGCTGTTGCAGGAGTCGCCTGCAGGAATTATCGGAGAATGAAATAGAACGGCTGTGGTCACCCTAGAGATGGTATGGGAAGCCATTCAAGGCATGAACGCTACTCTAGAAAGAATCTCCAAGACAACACAAGTGGAACTGTTGGAGATTAAAACGGTGCAGGAGAATTTCAAGATCAAGCTTGAAGCCCAGGACAGTAAAATGGAGGCTTTGGACAGTGAGGTACAAACTTTTAAAACTTTTACTGCTTTAGTTTCCAAAGAAAAAAATATTCAAAATAGGAAATTTGAACATTTAGAGAACCAGCTTCGTAAGAATAATTTGCGGATACTGAATTTTCCAAAATCTCCATTAATTGCCCCATTGGAGATGTTTAAGAAGTATTTGAAAGAGGTTTTACATATTCCGGAGGAAAATATACCACCAATGACTAAAATTCAATATATCATGGGAATTCGCTCGGCTGCGGGGGAAACCCCACAAATGAACTTAACAGAATTTCTCCAGGATTCACTTCAAATAATAACTGAGAGAACTACTTTGTTAGTGTCCTTCGCATTCGAGCTAGACCGTAATAATGTCTTTAAGTTGTACTTTCGTAACATAAATGAAGAATTCTTAGGCGCAAAAATTCAAATTTTTCCTGACTTGTCCAGGGATACTCAAAAAAGGAGGAAGGCGTTTCTAACTTTGAAGCCTAGGCTGATTAGTATTGGAGGCTCCTTCCTCCTTAAATATCCCTGTAGATGTGTAGTACGATTTAATTCTCAGAATTATGTTTTCTTTCAGCCTGAGAAGCTTCAGGAATTTATTATTGGTAAAGAGTAGAGATTCATGCCTTGAATTAAAAGCTGAGATCTGCTGCGCTCAAAATGAATTCTTCCGTCTTTATTTATTAGTTTAAATAATTCTTCAAATAATATTTCTTTGAACTTGGATCCAGTGTTGTGGTCTAATAATATAGGAAAAAGGAGGAGTAAATATTTTTCTTTTTCAATTTCCTGAGTGATGTAAATATTGAATTCTCTCCCTTTTCCGTATTTCCGATTTTATGTATGTGCATAAATGATAATGTAAAAATATAAAAAATAAAATAAATAAATAAAAAAACTAAATAGCTGAAAATCAAACAATACTTTGATAGCTATCAACTTAACACTTAGTACTTTAATATTAAACAGGAGGAAAAAAAGGCCTCAGAAGTCCAGATAATGCTAAGTACGTAAGCAATGTCATACTGGGTCAGACCGAAGGTCCATCAAGCCCAGTATCCTGTTTACAACAGTGGCCAATCCAGGTCACAAGTACCTGGCAAGAGCCCAGAACAGTAAAACTGAGTTTATGCTGCTTATCCTAGAATACGAAGTGGATTTTCCCAAGTCCATCTTAATAATGGCTTATGGACTTTTTTGGAAATTACCCAAACCTTTTTTAAACCCTGCTAAACTTAACTGCTATTGCCACATTCTCTGGTAACGACTCCAGAGTTTAATTACTCATTGAGTGAAGAAATATTTTGTCCGATTCATTTTAAATTTACTTAGTAGCTTCTTTGCATGCACCCTAGTCCTGGTATTTTTCGAAAGAGTAAACAAGTGATTCACATCTACCTGTTCCATTCCACTCCGCATTTTATAGATTTCGATCATATCTTCCCTCAGCCGCCTTTTCTTCAAGCTGCAGAGCTGTAGCTGCTTTAGCCTTTCCTCATAGGGAAGCCGTCCCATCCCCTTTATCATTTTTGTTGCCCTTCTCTGCACCTTTTCTAATTCCACTATATCTTTTCTGAGATGCGGTGACCAGAATTGAACACAGTATTCAAGGTGTGGTTGCACCATGGAGCGATACAAAGGCATTATAAATGTCCTCATTTTTGTTTTCCATTCCTTTCCTAATAATACCTAACATTCTATTTGCTTTTGCCGCAGCACACTGAGCAGGTTTCAACGTATCATCAACGATGACACCTAGATCCCTTTCTTGGTCCGTGACTTCTAATGTGGAACCTTGCATCACGTAACAATGGTTTGGCTTCCTCTTTCCCACATGCATCACTTTGCACTTGCTCACATTAAAAGTCATCTGCCATTTGGATGCCAAGTCTCGTAAGGTCCTCTTGCAATTTTTCACAATCCTCTTTCTATTTAACAAATTTGAATAACTTTGTGTCATTAGCAAATGTAATTACCTCATTAGTTATTCCCATCTCTAGATCATTTATAAATATGTTAAAAAGCAGTGGTATCAGTACCCTTATATTGCATGTCACCAAAATCAATGATACTTTTATTCTTACCACTGGCCTTAAAAAAAACTGCTCAATATTTTTAATCAAACACGTGCACTCAATGTCTCAATACCAGATGGAAATGGATGAAAAGATAAAAATCAAATGTAACTAGTTCACCCCTGGCAGAAGTGGAATGGGAGGCCCAAGTGGTTTCTTACCGATACTCTGGTTAGCTCTTTCTCCACCTGTTCTAGCTTCTTCTGCTTCGAAGCAGCAGAGTAGAGGGCAGTAGCATAACGACCTTCCAGCCCATACACCTGGATTGGAGGCTAGAAAAGCAAAACCAGGAAATATAGAGAAGGATGAGGAGGCAGGTCACTAATTCAAGAAAGTCTACCTACAAATCAAAACATGAGAAAACCCAGCGCTCTCATCCAGCTTTTACAGCACAAACAATTTATACATGACATGTTAGAACATCAGTATGACAGACTGGATGGACCGTGCAGGTCTTTTTCTGCCGTCATCTACTATGTTACTATGTTTATCAGTATGACATATCTGTAAATGAATCTACTTAAGTTGCAATACAAAGACGAGAAGATTACACAGCACCACACATTTTACAATACCACAGAAATGCCTCCTTAAATTTGCTAGAGTACATAATGAACAGCAACACAACACAGTAGTACTGAACATGTGATGTAACAGAGGAGGCCATTTGTCAAAGGAACTCTGCCTGTGGTAAAAAAACGGATGTAGGGTATCAGTCCAGGCATCCACTAGGCTCCCATGTCACTAAACTTAGTTTTAGAGAGGAAGTAGTCTCTTATTTATTATCACATTCTGTGACTGAAACATCCATGTCTCTTCAAACACAAAACTGATTAATAGATATATTAATCTAGATTCATATACCATTATTGACCAAAAATTGATCCTAAATGTCCTGTACAATACTCCAGGGGCATACATGCAGCCATCTAAGAGGCCAGCAGCTTTTTCCGTGCATGGACACAGTATGGCAACTTCTGAACGTGTGAAGCAAGGATGCTACTAATTTATTACCCAAATAAAGTATGTGGCATGCTAGCACAGCTGGGATTAGAACTGAGGTAGGGACGTCAGTAACAGGAAGATGCTTGAATTGGGTTTTAAACTCATTTTTTTTAAAGATTGGGATTTCTCAACTCCTGTCAATATAACAACCTGAAACCCAGAACCTGAGGGAACCCTGAAACCCAGAACCTGAGAAAAGAAAAAGCAGGACAGGCTGTGTACACCTGATGGATTAGGAGTTCATTTTGGGATATGTGAATAAGCTCCCAACCAATATTAGAGGTTCCTTTCCCTGTTTGTGTGTCCACTTCTCCTTACTGTACTATTGGAGAGCTCTTAGACATGAAAGCAGTACAGCTGTTGGACATGTTTAGGAATTCAAACATGCGTGGGATAAGCATAAAGGAATCCTGTTCAGAAGGAAGGGATCCTCAGGAGCTTAGCCGAGATTGCGTGGCAGAGCCGGTGGTGGGAGGCGAGGCTGGTGGTTGGGAGGCGGGGATAGTGCTGGGCAGACTCATACGGTCTGTGCCAGAGCCGGTGGTGGGAGGCGGGGCTGGTGGTTGGGAGGCGGGGCTGGTGGTTGGGAGGCGGGGATAGTGCTGGGCAGACTTATACAGTTTGTGCCAGTGGTGGGAGGCGAGGCTGGTGGTTGGGAGGCGGGGCTAGTGCTGTGCAGACTTATACGGTCTGTGCTAGAGCCGGAGGTGGGACTGGTGGTTGGGAGGCGGGGATAGTGCTGGGCAGACTTATACGGTCTGTGCCCTGAAGAGGACAGGTACAAATCAAGGTAGGGTATACACAAAAAGTAGCACATATGAATTTATCTTGTTGGGCAGACTGGATGGACCGTGCAGGTCTTTTTCTGCCGTCATCTACTATGTTACTATGTAAATATGAGCCAGGCAAGTTGATTGCTAGGTGACACTGGGATTCATGAACTATAAAAAGCAGAGTACATTGAGCGAAGGTTAAAGCCCCTGTCCTACTGCTCTGCTGGCTATCCCTTTGAGGTTATGCTTCTACAATTTTCACTGTTGGTTTTACCCAACATCAATAAGTCAGCTGTGCTTAGGGCTGGAAATAATTAAACATCAGCTAAAATATTAGGGCAAAAATAGCTCTCCTTTATAATGTGTTTTTTGTCTCTCTTTACTTACTTCTGCTTCTTTTCTGTCCCCTCCTGTCTTTTCTTCCCCTCTTCTCTCAATCCCTACGGGCTTCTCCCTTTCCAGTCTCTTCTCCTCAGTATGGCCAGACAGCAGGGGACCTGTCCCATGCTACAAACCCAGTTCTTCCTCAGTGTAGCCAAGAGACAGCCCCAGCTCCTCCTCAACATGGCCATGTGGTGGGGATTTCGTATCAGGTCTCCCTCAGTGTGGTCTGGCCTGGGCTGCAACTTTGCTTCCTCCACAGCGCAGCCAGGCAACAGCTCCTCTTGAGCCTGGGGCAGTGCTAGGTCCCAAATATCAGGTCTACAGTAGTTTTCCAGCCCTGGCCCACATTCTGATTGTCCCATTCATTTGCCATCTATAGAAGATCATGGCAAAACACTATACAGATCATTTAAACAGTGATGTGAAAATAAACATTACTTTTAATTTGTACAACAGGATTTACTATCATATATAGAGAGAATAATTGTAAAGAAGCAAACCACCAACCTTGACCAGCTGTGACACTGGCCTGATCACACTGGTGCTGAAGTAGCGCACCTAGAAAGCACAAAAGCCTTATGTTAGTGTGCATATCAGATATGCCTCAACTGTCTTCCATAAGAATGGTTCTCAAACCTGTCAGCCAGTCAGGTTTTCAAGATATCCCTAATGAATATGCATTAATACAAGTAAACACCTTCCATGGAAAATTGCTTCATGTCCTCTTTCTGCAAGCCTGTCAGCAAGAGCTCATGAGCCTCTGGGTCACACGGAGGGTATGATTTTTAGGTCTGGCTGACAGCTTCAAGCCTCTTGACCTGTTTTTGGAAAGGCCTAGATAGGTCCATTATTTACACTAAATACTCTGTTCTATTGTCATCAAACGCTTTATACTCTAATCATAAATGATGACTAAGATAGTTTCAAATATTCAAAAATTTACTACAACATTTATTGTCTTGTTATCTCTAGAAACATTTTTTATCAAATCACATACAAACCCTTAAACACAAGTCACAAATATATAATCACATTATTAACTTATCTGAAACAAGTACTCGGTAGGATTACTCTGGTCGTTGATGAATGTCCTGGCAACATCCTTCCAACTGGCGATGTTACAGATCGCATCAATAAAAGACGGTCCAGAAGATGGATGGATCAACAGTCTACAATCATTGTTATATAGTCTCTTTGTCAAACCTGTAGAAGATATAAAACTAAAACTTCAATCCATAATGTTCTCGTCACCAACTTGCATTCCAAAGAGTCCTACTGAGAAACTTCCCAAATGTTCAGTCTTAATGGCGTAAGTGCAAACAACACACGGTCTTAACACGTCCTGTTTAGATTGTGTGTTTGTTGCACTTACGCCATGAGGACCAAATATTTGGGGAGTTTCTTAGTAGGACTCTTTGGAAGGTGAGCTGATGATGAGAACATTATCCTCTACTGGTTTGACTAAGAGACTATATAACAGTGATTGTAGACTGTAGTTGATCCATCCATCTTCTAGAGCTTCTTTTATTGATTTGATCTGTAACATGGCCAGTTGAATAGACATTGCCAGGACATTCATCAACGACCAGAGTAATCCTACCGAGTACTTGTTTCAGATAAGTTAATAATGTGATTATATATTTGTGATAAGTACATAAGTATTGCCATAATAGGGCAGACTGAAGGTCCATCAAGCCCAATATCCTGTTTTCAACAGTGGCAAATCCAGGTCACAAGTACCTGGCAAGATCCAAAAAAAGTTCAATACATTTTATGCTGCTTACCCCAGAAAGAAGCAGTGGATTTTCCTCAAGTCATTTTAATAATGGTCTATGGACTTTTCCTTTAGGAAGCCGTCCAAACCTTTTTTAAACCCCGCTAAAGTAACCGCCTTTACCACAATCTCTGGCAACGAATTCCAGAGTTTAATTACATGTTGAGTGAAGAAAAAGTTTCTCCAATTTGTTTTAAATTTACTACTTTGTAGCTTCATCACATGCCCCCTAGTCCTAGTATTTTTGGAAAGGATGATTTGATAAAAAAAAAATTGTAGCGATAACAAGACAACACATTTTGCAGTAAATTGTGGAATATATTTGAAACTATTTTAGTCATCATATTATGATTAGTTTCGTTAATGAACATGCATGAGACAGATTTGCCTATAACAGAGGTAGTAAGCATGCAATCTCTCTCATGCATATTGATTGCAGATATCCTGAAAACCCAACTGGCTAAAGGTTTAAGAATCATACTTAAAAGTCAATGAATATTTTTTCTGTAGTTTGTTTAAACATGCAAGCATACGAAATATGACAAAGTGTGTATATACTAATATAGATTTGTAGAAAAAGTTGTTGAAAGATACCAATCAGATTATTTCCTGCCACCTTCTAAATGTTAATGTATGCGGTATACCTGTACCAAATTTGAGATAAAAAAAATAATAATGTATTTTAAAAAATCTATGGAGTCGGAATACCAGCTGACATTGTTATTGCATTAAACCAGCGGTGCCCAACCTTAGCTCGGATTTCCCCAATGAACATGCAAGAGATCTATTTACATACAATGAAGGCAGTGCATGCAAATAGATCTCATGCATCCTGAAAACCCAACTGGATTGCAGCCATCAAGCACTGAGGTTGCCTACCCCTGCACTGAACTACTGTACTAAGGTGGTAGAACTAAAGGACATGAAATGAGATTGAAGGGACAAGAAAAATGTCAGGAAGTATTTTTTTGACAGAGAGAGTGGTGGATACTTGGAATGTCCTCCCGCGGGAGGTGATGAAGATGAAAACCGTAACGGAATTCAAGCATGCGTGAGATAAACATAAAGGAATCCTGTCTAGAAGGAATGGATCCTCAGAAGCTTAGCTGAGATTGGGTGGCAGAGCCAGTGGTGAGAGGCGGGGCTAGTGCTGGGCAGACTTCCAAGTAGCACATATGGGTTTATCTTGTTGGGCAGACTGGATGGACTGTGCAGGTCTTTTTCTGCCGTCATCTACTATGTTACTATGTACTAGATCAGTGGTTCTCAACTCAATACTCAAGAAACATCTAGCCAGTCAGATTTTCAGACTATCCACAAAGAATATGCACGAATGATTAATTTTAATTGCACTGCCTCCCTTGCATATAAATATTTTCAAGAACATTAATTTGTAATACCCTGAATGTATGGGCTGAGCTGAGAACAACTGCTCTACAACGTTACAGATCGACTCCTTCCTTCCTTCTTTCCCAGTTCTCTCTGGCCCCTTTTGCATCAACATCCCTCTACTATTCACTATTCTTACTATAAAAGATACATTTTAAGCAGATAAAATGCAGGTTATGCCTGCTGTACTAGCATCAGAAGAAACCTAAGAGGCAGTTAAAAGTTCAAAAGATAATAATGTGCAAAAAAATATCTAGCTGAAAATAACCCCACTTCAGCACAGTAAACGTAGTCACGGCTACAACTAAGGTAAACCACCATATACTGTATTAGACCAACTAAGTCTGACTATTTGATTAAGTTAGAGTAAATGGACTTGGAAAGACAAGACGTACACACCGAGGAAAGAGACAGGGGGTATCCCTATTCACTGCAAATGGACTTCCTTTAAAATAGGGTTGAGGACCATGTCATTATTATTATTATTATCATCATTTATAATACAGACAGACAAGACAGATACGGGTGATGAAAAGTAATGGGTAATGAAGTAATAGGTAATGAAGAGTAATGGGTGAGAAGGAAGGAAGGGACAAAGGGAGGGCAATTGAGTATTGGCTAGGAGCTAAAAAGCAGCAGTGAAAAAGGTGGGTTAGATTTGAAAACAGGTAGAGATGGAGCTAGACGTATAGGTCCAGGATGTCTATTCCAGGCATAAGGTGCCGCAAGAGAAAAGGAGCGAAGCCTGGAGTTAGCAGTAGAGGAGGAGGGGGACGACAAGAGAGATTTGTCCAGTGAACGGAGTTCACGGGGAGGAATGTAGGGAGAGATGGGAGCGGCTCCCTATCCGTTTTTGCATCCTGTTCAAACTTCTTCTACTAACCTATAAATGTACTCACTCTGCTGCTCCCCAGTATCTCTCCACACTCGTCCTTCCCTACACCCCTTCCCGTGCACTCCGCTCCATGGATAAATCCTTCTTATCTGTTCCCTTCTCCACTACTGCCAACTCCAGACTTCGCGCTTTCTGTCTCGCTGCACCCTACGCCTGGAATAAACTTCCTGAGCCCCTACGTCTTGCCCCATCCTTGGCCACCTTTAAATCTAGACTGAAAGCCCACCTCTTTAACATTGCTTTTGACTCGTAACCACTTGTAACCACTTGCCTCCACCTACCCTCCTCTCTTCCTTCCCGTTCACATTAATTGATTTGATTTGCTTACTTTATTTATTTTTTGTCTATTAGATTGTAAGCTCTTTGAGCAGGGACTGTCTTTCTTCTATGTTTGTGCAGCGCTGCGTACGCCTTGTAGCGCTATAGAAATGCTAAATAGTAGTAGTAATCTCAAGGAGTATCAACATTCCATGTAGAACCCCAAAGAATTGCAAGATTCTGGAATCCTAAAGAGTGACAAGATTCCATGCAAGATTCGTAACCACTTGTAACCACTCGCCTCCACCTACCCTCCTCTCTTCCTTCCCGTTCACATTAATTGATTTGATTACTTTATTTATTTTTTTGTCTATTAGATTGTAAGCTCTTTGAGCAGGGACTGTCTTTCTTCTATGTTTGTGCAGCGCTGCGTACGCCTTGTAGCGCTATAGAAATGCTAAATAGTAGTAGTAGGGGCTGCAGAGTGGATGCATTTAAAGGTCAGTAAACAATATGGTTTTGTTTCCAGTATACATCTGTGCTTGACTATTCCTATGTAGTCTTAGGAATTATACTTCATGTACCATAAGTTGATTTTAAGTAATAAACCGCTCTGTTCAAAACCTGGGAAGCAGCTCATAAAACCAATAATAATAAATAATACAGATCCATTCAGAGGGGCCTATACAAGGTGGCGATGTCCGAACTCTGCCACCGACCCTAGCGTTATCGGAACAGCGAAATAACCCTCCTCCCTGGAGACTCGTCCGTCCAACTTTACCTTCTGCCTGAACCCGGTCACCGCGGCCGCCATCTTCTCCTCAGGCCGCTAGTCTCTAGGTCAAAAGCCAAGGGGAGGTTGAATGAAACCGTACGGCCTGCGCTGCGCATGCGCGGAAACGCAGAGGGACGCTGGGTAACGGAGGCTGCCTGACGTCAAAAAGCTGAAGCCAATTAGGTTAATCTCCCTTTCCCTCTCCTCCGCGAAGCTGTCGTCTCCGTTCACCCAAAACAAAGCAAATTTGATTTCACTTCTATTTTCCAACATGCCGGCTTGTGCAGCATATGGATGTACACAGAGGCAATATTGGTTTCATCGGTTAGAGTAGTAATTAGTTCTAAATTGTAAATCATTCTGTTATTTGGAGGAACTAGTTATAGGGACTCCCCGTATTCGTGCAGAGATAAGGGAATATTAAAGTGAGGATGATAAAATAAGGGTTCTGAACAAGTGAATACGGGTTAGGAGTTAAAAGCAGCATAAAAAAGGTAGATACTTAACAATAAGACTTACTATTTATAAGTAGAATTTTTTTCAAAACATTAATTAGGTTGAAACCTGGGAGCATTTAACATCTTTTTTCTCTGTGCCTACATCAAAATAAAAAAGATGGCATATGGGAACTTGCTTCTTTTGTTTTGAGGAATGCAATGGTATATTATAAAAATGCACTTGCCTTTTTCTATTACTGTTTCACAGGGTGGTATAATTGAATAATGAAGGAAAGACTTCCATCATGCAGAAGTTCTGTCCAGTTCAGCACACTATTAGCCACCAGGTTCATACAAAGTTAATTATGTTTAGTGGAAAATAAATCTGTTGGCTCGGGCTGCTTGCTACGTGAATATTCCATCACTGTTTCATTAATGCTACCAAGTATTACATTTTAAGGGTATTTGCTTTAAACTTTGTTCTAATTTGTTTATCCAGTCCTTACATGCACGTGGTTTTGCGTTTTAACCCAAAGGTGAATCCTAAAGGTGGTTCAACAATTAGGTATAAACTGTGTTGTTTATGACTTTACGTGTTTTGGACTGCTTTGGGTCCTACTGATCTGCACATCAGCTGTCTTGAATTTTGGAAGATGGAAATGAGAAAATAAAAATGTTTTGGATGTACTCCCAGGGCCAGGTAACATTTTAATAAAAAAAAATTATTCTTGTTACATTAATTTCATGTGGCGGTGAGACATCCAGGCAGCAATGTCAGACAGGCAGGCTGATACTTGGGCCTGGATTCCTGCTGAAATTTCTGTGTGGAGAGGTAGATCTGGGAGTCATTAGCATAAAGGTGATACTGAAAACCATGGGATGAGATCAGAGCACTTCTTAAGCACGTCCAATGCAGGAATCAATGGTGACTTATGAAAATTAAGAAATCTCAAGTTGTTCCTTCTATTGTGATTATCCAGATATTTCAGCTTTCTAGCCAGAATATCTCTCTTTCTGATAGTTACTAATGAAAAGCTCTGCAGTTGTTTTTCCTCTCATTCCAGCAAATCCACTCAAGTGCCTTGATGCCCAAGTTCCTATAAGTACACAAATACATAAGTATTGCCATACTGGGACAGACCAAAGGTCCATCAAGCCCAGCATCCTGTTTCCAACAGTGGCCAATCCAGGTCACAAATACCTGGCAAGATCCCCCAGTACAAAATATTTTATGCTGCTTATCCCAAAAATAAGTAGTGGATTTTCCCCAAGTCCATTTTAATAATGGTCTATGGACTTTTCCTTTAGGAAGCCGTCCAAACCTTTTTAAAACCCCACTAAGCTAACCGCCGTTTTTACCACATTTTCTGGCAATGAATTCCAGAGTTTAATTACATGTTAGGTAAAGAAAATTTTCTCTGATTCATTTTAAATTTACTACTTTGTAGTTTCATTGAATGCCCCCTAGTCCTAGTATTTTTGGAAAGAGTCAGCAGACGCTTCACTTCTACCCTTTTCACTCCACCAATTATTTTATAGACCTCTATCATATGTCCCCTCAGCCGTCTTTTCTCTAAGCTGAAGAGCCCTAACCGCTTTAGTCTTTCCTCAAAGGGAAGTCATTCCATCCCCTTTATCATTTTCATCGCCCATTCTCTGTACCTTTTCTAATTCCACTATATCTTTTTTTGAGATGCGGTAACCAGAACTGCACACAGTATTTGAGGTGCGGTCGCACCATGGAGCGATACAAAGGCATTATAACGTCCTCATTTTTGTTTTACATTCCTTTTCTAATAATACCTAACATTCTATTTGCTTTCTAAGCCACCACTGAACACTGAGCAGAAGGTTTCAACGTATCATCAACCATAGGAGCCAACTTTTCAAAATGATTGGGGGTGCTAAAATTTTAAAAGTCATCTTACCTCAGGGTCCCGGCGGCAGCATTGAAAGGCGAGCAGGCTCGGCACTTCAGCCTTCCCTTCTCTCGTCTCAGCTCTGGTCCTGCCCTTGCGGAAACAGGAAATGAGGGCGGGACCAGAGCTGAGACGAGAGAAGGGATGGCTGAAGCACCAATCAAGTTGGGTGGCTACAACCCCAAAATAATCTCCAAGAATATTGCCTCCTCCCTCAAAACACCCAGGGAGAATCTGCTACAGTACAAGGAGAAAAAATCTACAGACAGAATCCCCCTTGTAGTGACATACAATCCAGAGCTGGAAAAACTGAGGAAAATCATAAGAGATCTACAACCTATACTCCAGGAGGATGAATTACTGAAAGAGATATTCCCATCCCCACCAGTACTGGCCTTCCGACAGCCACCCAACTTAAAACACAAGCTAATCAGAAGTAAACTTCCATCACAGACTGAAAAGGAACAGAAGGGCACACTTCCCTGTAATTTATCCAGTTGCAAACTATGCCAAAATATTTCACAGGACCCCAAAGTCATCCACAAAGGAAAGATATTCAACATAAAGGGATCTTTCACTTGCTCATCTTCCAATGTGGTATATATCATTCAGTGTAAAAAATGTAACGAAGGATGCTATATTGGAGAAACAGGCCAGATGCTTAAGACAAGATTCAATTTACATAGACATCACATGAACAATGCTGGTGCCAGTAGGGTTCCCACACCTGTTGGTCAACATTTTACAGGACCAGGACACTGTACCAGTGACTTCACAGTGAGAATCCTGAAAGGTAACTTTAAAACCATACAAGAGATGAGTCACGTGACGCTATGTTCGGGAGAGGACGCTAGCAGCTTCGCTCCCGCTCTCTACCCGCCAAATCGGCAATCACCAGCCTTGAAAACAGCGTGAAATTCACCCAATTTGTAAGATAAATAAAGCGGATACCACAACCAAACGTCGAAAAGAACTCCACAGATGGCAGCGAAGAATTCGCGAAAAGAAAAAAGTAAATTAACGGAGGACAAGATGGCGGCTCTGGCGAGCCCGGCGGCCTCACAGGTGGGATCCGCCTGGGCAGCCGAAATTGTCGGCGAGGTCACCAGTGCCATGGAAGTGATCCTGGAAACAAAACTGGGCACTCTGGCAACGAAGTTGGAGACTTTAAATAATAATGTTGCCCAAATAGGAGTGGATATGGCCGCATATCAGCAGCGTGCTAGCGATGTGGAAGACCGCATGGTGCAATTAGAAGAAGCACAAACCAAGCTCACAAAGCAGGTTGAAGGCTATGCGGCTAAAATAGAGGACTTAGAAAATAGATCTAGACGCAATAATTTGCGTCTAGTGGGAATTCCCGAAAATCAGGGAGAACATGATTTAAAAAGTTTTCTGGAAACTTGGTTGGCGAGGGAATTGGAGCTCCCTGCAACACTGGGCCCTTTGCGGATTGAAAGGGCACACCGCTTGGGATTAAAGCAGGTAAATGTGACAAGGCCCAGAGTGATAATCTGCAAGGTCCTCAATTTCGCTTATAAAACAGCGATTCTACAGGCGATTCGAAGTGGCAAGAAGTTGGTATGCGGAGCCCAGAAAATACTATGCTTCCAAGACTATTCAGCAGGGGTCTCAGCTCAACGGAAGCTGTTTTCCCCCATCTGCACAGAATTAGTGAAGCGTAAGATACGCTTCGCGTTGTTGTACCCAGCAAGGCTCCGGATCACATATCAATCATCCACAGACATTTATTCTTCGGTGGAGGAGGTGCAAAAGTTTTTACACCGACTGGATGGCGAGCGCTGAGATGGAAGGAGACACCATAGTTGGCTCGGCAATTGGAAGGCGCAGTGGCGCAGGTGGAATTTAAATATTAAGAGGTTTTGTTAAAAGTGTTTCATTTTTGGATTTCATTACTTCACTAAAAATATGACATTGAGAAGCTGTACAGGACCACAAACCGGAAGAGTGGAATTTGGAACTGCACTAAGATTAATTAATGGAGACTCTACCATGGTTTGGTTAAAGGTAACCAGGGGTACCAGAACTTGGACTGTATAAGCAGAATTGAAATGAGACACAAAGAAGGGTAAGATCGGATGCAGGAAGGGCACTAATGTTTTACAATAATATGATAAGAGGTAGAAAGATATGGAGTAAGATTTTGGGTGGTCAAGGGGAATCATAAAAGGGCAAAAGGGGAGAATGGGTTTTAAGATTTAAGGTTGGGGGTGGAGGGGGCGTTAGAGGTGACCTAACTCCTTCGGGGGACATCGGGGAAAAGGAAGGGTAGGGTAATTTTAGGGGAAGGAGCAGGGAAGGGAAGGGGAAGGGTAGGGGTTCAGACAGGTGGGACTACACTGTGGATAATGGGAATAAAAGCTGATATATATTGGTATATGGACAACAGGCCAACATCAATACATAAGATCTGGGGGACGAAGAGAAGGAGGGGCCGGAGGCTGGGCTGGCTCTTCCATGCGGAAACGGATGTGACATGGCACATTGCCTATGGGCAATTAATAGAGCATGGTTAAAATAGTAACTTGGAATGTTGGAGGTATAAATTCCCCAATAAAGAGATCTAAAATATTACATTACCTACAGCGAATAAGAGCAGATATAGTATATTTGCAAGAAACACATTTAACTGACAGTGAACATGCTAAATTAGAGAGATGGTGGGTGGGCGATTGTATTGCTTCTGCAGCTGTTGGGCGTAAGGGTGGGGTGGCTGTTCTTATCAGGAAGGGAGTGGCCACACAACTCACTAATATCGTGAAAGATCCTGAGGGACGCTTTATCTTTGCTTCAGCGACGGTGGCCCGTCAGCAGGTTTTGTTGGGCAGTATATATGCCCCAAACCAGCTGGACCTTAATTTTTATAAAAGGCTAGTGGCAGTGTTAGCTAAAGTAGATGCATCCCCCTTGTTATTGGGTGGGGATTTTAACATGACGTGGGACCCAATAGTGGATAAGTCTAATCCTCCTCCAGGACAGAGAAGATCTGGGACTAAGGGACTACCTAATTTCTGTGCATTACTCAACCTTATAGATGTTTGGAGGACACTTCACCCCACTGATAGGGAATACACCCATCAATCTAGGGCCCATAACACACACTCTAGAATAGATTATTTGTTGTTCTCGCGATCGCTCCTCTCGGACATTTCAGAGGCCGAAATTGGTCCCTGTGTAATATCAGATCATGCTGCGGTGTGGTCAGTCTGGACCCCGGGGACTCAAAATACTTGTGCGAAGACCTGGGCATTCCCCAGTTATTTGTATAATGATGGGCAGTTTAAAGAATATCTAATAGGGAAGTGGACAGAGTACCTGCGACACAACGAGGGGCCCACAACAGATGACACGCTATTATGGGAAGCGGCCAAGTCGGTACTGCGCGGCGATATAATCAGCTATGTCAGCCATTATAAAAAGGTCAGGGACAGGGAGATCTTACGGTTGGAAAAGCAGTTAAGACAACTGCGGCAACTGTTTGGCCAACACCCCACGTCTGGAGTCCATCGGGACATTCTGGCGGTCCAAACTACTTTAAATTCTTTAATTCATGAACGAGCGGTCAAATCACAACAGTATTATAAATACCATCTCTATAAACATGGGAATAAAGGAGGGAAAATGCTGGCGAGATTGGCGTCCCCAAAGAAGGTCAAGAGACAAATTTTGACACTTCGACAAGGGGGACAACTTCTTCACACTGATGCGGAAATAAGTGAAGTATTTAAAACTTTTTTCCAACAATTATATGATACAGAGGATGAGGGGGGCCTAGCAGGTGATTTGTATTTGGGTAATATTGCGACACCTACTATAACACAATCAGACAACAAAAGATTGAATGCGCCTGTTACCATGGATGAGGTTAGTTGGGCTATTGCTAATAGTAAGGTGGGGAAGGCGCCGGGTCCTGATGGACTTAAGGCAGAGTTCTATAAAATGATGGGAGACCCCATAGTGCCAGCGTTGACTAAAGCATTTAACTCCTGGGTAACACTTGGTCGCTTACCGAGCCATCTTAACCTAGCTCAAATTATAGTACTGCCGAAACCACAGAGAGACCCTACCCTAGTGACATCATATAGACCTATATCCCTTCTGAATCAAGAGGTAAAAATATTAGCAAAAATACTTGCCAATAGATTAAGTAGGGTGCTCCCAGATATAGTGCATGAAGCACAAGTAGGGTTCGTGCAGGGAAGATCGGTGACAAGGAATTTAAGGCGTATTTTAGCTTCCCTGGAACGATTAGAGATGACAAACAAGGCCTCAATTATGATAAGTTTTGACGCGGAAAAGGCGTTTGATCGCGTGGAGTGGCCTTTTTTGTTCTCTGTCCTACATACTTATGGATTTCAGGGATGGTTTATACAGGCGATCAAGACACTATACTCTACCCCACGGGCTAGAGTGATGGTGAATGGGGTAAACTCCGGAGATTTTGAGATACGAAGAGGGACCAGGCAAGGGTGCCCTTTGTCTCCCTTGCTCTTTGCCCTGTATCTGGACCCCTTGATCCGAGATATGAGCTCGTGTCGGGCGGTTCGTGGGGTGCAGTTTGGGACTCAGGAGCTTAAGGTTGCGGCGTTCGCTGATGACCTTCTGGTAGTGCTCACGGAACCACAGGAATCCCTGGCAGCTCTCTTGGAACTTTTTCAAGAATTTGGGACCTATTCGGGGCTCAAATTAAATTTTGAAAAATCAGAGGCACTAGCGATACCGGAAACCACGAAGCGATTATGGCCGGACCAATTCCCGCTGCGATGGGAGGTGGATTCGTTTAGGTATCTGGGGGTCCTACTTACTACACAGACAAAGAATCTTTATAGTTTAAATGTTAAGAGACTTATGGACAAAACAGAGCAGCAATTGGAAATATGGCGCCCACTGACACTGTCCCTATCGGGGAGGATATGTCTCATTAGAATGGTAATCCTACCCAGGTGGTTATATATGTTACAAATTTTACCACTGACTTTGTTAAAAAAGGACTTAAGACTTTTTTATCGCTTAATTTCGAAATTTTGCTGGGCACACAAAAAGGCCAGAGTAAGATTAACGCGCCTATGGGGAGGGTGGCAACAGGGAGGGCTGGGGTTACTTAATATGCAATATTATAACATAGCATGTCTCTTACGACATGTCAGGGACTGGGTACTTTCCACTGATTATCATACACCCATTGACATGGAGGGAGATCTCTTTAAACCTTATACATTGATATCTTTATTGCATACAAACAGACCAACATTACCAAGGGCTATTCGGCAGTCAATGCTTTTAGGCCCACTGCAGACCGCATGGAAGTTCTTGGGGAAGTGTTTGGGGGGAGACGCACACACAACAGAGCTTTTAACCATTGTGGGGAACCCAGGATTTCTACCCGGGTTAGCGAATCAGGCTTTTGTGAGGTGGGCACAGGCAGGTATTAGGGATATTGGACAAGTGGTTAACTCAGAGGGTCAGATTAAAAATTTAGGGCAAATACTCCAACAGGGGGAATTAGCATGGGGCGATATGTTTGCTCACTGTCAGTTGAAACATTATATCAGGAACTTAGATACTGAAGCACTAAAAAGTGGCTTGGGTAAGAAGATTCAGGAGCTGTTTATAGAGCTCTCAAACGAAGCCCCATCTATTTCCGCCATTCAGGGGAAGATATGGTTGTTGAGACCTGGGGCAGAGTTAGCCCAGCTTAGGCAAAGATGGGAAGCAGATGTGGGGACAAGCCTTGCCGATTGGGACATTGTAGCTCATATAAAGGGAATACCTAAACTGATCAGTGGGGCGCTCTATCGAGAATGTGCCTTCCGGGTTTTACACAGGGCCTATTTCACGCAAATACAACTATTTAGAGCGGGAGGCATACACACGCCCATTTGTTTGAAATGTAATAGTAATAAAAATACCTACTATCATGCATTTTGGGAATGTATAAGGATACAACAGTTCTGGAGAAGAGTGGAGAGATTTGTGTCCCTCATGTTGTCAAGACAAATCCAAGGAACAGCTATACAAATGGTCCTGGATTGCCCGGGCTCCTTTAGGGGCCTGAAAGCAGATAAAAAATTACTTTGCCGCAAACTGTATTTGCTTGCAAGGAAATGTATCTTGCAGTCATGGACTACACCTGATTCTCCTGAGTATTGGCACTGGAGAAATCAAATACACCAATTGATGATGTGGGAGATGAAAGAAGCCAAAGGCTCCTACAAAAGGAAAAATCGATTTTTAAAGATCTGGGGACCTTTTATAAACACTCTTACACATCGTGGTAGAAGTCTTGTACTTAACAAGTTATGATGGGCCAGAATGACACCTTATGATAGGAATTTGCAATAAACACAGTGTAACCTATGAAGGAGGGGAGGGAGGAAGGGGAAGGGGGGGAAGGAGGGGGGGAAAGATAGGGGGGGAGGGTGGAAGGACGATAGGGTTAGAGGGGGGGATAGGGAGGAGGAGAAAATTACAAACTTGAAGATGAAGTAATGTATAATAAGGTATTAAAGCGTTGTAACAGGATACAGTATTTATGTGTATCAGATACCTCCTATTGTGGAGTGCAAGTTTAATTTGTCTTCAATAAAAATTGTTGAAACATAAAACCATACAAGAACGTAAGACCTTTGAAGTCAGAATGATTGAATATTTTAACACCCAACAGAAAGGACTTAACAAGGACCTGGGGTTCCTAGCCCATTATAAACCATAAAGCTGTATGTCTCTGTTGATCACCCCACCCCTCACCTACCCACACCCACCCTGTTAGAATATCAATGATATGCTTTGATGTCCCCATGCATACCTCCGACCCACCCCCCTCCTCCCACCCTGTCAGACTGTCATAGTAATGCTTGAATGTTTTCACTTATATACACGGTCAGCTAGCACATTTGCTTATTTCTGATCTGACGAAGAAGGGCAACCTTCGAAAGCTAATCAAGAAATGTATTAAGTTATGTCCAATAAAAAAGGTATCATCTTATTTTCTTTTCCATGTTTTATTTTGTTTGATTTCTACCCAAACCATTTGAAACCCAGATGCGCTAACAGCTGTTACCACACACTTGATATACCACTTTAGTCATCAGACAAATCAAAACGGTTAACAATAAAAAGAATGCTAAAAAAATTGGAAGTGAACTCCATAAGTTGCTAGAAAATTAACATTCGTGTTCTTTTCATTATGGGGGCAATTCTACAACTGGGCACCTCCACTGAGAGTCTATTCTGTACAGGGCATTTGGGTACCCAGATTCAGTTATAGAATACTAGGTAACCTAGTATCAGTGCAACTTACATTTAAGTGCCTGCAGTTACACCAGTAATACATAACGTTGGCCATGTAAATGCAGAAAGGACATGTGTAACAGACAGTATTCTGGAAGATACGCTTGTAAGTGGGATCCCTGCTCATATCCCTTCATGTTCCACCCAGGTATACATCCTCTTACATGTATGCAGTGGCATACCTATCTTATATGGCACCTGGGGTGGAGCACTCCCTCCCCCTGGGCAGACAAAGCCAACAGTCATGCGCCTGCTCTGAGCATCCAGTTGCTGCCGGCACCCGGGGCAGACCCGCCCCACTGCCCCACCCTAGGTACGCTAGAGCATGTATGTGTTGTGCAAGTTACATATGCTGTTATAGACTAGCAATTAGGTGCCCCGCTGGCCCTTTCATGGGTAAGTGCTAGTATTCTAGACAATTTCATGCACAAGGGGCGTGTATATGCGTAAGGGGCATGTAAATGCAGGTGCGTAGACAATAGAATTTCCATTTCTATGTTCCATACTATTAAGGACTGGAGTACTTTTGATGGCCACCAGGGGGAGATGACTGCACACATGGGGTTCTTTAAAGCTCAAGGAATAACTTGCATAACATTATGTAGCTTTCTGATTTGTATTTATTTATTGGGATTTATTAGCCACCTTTATGCACAGATTCACTCAAGGCGGTTTACAGCAGGTACAGTTTAACATAAAACTTACAATTTTATTAACAGCATAACAATAGTAGAATGACCAAATCAAACATATAAACGGCAAGTGACCGACTCACCTGCAAATGCGCAGTAGAGTCGGAACGCTGAGAGTGTAGAAGTCCAAGCCCCGCCTCTACCAGCAGTACAGCCCAATAGGGAGGAGGGCTTGGACATGGGCGTAGAAATCGGAGGAGGAGGGAGCAGGGAGGGAAGAGGGGGCGGAACTGAGGGAAACAGACGCAGCGATGGAGAACTGACGACACGACGATGGCGGAAAGAGGGGGGCGACGCTGGGGGGATGGCAAAATGGCGGCGGTGGGGATGGCAAAATGGCAGCGGCGGGAATAGCAGGGCACAGGCGGTCACAATCGCGGTGGATGGGAGCCCTAGGATGGAGGGTAGGGGAGAGAACAGTTGATGTACATGGGTGGATGGAGCGGATGGGAGGGGGGAGAGGAGGGTTGCTGGACATGGGGTGGAGGGCAGGGAGAGAACAGGGTTGGTGGACGGGGGGGGGGGGGGGGGAGGCCATAGGAAAACAAAAAACTAGCCTGTTACGGGCTTAACAGCTAGTATAAACATAAATAGCATAAATACAATCAATTTTAAAATCTGATGAAACCTTAGATGTGTTAAAGGCTGTCATGCAGCCTCAGATATGTTTGTATTTTCTAAGAAATCTTGGGCAAAGTAGCATGGTTGCTGTGCTACCTGAATGTGTCAAAGTGAAGGTCAGGAAGCATAATATAGGATGATATCTATTTTTTGACTACCTTTCATAAGTTTACAACTCTTTTATCCTTCAGTGGGTCATTCTACAGGGTGAGGCGAAAAAAAAAAGTAACCTCCTAGAGTTTTGTTTTTGCTGTTTTCTCAGTTAACCACTTGGCATTTCAACATGATTTTACAGCTTTATTTGTTGTTACTATCTATGTTTATGTGCTGAGTGGAAAGACTTATCTTTAAACATGGCTAAGTTACAGACTTTTAATATGACCACCCAGCGATTTTCATACATTCAAAAATGTTTGCACAGTAAAACTACCATTATTTAAACAAAAAGAGGGTACCAGCTTACTGTTAATGATGCCATAGTGGCGTAGACTTTTGTAAACAATAATTTGAATTTGATAATACGAGAAAAACTTCTATCTGAACCACCCCTCCCCCCAGTCAGTAACCAAAACAACTGAGTCTGAGTGAGTGGGAAGAAAGCTGACATCAAGCCAGCTCATCTCGGTGCAGCGTGAAACGTTTGCACAGCATGTGATGGTCTCAGCTGGCACGGGTTCCAAGTGGCAAGGGACGACTGCACTTTGTAGACAGAGAAAGCTAAAACTGACTCTTCATATTATGCTGGCCATCTTCTTCCTAATCTCGTTCAGGACTGCAATCGACTGCTGCCCACCGGATTCAGATTCCAGTAGGATGGTGCACCAGCACACACTGCACAGCACTGGCTCCAGGCCAACTATCCAGATTTTATTACTACTACTACTACTACTACTACTACTATTTAGCATTTCTATAGCGCTACAAGGCATACTGGACCTAAACCCCTATATTGGAGGCCTATCACAAGCTCCACCCAAAGCCGCAAACAGTCGTCAAACTCAAGAAGCTGCAGATGATCTGATACAACCTGCCACAGGGACTCATTGACAAGGTTTATTTATTTATTTATTATTTATTGCATTTGTATCCCACATTTTCCCACCTCTTGCAGGCTCAATGTGGCTTACAATGTGTCGATTATTAGTAGATAGTAGATTAGAGATAACAGTTAGTATTACATAGAAAGTAACATGATCAAGATTAATTTCCCGAAGGCTTGTGTTAAAGCTGGGGGTGCAAAATTCTGACACATTTTTAATTGTATTGCTTGAATGATGTTGGTTTACTGTGATTTAGCTTGAACCTGCAAAAATCGCTAGGTAGTAATGCTAAAATGCCAGTAACATCAACATAGCTTAAGATTATTAAATGTTGTTTAATGGTAAATAGTAAGTACTAGTAAAAAAGGCCCGTTCTGACACAAATGAAAGGCACTAGCAAGGTTTTCCTCAGCTCCCCTGCAGCCACCCATGTCCAGCGACCCTCCTCTCCCCCTGCAGCCACCCATGTCCAGCGACCCTCCTCTCCCCTGCGCCCACTGCAGCCACCCATGTCCAGCGAACCTCCTTTCTCCCCTGCCCCCCCCTCCTTTAAGACTGACATTAGGTTTTGCGCATCGGCCCCTAGGGGCAGTTATATGTGTAACTGCTAATTAGTGCCAATTAGCACCAATTAACATCAATTATAACCAATGATTAGTTGTTAATGCCAGTTGTTACATGCATAATTGGCACTATTCAGTTATTTAAAAGTGGCAATTTTGCATGCTAAGATTTCTTTTGCAGAGACCCATTTTATATAGTTCAGAACTGAGATGTCAAGCTGGTAAGTTGTGGACAAACCAGTGGCGTAGATATGTGGGGGGGCTGGGCCCTGGTTTTGCTGGCAGGGTCCCAAACCCCCACCAGCTGCAAGTGTTGTCTACCTTCAGTTTCCGGTGCAGCCGCATTGCCTGCCCTGCTCTGTTCTTCCCCTCACGTGCGGACACCACTCTTTTAGTGAAACTGCTCAATTTCACTAAAAGGAGCATGCAGAGCAAGCAGGGCAGACGATGCGGCAGCGCCAGAGACTGGCGCCGGACAATGCTTCAGCTGGCGGGGGTTGGGGGCCCCCGCCAGTCAGGTATTTGCTGCAGCAGTGGATGGGGAGTGGAAGGGTGGCAGGGGGGCAGTGAGGTGCAGGGGGGGGCGGGGCCAGACCAAAATGTGCCCCCACCTGGATCTGACCCCCTCCCACCGCGAAGTCTGGCTATGCCCACTGGGCACAATCAGCAGGGCAGTCTTTTTACAAACACACACATTGGAAAAATTGATGGTGTGAACCCAGCAGCTTCCATGAGGAGGTGTCAGCCCTCCTACCTATAGGTGGCACATCTTCCATATGCAGCTGCCCCATTTTACAAACCTACATGCGTAAGCGCCAGTAGCGAAGGAAGGGGATGGGACGACTTCCCTGTGAGGAAAGGCTAAAGTGACTAGGGCTATTCAGTCTGGAGAAGAGACAGCTGGGGAAGAATATGACAGAGGTCTATAAAATACTGAGTGGAGTGGAACGGGTAGACGTGAATCTCTTGTTTGCTCTTTCCAAAAATACTAGGACTAGGGACACACAATGAAACTACCAAGTAGTAAATAAAAAAAAAAACAGAGAAAATATTTCTTCACTCATTGTGTAATTAAACTCTGGAATTTATTACCAGAGAATGTGGTAAAAGCTGTTAGCTTAGCAGGGTTTAAAAAAGATTTGGCTAATTTCCTAGAAGAAAAAAATGCATAAGCTATTATTAAGATGGACTTGGGGGGAAAACCCACTGCTTATTTCTGGGATAAGCAGCATAAAATCTGTTCTACTGTTCTGGGATCTTGCCAGGTATTTGGACCTGGATTGGCCACTGTTGGGGAAACAGGATATTGGGCTTGATGGACCTTTGGTCTGTCTCAGTATTGCAACACTTAGGGCCCTATTTACCAAGCTGCGCTCTAGGCATGCTAACTTTTTAGCTCACGCTAAACATTAGCGTGTGCTAATGCTAGAGACACCCATATATCCTATGGGTGTCTTTAGTATTAGTGTATGCTCATTGTTAGCACGCACTAAAAGTTTAATAAACAGGGCCCTTATGTTCTTATGGAGGGATTAAGGAGAATGACTCCTTGTGTAAAGTGCTGGGCTGAAACAAGCTATCTTTAAAAACGTTATGCATGCCTTTGAGCTAGGTAAAACTCAAGTGTGGAACTTTTCCTCCTACCATGGGTATTCTACAGTCCTGCCCAAGCCATGCTGCTACCTTGAAGTCTCTGTTTGATTTCCACGTGTACATAGCAGCTTTCTGACATCTTTATTTACAAGTGTATGCAAATATGTGTATAAAAGCTGCTATTCATGTGAATGTGCTTCCAAAATAATGCCTTTTCCCCGGATTCTGTATAGTGCAACCGAAATTACTACACAAATATGGTGGGTATTCTGGATTTGTGTGTGAAATTTAATTACTTAACAACAGGGGCGTAGCTACGTTGGGCCACGGGGCATGGGCCCCCGTAGATTTGGCCCTACCCCCCCTGCCACCAACCCCTTTGACCCCCCCTCCCGCCACCAACCCTCCCCCGCCGTCGGGTACCTTTGCTGGCAAGGGTCCCCAACCCCCGCCAGCTGAAGTCCTCTTCGGCGCGGCCGCGTTGCTGATCTGCAAGGGCAGGCTTCTGTTTCTGTGAGTCTGACGCCCTGCACGTCCTGAATATTCAGTGCTGGGATGTGTCTGGGCTCTGGCATTAAGGGGGGAATTCTTCATGAAGCATTAGGACCTTCACACTGGCATTAGGGAATTAAGATGCACGCGAAGGCCTTGATGCTACTTGATGAATTCCCCCCTAACCATCCAGATAAGTGCGATGATTTGGAAGTTAACCGGGCACTGGCAGATATTCAGACTGGTGCCCAGTTAGCTCAGTGGATATTGTTAGGCCAGCTTTTTTGTTAACCTGTAAAGTACTGTCTCTGCACAAGCTTCACTCTTGAGACCACACAGATACTAACCAGACAATGGCACGGCTGTTGGAAACATTATTGAATATTGGTGGATGCCCAGCTCAGTGGGTTTAACGGGGCAAAATGTTAATCTGTTCAGACATGACTAAGCTGGAGTCTAACATAATGCCTAAAATTTTTATAGAAAAATCTAATATATAATGGACTAAATTCTATAAATCACACCTAAAAAAATTGGCACCAAAAGAAACCCAATAAAGCGCTATTGTATAAGCTGTGCCAAAACCTAGGTGCGGTTTATAGAATAGTGCTTAAGTCCCAGAGGTCGCGTGTAAATTTAGGTGTGTCTACGTGTACCAACAAAAATGTGGTTCAAATGCCCCCCCTTATTCTATAATTGTGCATGTAACTAAAAAACACGCCCATGACCCTCCCATTTCCACACTACCTTTTTTGGGACGCATGTAAAATTAGCTCCAATAATTACTTGTTAAAAAGCCAATTATTGGCACTAATTGACTTGTTATTGGCAACTTTTATAGAATTAGAGGGAATATCACCATTCATCAGCTCTGTGACAGAGCCCAAAAAATGTCCAAAATGTCCATCACGTGCCAGTGGCGTTCCTAGGGCGGCTGACACCCGGGGCGGATCGCCGATGCGCCCCCCCCCCAGGTGCAGCCCCCCCCTGTGAAACGACACCTCCCCCCGGCGAAACGACCCCCCCCGGGTGCATTTTTACCTGCTGGGGGGGGGTGCCGTGCGCCTGTTGGCTTCGCTCATTCCATGCTCCCTCTGCCCCGGAACAGGAAGTAACCTGTTCCGGGGCAGAGGGAGCACAGAATGAGCGGCGCCAACAGGCGCATGGCACCCCCCCAGCGGCGTGCACTCGGGGCGGACCGCACCCCCCCCCTAGGAACGCCACTGTCAAGCGCTACATGCTGTCAAAGAGATCACGCAATTCAGAAAAAAGATAAGTGATGTGGGGAAGAAATGTACAGAATGCATACACATATACGATATAAAATATATTTCGGTTCAAATCCCACTGCTGCTTCTTGTGATCTTGGGCAAGTCACTTAACCCTCCATTGCCTCAGGTACAATCTTAGATTGTGAGCCCTCCAGGGACAGGAAAATATTCTGTGTACTTGAATGTAACTCACCTTGAGCTACTACTGAAAAAGGTGTGAGCAAAATCTAAATAAATAAATAAAAGGTAGGAACAAAACCAAAAGAGAATACTATCAAATGAAGAAATCGATGACAATTGATTTGACAGAATGTAGGTCAGAAACTGCAGCTAGGGGCCATGAGAACCCTAAACCAGTCTGGTTTTCAAAGTAACCAAGCTACACAGATTGGCCTGTTCTTATGTATGTAAATATCTATATAAATAATTCTCACCTTCTCTCTCACCTGCTGAAGCTCAATCTGTGCTGAAGCTCACTCTGTGGGAGGCAAACACAACACTCACTCTCACACTCATGCACCACTGTCACTCATAGACCCGCCCCCAGCCACGCCCCTTCCGGACATAATTCGCAACCCCAACGTTCTAAATGAAGCCTCCAAATTGCTCCAAACCGGAAGTGTGAGGCCTCAGAGATATCCTGTTTGCCCAGGTCTCCAAACCGAAACTCAGAACTCTGAAGCGCCGTATGCCCCGCCCTCGCGTCAGAACGTCATGACGACGAGGGCGGAGCACACTGCAGGAGCAGGACACAAACTCAATCTCCCAGCTGGGACAGCGACGCTGCAAATGCTATCTCCCCGTGAAGGAGTGGAACGCCGGTACTACCTGAATACTACTGCGCAACAGGACAACCTCATGTTTTGTGCCTACTGATGGACTTTTACTTATGTATTCTACCTCTGCTTTTGGCTGTTTGGCCACACCTTATTACTGCACTGGACATTTGTGCCTTATCCAGTTTTACTGTTTACTAACAAGACAAGTTTGCTGTTTACTAATGTACAGACAGAATGCAGGGCTATTAGATATATAGCTTGTAACAGTAGTTTGCAAGGCCTATACAAGACCAGCTTGCACGTAGCAACGCCATCTGAATAGGCGACCTTGGAGGGTGCTGACACCCCCCTGCATTCCTGAGCCGCACCTTATCTCCTGTGCTAGAAAGGAGCATTGTGTGTGTACAGAATAAGCTGCTAAGTTTCGTTTTTCTTGCCAGTATCATTTCAGTGTTATGACGTGTGTACGTACTGGGACTACAATTTTGTACTGTAAGAACTACAAATGTTTACTGCGCATGACAGGTATGACGTGTAAGGGGCCAAATGCGCAGGCCCAGTAGGGAAGTATAAATGTAAGCGTCAGATGATTTATGACACACAGTGTCCCGAGGCTACTCGGTGCTGTTCACTTGCTAGCAATAAAGTTGCCTTGTTTGGAACCAAAATTTGCCTTTCGTCTCCTGATTTCCCACCTGTTTCATTGGCGACCCAGATGGGACAGAAGTAGAAAGGGGAATCGGATTATATTCTTCCCCTCCCCCACTGCAGTCGGATCGGGTCATCGATTCCCACCCGAGGAGGTGGTGAGTGGCCACCGCTGATTTCAGCGTCCATCTCCCGGAGGAGGGCCGATCCACTCCGCCTGACTGTAGAGGGGGCTGTGTGGTTCCGACAAGGCACCTTTTTCCATTTCAGGGAGAAGCGCACGACGGCGCGGCCTGCGACCCCGGCGGACAGGCGAGTATACTCTACGTAGTGACCGGCCCAGTAAGGACCGAAGAAGAGGCGTGATCACCCTCTTTTAGCCAGTGACTAATACGGACTATTGGTATCCGACTAGGTCCCGAAACTCACTAGGCTCCGGCGACGAAACCGAGCGGCGAACGAACGGGGGGGTTTCTTGTGGCGTATGAAAGTGTGTGAGTGGGCTTGCAGTTCCAGGCCGGGCGACCGCGTCCTGGTCAGGCCGAGTGTTGACCCTTCTGTGTCTGGTGGAACGAGACCCCTTACTCCTCCACCTCCCTTTTCCCCTTTTGTCCGTCACCTGTCCTTGGCACTCAGGTTAGGATGGGCGGGGGTGGTCTATCACCGTAGATTTAATGACGGAACACTTTAGCGAAGTTGTTCGACCTAGATAAATGTAGCAGGGCCGGGATGATACAGAGATTCAATTTATGTGGCCAGGGCTAGGAATTGCATGGATGGCCCCCGAAGGGTCATTCGAGTATGAAAAAAGTGGCGGCGGTCATGAATATTGTTATAATTGAGGGGAAACCCCGGCTGTCCCGAGGACATTCCATACATAGAAGCGTGGTTGGATGTAGTCCGGGATCCGCCGGCTTGGGCCAACGGAAGGTAGAAAAGGCCGCCCTTATGTTGGTAAAGCAGAGAAAGGCCGGAAAACCCAAACTTAGAACCCTGCCGACCCATGCCTTCGCTCCAAAGCTCGGCAACCGCTGCCGTCCCGAAGGCCGCAGGGACCGCCCCCATACGGCCTACCGCCCTAGCACTGAAGCCACTGAGACCACGCCCCCTGCTACCAGAGTCAAGGCAGGAACTACGCCCAGTACTACCAACACACTTTCTAGGAAAAAACCCCCGAAGAAAACCGCAGGGAAAGTTCAGGGTTCGGCCGAGAAGAAGCCTCCAAAAGCCCCGATACTTGCTACGGCGGAGGCATACGAAGACGACATTGCGCCGCCGCCCTATGCTCCTATGTACCCTGACCTTACGGGCCTAGCAGAAGGCCCCGCTGACGCCGAGACTTCCGAGTCAGAGTCGGATGCCGGGGAGACGTCCCACCCAGCCTCACCTGAGTCACCTGGCCTCGCAACCACACGGAAGAGTACACGGGTTGTGAAGAACATTACTCGGTTCCCCCAATCGAGTCCGCAACAGGCCCTTCCGTCCAGCCGAAAAGGGGGAACCTCTCACTTATTCCCAGTCCGACAGTCCACCACCTATACCCTAACCCGGCAGAGGGGGGGGGGCCAGCCCATCGAATCAACAGTCTATAGTCACGTTCCCTTCTCAAGTGCCGATTTGTATAACTGGAAATTCCATGGGCCGTCCTACGACCAAAAACCCGAGCAGCTGATAGAGCTGGTGGAAGGCATTATATACAGCTACAATCCAACTTGGGCCGACCTTAGGCAGTTGAGCGCCCACATCCTGACCTCTGAAGAACGCCGCCTTTTACAACAAAATATGGAGCAAGCCATCCGGATGCGAATCCGGCCCATGCCAATTTACAGGAACCTACTAGAAACGGAGGCGCCCATCGCTGCCCCCACGTGGGATTACCGAACCGCCGAAGGCCAAACCTTTATCCGCCGATACCAACAGGCTTACCTGGCCGCCTTAAAGAAGGGAAGCAGAAGGTTACTAACATGGGAAAAATCCACCAGTGTAGTCCAACAAAAGGACGAGAGTCCAGGGGACTTCCTGAACGACTTATGGAAGCATTCAGAAGGCACAGCCCGATAAATACACCGAAGACCCTAGAACCTCCAACCGTAGTTATGAGTTTTGTTAGCCAGTCAGCACCGATATACGAAGAAAGCTACAGACAACGGAGGGGTTCGAAGGGATGAGCCTAAGCCAACTGAAAGCTATAGCTGATCGCGTATTCGGATATCGCGACCAGGAGGAGAAGGTGGAGGCCCGGAAGGAATCGACCAGACGGATGCGGGAGAAGGCAGATGTGTTGGCCACGGTGCTGGAAGAACGAATGAGGTCTAGACCAAAGGGGAGGGGCAGGAGAAACAAGAGGAACGCTGTCCCCATAGGGCGTAACCAGTGTGCAAATTGCCGACAAGAGGACACTGGTGGGCTGATTGTCCCGAGGAGATACGGGACAACCGAGAGAAGAGGAATCATGGGGACGGCAGAGAGAGGAGGAGACCGGAGACCGCACGGGGGCCCCTAGGCGAGGCCGTGGAAGGGGCCGAAGAGAGAGAGGACGGGCATGACGGAGGGAATGGCAGATGGCTGTGGACGCTACCCGAGACGGCACAGCATGAAGAAACCGGGAGGGCAGAGTCCCACTTGACCCCTCTGGTGGAACATTCGGGTGGGGACAGAATCTATGAAGGCCTTACTAGACACAGGGGCCCAGCGATCTGTTATCACCACAGCCATAGCCCCAGCCACGAAAGAAACTATACCAATTGTGGAGCCACTCGGGAAAATCCTTGCGGCGCCCCTCCTCAACAGAGCGCCCAAGTCAGATCGGAGGGACGATGGTGTCCACATCCTTCATACACATCCTGGATGCCGGTCCCCTTGATTGGTCGAGACCTACTCTGTAAGCTCCAGGCCACCTTGAAGTTCACGACTACGGGTGAAGTGGAAGCTCGCTTTGAAGATCGGCCAGTGACACTTATCTGTCCAGTAAGAGAAGAATGGAGACTACACGTTCCCCAACTGTAGGACCCGGCGACTGCCGTTACGACCAGAACCACCCCTTTCGCCCAGCAGAGGCGAGCCATAATGGATGAAGTGCCTGATGTATGGGCAGAATTGAAACCCCGGCGGACTGGCCGTTAACGCTATCCCCATCTGGATTGAGCTCAAACCAAATGCTCAAGTTGTCAACCAAGGACAATACCACATCACCCTATGCAGCCCGGCATAGTATGCATACACATCTACAGAAACTCCTTCAACAGGGAGTCCTTAAACCAATCAGATCCGCATGGAACACCCCATTGTTGCCCGTTAAGAAACCAGGAACATCCGAGTACAGACCCGTCCAGGACTGAGGAAAGTCAACAACCAGGTAGCCGACCATAGTTGCCCTCGTACCAAATCCATACTCCCATCCTAGCCCAAGTGCCATCTCAGACCAAGTGGTACAGTGTCATTGATTTGAAGGACGCCTTCTTTTCCATCCCTCTTGCTGTCGACAGCCAGAAGTTGTTTGCCTTCACGTGGGAAGACTTGCAGACGGGAACCAAGCAGCATATACATGGACCCGTCTTCCCCGGGTTTCAAGAACTAGCCTACCCTCTTCGGCGACCAACTCGCCCAGGACCTGAAGACGTATCAGGACGAGTATGGGCGGTCGCCCATACGTGGATGACCTGTGGTGCCCGTGAAACGGTACACCGAATGTGCTGAAGCTACACTCTACCTCTTGAAGACCCTGGAAGCCCAGGGGGTACCGGGCCAGTCGCAAGAAGGCGCCGATATGCGAGATCGAAGTCGAGTATCTGGGGTTCGCCTCCGAGAAGGAACCCGAAGGCTCGGTATCCCCGAACCCAAGCCATCCGCAACCAAACCACTCCTGCAAATAGAAGGAACTACGGGCACTCCTCGGAGCCGCTGGATATTGCCGCATTTGGATTATCAATTTGCCATCCTGACCCCACAGTTTGTACGCCAACTGAAAGGACCTGAACTCGAGGGCCAAAATCTCCAGTGGGAGAAACACGAACCTGAAAGCCCTTCAGGACCTCAAGGAGGCCCTTGTGGCCCCACCAGCGCTCGGACTGCCAGATGTGACTAAGCCGTTCTACTTGTTCCTCGACGAAAAGAAGGGATTGGCACTTGGAGTCCTTACCCAACTGGTCGGTACCTGGCAACGCCCTGTAGCATACCTCTCCAAGAGCATGGATAACGTGGCACGAGGATGCCGGGCTGCCTACGAAGCATTGCGGCTGCTTGCTCCTGATACACGAGGCCAATAAACTCACGTTCGGCCAACCACATTTTTGTGACCACACCCCACACCATCCGCGGCCTACTCGAGAGCCACGGACCCAGATGGATGACCAACTCCGATTGGTCAAATACCAAGCCCTCCTGTGCGAAAATCCGGAGTGTGCGGATTCCTGGACACGACCAACCTCAATCCCTCTACCCTCCTTCCGGCCCCTGAACCACCACTCCACGACTGTGAAGAGGTAATGGCCACTGTGCACTCGAGCAGACCTGACCTGAAGGATCAACCCTGGCAAGGGGGCATCACCCTTTTTACCGATGGAAGCAGCCAGGGTGATAGAGGGAATTCGAAGAGCTGGCTATGCGGTGGTATCTGAGGACCATGTGATCGAGGCTGTGGCTCTGACACCCGGAACATCAGCCCAGAAAGCGGAGCTAATCGCCCTCACCAGAGCCCTCCTGTGGGCTGAAGGAAAAGTTGTTAACATTTACACCGACTCCAAATACGCTTTCCTCACCCTCCAGGTGCACGGAGCCCTGTACAAGGAGAGGGGATTTTTGATAGCAGAAGGGAAAGGACTTGCAAATGCCGCTGAGATCTGCCAATTACTCGAGTCGGTATGGAAGCCGAAGAAGGTGGCTGTGATGCACTGCAGGGCCCACACTGGAAGAACGGACCCTATCGCCCGGGGAAATCAGCGGGCAGACGACGCTGCAAAAAGGGCAAGTCAGCTCCCCTACTCCTCTCACCCTCCTGACCCCGCACTCGTCGTCCAGCTCCCTACGGAGACCCCTATTTACACCCCCAAGAAACGGAATGGGCCCAACAAGAGGGTCTACAGTCACGCAATGGCTGGTGGATACTACAGGATGGGCGCATATGGATACCCGAAGCCTTGGCCTGGACGGTGGCCAAGGAGGCTCACGACCGCACCCACCTGGGAAGGGACGCCCTGGGGCGCTTACTTGAGAAGACCTACTACATCAACAAAACTATCCCTGTGGACCAAAAACGCTTCCAGCCGATGCGCGACTTGTGCCCGGAACAACCCTCGAACGGGGCCCGGCCCTATGCCAGGACATGTTCTCCGAGGCACCAGCCCTTTCCACGTGTGCCAGATTGACTTCACACACATGCCCCCGGCGCGCGGCTACAAAGCTATCCTCGTCGCCGTGTGTACCTACACCGGATGGATTGAAGCCCAGCCTACTAGAACGGAAATGGCTAAAGAAGTTACCTCCCTACTGCTTCATCAAATCCTACCCAGATACGGCCTCCCCAAGCAAATAAACTCTGACAACGGTCCCGCCTTCGCTAGCGAAGTAACACAACAGCTCAGTACCAGACTGGGCCTCGATTGGAAGTTGCATTGTGCCTGGAGACCCCAAAGCAGTGGAGTAGTGGAGAGGGCTAACCGATCCCTGAAGAACCAGCTAGCCAAGCTATGCCAAGAAGCAAAAGCCAAATGGCCCGACCTGCTTCCACTGGCCTTGCTGCATCTTAGGTGTACCTCCAAGGCTACCGGCCTTACTCCCTACGAGATGATGTATGCTAGGCCACCACCACTACCCTCCTTTCCCGACTCCTTGCAGATACAGGGTGAGAGTTCCTTAGTGAAACAGATGAGAGCCTTACACCAGGTAGTGCAAGACATCCAGCAGTACACTGAAAGAGTAGCTCCCTTGGTCCTCACCAATCCTACGCACAGGTTCAGGGTGGGAGACGAGGTCTGGGTAAAAGAGTGGGATGAATCTGACTGCCTAAAGCCAAAATGGAAGGGGCCCTCCCTTGTTCTCCTAACGACCTCCACCGCTGTTAAAATTGCAGGAAGCCCAGTGTGGATACATTGGACCCGATTGAAGCCTGCTGCTCCCACTAGCAGCTCCCTGAAGCGTTGGACTGCGCACCAACATCCTGACGCTCCATTACGGCTGACTCTAAGAAAGACGTGAACCACCAGATTCATGCCTGCCCAGCAACAGGAACTCAGTTTCTGGACCCACTGCGTTTTTGGCTCTCTCTTTAT
Organism: Microcaecilia unicolor; assembly: GCF_901765095.1. Lineage (NCBI taxonomy): Eukaryota > Metazoa > Chordata > Amphibia > Gymnophiona > Siphonopidae > Microcaecilia > Microcaecilia unicolor. The sequence continues at coordinate 343,740,850 of NC_044034.1, forward strand.
CGCAGCCATAATCGTGGGCCTTATCATCTTCTTGCTGCAAAGGCTCGGATACCTTCCACCGCATATATGATGCTGAGCCTACTACTCCTCCTTTGCTCAGTCCCGAGCTATTACCCCTTGAGCCTGAATTGCACTGAATGTTTGCGCCTCGTGCGCCACCGTATAGAGGGAGGATATCACCTAGTCACTACCCTCATTCACCAGACGCAGCCCCCGGAAGGCGATTGCCAGTTTCTCCCGACTTGTGCCCTCATCACTCCGAATGGCCTCCAACAGTTCCACAGATGCCTCCAAGGAAATCTCACTATCTGCCACAGCCCTACCAAACCAAGATACTACAATGTCACCCTCAGCGTAGGACTCCCTGCGTATGTGGCCGGACCTCCGGGAGTCGAGGGAGATGGCATTCTGTATTATATTAATTCCACTCGTATCCTTGTCGGTGGCATCCAAACTGTAGCAAACCTCACCTTCGACGTCTGTGCCGCCATGGACAAGCACCCTTGTCTCGCAAGTGTGGTAGCCAGAGTTTGGCGAGAGGCATACGTTAAGGACCACAAGTATGTCTGCCCTTCAGTCCAGACATGAGATGCGCTCACCCGTGGGTGTGGCTCCCATGCGCCGGCGACACTCGAGCCTCGGGCTGGGACGAGTATGTGCTATACGGGAGGAGGATATGCCGGATGCGCCGGCCTGGGCGAATTTCGTCGAGGTTCTGGTAACTATGTGTCCCTAGACTGGCCCATCCGAGGACACGACATGCCCTGGAGAGGAACGTGGGGCCTCGGCATTGACGGCGGAGGAATGGATCCGTTGACATATATTACCATATATCAGAGTCTCGAAACGAAGCCTCCTACGCACTACCAGACTACTGTTGTCGGCTACCAAGACGTATTTGATGAAATTGCTCGTGCTGAGCAGACCGAGACTAAATTCCCCATTTCCCCAGAAGCCCGAAATATGTTCCTCAATTTGGCTGAAAACATCGCCCTCTCCCTCGGAATTGCAAACTGTTTCGTCTGCGGAGGCACCGACAGGGTGAACAATGGCCCTGGAAGCGAGAGAGATCCGACAACACACATGGGATGCACTCAACACCACTAACATTACCTTTCCCCAACGGCCGAAGCCGTACGAATGGGCCCTGAGAACAAATATCATAGGTACCCTCTGCGCTAGTCGAGCGCCATCGAAGCGTTACTCTGTACCAGTGGGAGACTCTGCTTGTACGGGGGTTCTTCAGTATAATGGCAGCCGGACGACCTGGTGGCAAACGGACAACCTGCCCGCCCCGGAGCCTATCTGGACAGAACCCACCTTGAACACGACATGGACATACGGAGGGAACGCCTCCCTCAAGTGGGTAGCCCCGGCGGGCTACTACTATATCTGCGGACGCAGGGCCTATGAGCAACTCCCGACCCGCTGGTACGGTACCTGCCTCTTGGGCACGGTCCGACCTAGTTTTTTCCTTCTGCCCATACAAGTCGGCGAAACTTTGGGTATCCCCCTATACGTGGAAAAGGGGCCGGATAACCCTACCCGACGAAAACGGTCTTTCCCAATCATCAAGCCCAAAGTCCAGATTGGAGACTGGAAGGACAACGAGTGGCCGCCTGAACGTATCATTCACTACTATGGACCGGCCACATGGGCTGAAGATGGTACATACGGGTACCGCACCCCTATCTACATGCTGAATCGCATTATTCGCCTACAGGCCGTACTCGAAATCCTTACTAACGATTCTGCCCTGGCCCTCAATATCCTAGCTCGACAGAACACTAAGCTCATTACCGCCGTCTACCAAAATCGCTTGGCTCTTGACTACCTCTTAGCCCAGGAGGGCGGGGTGTGTGGCAAGTTTAACCTCAGTAATTGCTGCTTACAGATTGATGACCAGAGCCATGTCATCAGGGAGATAACTGACCGGATGGTCAAACTAGCCCACGTCCCCGTCCAGACCTGGAACAGTGCGTGGGATTGGACTTCCTCCCTCACCAGCTGGCTCCCAACCTCCGGGAGCCTGCAAGGCCTCCTCGTCATGGGTGGCCTGTTCTTGCTGTCTTGCCTAATAATACCTTTGTCTCTCCCCTTACGTTTTCAGGTGTCTCCGCTCCACCATGGAAAGCATCGCTGACCGTCGTGCTGCTGCCCAACTTATGGCTCTCCAGATGTACTCCCCCATTCCCCAGTCTGATGAAGCTGACGATGAAGCACCTTGTGGCTGATGTGCACTTTGAACCCCTGATTCACTCAATGGGCCATCACCCTTGTGCCAGCAAAAGACCGGCTACAAAGGGGGGGGGATTCCACTAGGGGCCCTCCGTCTCAACCCCGGCGAAGCAACCACCGGCTGCGCAAGGGCTTAGGGCTCGCTTGCTGCCTCCCTCGCTAACTATCCTTGTCCTTTCTTTCCTTTTCAGGGTTCATGGAGGTGATACTCTCCACCAGAATGGATGTTCAAGTATGAAAAGGGGGGAATGAAGGAGTGGAACGCCGGTACTACCTGAATACTACTGCGCAACAGGACAACCTCATGTTTTGTGCCTACTGATGGACTTTTACTTATGTATTCTACCTCTGCTTTTGGCTGTTTGGCCACACCTTATTACTGCACTGGACATTTGTGCCTTATCCAGTTTTACTGTTTACTAACAAGACAAGTTTGCTGTTTACTAATGTACAGACAGAATGCAGGGCTATTAGATATAGCTTGTAACAGTAGTTTGCAAGGCCTATACAAGACCAGCTTGCACGTAGCAACGCCATCTGAATAGGCGACCTTGGAGGGTGCTGACACCCCCCTGCATTCCTGAGCCGCACCTTATCTCCTGTGCTAGAAAGGAGCATTGTGTGTGTACAGAATAAGCTGCTAAGTTTCGTTTTTCTTGCCAGTATCATTTCAGTGTTATGACGTGTGTACGTACTGGGACTACAATTTTGTACTGTAAGAACTACAAATGTTTACTGCGCATGACAGGTATGACGTGTAAGGGGCCAAATGCGCAGGCCCAGTAGGGAAGTATAAATGTAAGCGTCAGATGATTTATGACACACAGTGTCCCGAGGCTACTCGGTGCTGTTCACTTGCTAGCAATAAAGTTGCCTTGTTTGGAACCAAAATTTGCCTTTCGTCTCCTGATTTCCCACCTGTTTCACCCGTGCCCGGCCCTCAGCGACTCGGCGGCCATGCCTCACACCGAACCTGCATCACAGAGGGGTTGCGGGACAGCTGCCTCGCTGACGGTACGTCGATGCTGAAAACCCCATCTCCCCATGCCCCAAAACCTTGCTAGCGCCCATTTCATCTCTCCAAGAAACGGGCGTTTTTTACTAGTGTCTGAATAATGCTCATTGTGCATATCCTGAAAACCCAGCCTTGGCTGCAGCTTTCACTTAGAACCCCTGTTTGAACACAAAGGGAAAAAAAAATTTCCTAAGCCAGTGCTTTTTCTGACAAGCGAACGGAGCCTGCAGGATCCAGTCACATCCCTGCAATTCAATTTTCTTTGTGTGAAGTGAAGTAAGAAACAGGAGAATAAAATATAATGGAAAATTCCACATGCTGATCTCAGCTGAGTGGGAAACATGATTCCAGTTTAAGCTTGCTCGCTGTGCTATTCAGTCATACAGGATGAAGGAGCAGACCCAGAATTCCTAAGCAGAGTAAGCAGCTACCTAAAGGTGCCATGGTGGCTCTCCATCCCAAGCACCGCCAGAGCAGTCATTCCATCAGACTGCCCCCCCCCCTCTTTAAATATGCATGGGTTCATGGATAAAATCTGTGCTAGCCACCCATGGGCATATAAGGAAGTGGATGTGATGAGATAGAAACATAACAGTAGATAAGGGCCAAATGGCCCATCCAGTCTACCCATCCTCAGTAACCACTAACTCCTCCCTTTCCTAAGGGATTCCACGTGCCTGTCCCATGCTTTCTTAAATTCTGACACAGTCCCCATCAGATGGTTTATTGTTTTATTAGATACTAGTAAATAAGGCCCGTTTCTGACACAAATGAAACGGGCGCTAGCAAGGTTTTCCTGGGAGTGTGTATGTTTGAGAGAGTGTGTGTGAGAGTGACTGTGTGAGAGAGCGAGTGAATGTGCGAGTGTGTGTGTGTGACAGAGAGAGAGAGTGAGTCGGTGCGAGTGTGTGTGTGAGACAGAGAGTGTGTGTGTGAGACAGAGAGTGTGTGCGAGTGCGTATGTGAGAAACAGTGACTGTGTGAGAGAGTGTGTTTCACACAGATACACTGTGTGTGAGAGAGAGTGTGAGATAGTAAGTGTGCAATACACAGACTGTGAGTCCGAAAGAGTGTATGAGAGCGAGTGTGTGAGAGAGAGAAAGACACTGACCGTGAGAGAGTGTGTGTGACAGAGAAAGTGTGTGTGTGACAGAGATACCTCCCCCTCCCTCTGTGGTCTCAGGACCCCCTCCCCCCTCTCAGGTCTGAGGACCCCCTCCTGTGGTCTCAGGACTCCCTGCCTCTCCCCCCCTCTGCGTGGTTGCAAGCACCGTGCGAGTGTGTGTGACTGAGAGTGAGACTGTGTGCGAGTGTGTGTGCATGAGAGAGAGAGTGTGTGTGATTGTCCTCTCTCCCCTGCCCCCCCTCCAGCCACCCAGCGATTCTCCTCTCTCCCCTGGCCCCCCTCCAGCCAGTGATTCTCATCTCCCCTGCCCCCCTCCAGCAACCCAGCTATTCCCCTGCCTCCCCTCCAGCCACCCAGCGATTCTGCTGTCTCCCCTGCCTCCCCTCCAGCCACCCAGCGATTGTCCTGTTTCCCCTGCCCTCCCTCCAGCCATCCTGCGATTCTCCTGTATCCCCTGCCCCCCTCGAGTCATGCAGCGATTCTCCTCTCTCCCCTGCCCCCTCCATCCTTCCAGCGATTCTGCTCTCTCCCCTGCCCCCTTCCAGCCACCCAGCGATTCTGCTCTCTCCCCTGCCCCTCCTTCAGCCACCCAGTGATTCTGCTCTCTCCCCCTGCCCACCCCTGCAGCCACCCAGCGATTCTGCTGTCTCCCCTGCCCCCCTGCAGCCACCCAGCAAATCTGCTCTCTTCCCTGCCCCCCCCTGAAGCTACCCAGCGATTCTGCTCTGCCCCCTGCCCCCCCTGCAGCCACCCAGTGATTCTGCTCTCTCCCCTGCCCCTCCTGTAGCCACCCAGCTTTAAGCACCTCCTCCTCTCGCCTCTCACGTTGCTGCGCTCCTCCGGGGTCTTACTCCAGGGGCAGTGACGTGGAGGCGAGATGAGGAGCGGCTGCAGAGCCGACAGCCAATGCCTGATGGCTGTCTACGGTGCCGCGTTTCAGGTTTGAAAACATTTATGGCTTTTTTCTTTTTGTAGCGGCCGCTGCTGCTCAACAGCAGAAGCAGCAGCGGCTGGACAGTGTTACCAGTGGCAGCTGTGGGTGGCAAGGGGGTTTGATGCGCAGGGTGGAGGGGAGGGTCGCTGGACATGGGTGGCTGCAGGGGGGGCAGGGGGAGAGGAGGGTCACTGGACATGGATGGCTGGAGGGGGGCAGGGGAGAGGGAGGTGGGGAGGGGGTCCTGAGACCAGAGAAGTGGGGGTGGGGAGGGGGCCCTGCGAGAGGGGGGGCACACACTCCCTGTCACATACACTCTCTCTGACACACTCTCTGTCTATCACACTCTATCTCTCTGTCACACACACATAGTCTCACACACAGAGACACTCTGTCTCTCACACACTCTCTCACACAAACACACACACACACACTCCATCTCTCACACACACTCTCTCTCTCAAACATACACACTCCGAGGAAAACCTTGCTAGCGCCTGTTTCATTTCTGTGAGAAACAGGCCTTTTTTTACTAGTAAATAAATAATAAAGGGCCCTTTTACTAAAGCTTAGCGCACACTAATGGAATTAGCAAGTGCTAAAGACTAAGAAGCTCATTTAGGATTCTGAGTTCACTAGGGACAGAGAAAGTATCTGCATATCCTATATAATAATTTGCACCTCCAACGTTCCATGTCTGGCTGCCTGGGTTCGTAACATCTCCTGATGTCAGCCAGCCTCCAGCGTTCCATTCCCCCTCACTGTCCTGCCCTCGCGTCAAGACGTAATGACGTCAGAGGGCGGAACAGTGAGAGGGAAGGGAACGCTGGAGGCGAGCTGACGTCAGGAGGGATGTTACAAACGGAATGGAAGCCAACGCCAGCCAACCAGAGAACGTTCAGGTACAAATCGAGGGGAGGAGAGAATCGCGGGACATCAAGGGGAGGAAGGGAGGAAGGGAAGGGGAGAGGAGGGGAGGACAGAGGAGAATTGATGGACATGGATGGGATGGGAGGACAGTAGAGGAGAGAATCGCGGGACACGGATGGGAGGGCAGGGAAGAGGAGAATCGCTGGACATGGAGGGGAGGTGAGGGAAGAATTGCTGGACATGGAGGGGAGGGCAGGGGAGAGAGAGAAAAAAAAAAAGCTTACATGACAGCCTTCCTAGGGCCTGTTTCATTGTTGAGGAAACGGACATGGTTTCACTAGTAATAAATATAACTGCTTTGATTGTACTACAGAAAGATGGTATATCAAATCCATTTAACTATTTTATACCTATGGGCTTCCTAGCATTCAGGGCTAGATTCTGTATATCACTCCTCGATTTCCGCATGAAAATCAAAGCATATTCTATAAAGTACACTTTAATTTAGGCATATGTTATAGAACACGCTGAGTGCTGCTCTGCGCAACTAAATTTAGCCACTGACAATTATGCGAACTAAAACCTGGTGTAAATTCCAACATGTAAATTAGGTGCAGAGCGGGTGTATTCTACAGCAACGCACATAGATTTTAGAAACGCCCACAACCTGCCCATTTCACTCCATAATCACTTTTCGACTATGCGGTTTAGAATTTACACACACCACGTTACCAGGGCCACCAAGAGGGGGGGCAGGGGGGACAAATTTCCCTGGCGCCGCAGTCCCTAGTCTCACCCACCCACCCTCGGCTCCGTCGACAGCCCCTCTCCATCCGCGACCGGGCCCCCTGCATTCAAATCGGCAGCGCCTCACCTCCGTGTGAAAGCGCAGTGGCAGATCGCCTCCCTTCGGGCCTTCCCACCCTGTGTCCCACCCTCATCCAGAGGCGTATCTGAAATGCGGCAGTAGGGGGCCCAAGGCCAGGGTGAGGGGGCACATTATAGCCCCCCCCACCATCGCCGTCATCCCCCCCGTTGTCATCGTCGTCGCCGCCGTCACCTACCTTTGCTGGCGGGGGACCCAAACCCCCGCCAGCCGAGGTCTGCTTCCTCTTGCCACTGCCTTTAAAAATATTCCTTCGGCTGGCGGGGGACCCCAACCCCCGCCAGCCAAGCCGAGGTCTTTTAAAGTTCTTTTTCGTCCTCCGGAGTCCAAAGCTGCTCCTTTCGGAGTCTGACGTCGCTGCACATTGTACGTGCAGGATGTCTCCTGCATGTACAACGTGCAGCGACATCAGACTCCGAAAGGAGCAGCTTTGAACAGCACAGACTCCGGAGGATGAAAAAGACCTTTAAAAGACCTCGGCTCAGCTGGTGGGGGTTGGGGGGGTTGGGATCCCCCGCCAGCCGAAGGAATATTTTTAAAGGCAGTGGCAGGAGGAAGCGGACCTCAGCTGGCGGGGGTTGGGGTCCCCCGCCAGCAAAGGTAGGTGACGGCGGCAGGGGGGTCCAGGGCAAAATCTGCGGGGGCCCAGGCCCCCGTGGCCCCACGCAGATACGTCCCTGCCCTCATCTGATGTGGCTTCCTGTTTCCGCAAGGGCGGGACACAGGGAGGGAAGGCTCGAAGGGAGGAGATCTGCTGCTGTGCTTTCACACGGAGGTGAGGCACCGCCGATTTAAATGCAGGGGGCCCGGTGGGGACAGAGGGGGGCTGTCGACAGGGCTGGGGGTGGGCGGGTGGAGACTGGGGACTGCGGTGCTGGCGGCCTAAGTAGCGATTAGGGGGGGCCCAGGGGTGGCCTTGCCCCGGGCCCGGCTCAGTCTCTCTGCGACCCTGCACGTTACAGAATACGCTTAGTGGATTGTGCGTGTAAAATTTTAATGCCAATTAGTGCTGATAATCGCTTGTTAAAATCCAATTAACAGCATTGATTAGCTAGCTAATCAATTAAGTCAGTGGTGTTCCTAGGGTAGCTGACACCTGGGGTGGATCGCCGATGCGCCCCCCCCCCACCGGCGAAATGACAGACACCCCCCCAGGTGCATCTTTACCTGCTGGGGGGGTGCCACGCGTCTGTCGGCAACACTCGTTCCCTGCTCCCTCTGCCCCGGAACGGGTTACTTCCTGTTCCGGGGCGGAGGGAGCAGGGAACGAGCGTTGCCGACAGACGCGCGGCACTGCCCCCCAGTGGAAAAACGATGGACACCTCCCCCCGGCGAAATGAGCCCCCCCCGGGTGCATCTTTACCTGCTGGGGGGGTGCCGCACGCCTGTCGGCTTCGCTCGTTCCCTGCTCCCTCTGCCCCGGAACAGGAAGTAACCCGTTCCGGGGCAGAGGGAGCAGGGAATGAGCGTTGCCGACAGACGCGCGGCACCCCCCCAGCGGCGTGCACCCGGGGCAGACTGCCCCCACCGCCCCCCTTGGTACGCCACTGAATTAAGTTGCACACATTGTATAGAATACATTTCGATTTCCACGCAGAAATTAAGGTTCCATATATAGAATCCCAGGGTTAGCACATGCTAATTCCGTTAGCGTTCACTGAGCTCTGGTAAAAAAAAAGTGTAGTAAGTTCTATTCAGAGCTTAGCATTGGGTTTGGTGCACATTTTTCTGTATAGAGTCTACTCATGATGCAGGAAGTGGTTTTGTGCAGAAAAATGTTGTGTGTAAAAAATCTGTGTCTGCGTTAATCCACAGTAAATGAAATGGTCTGCAACGTTTACTAAAGCTAGCACACGGTTCATTTAAATCCTCCGTTATGGAAGGTATTAGCTATTACCCATCAATGTAGGGAAGTGTGCACAATCCTTGAGAACTTAACACACAGGGGTAAGTTTACTAAGGCGCGGTAGCGTTTCTAACGCGCCTTTAAAGTTAAGGCATGTTAAACTCTAATGCACCTATACATTTCTATTGGCGCATTAGCGTTTTACGCTTGTAAACCATTTACGAGCGTTAAAAACGCTAACGCGCCTATAGCGCACCTTTAGTAAACATAGACGATCATTTTTTGAACACTGGAAATGTAACTCCCGGTTTCAGACGGAATAAAGTGCTAGATTAACGTACCAGCTTCGTGCGTCAGCACGATTTCCCTGTCATTCTTCCTGCTCACTCACGTCTCCTGCATGAGGTAGGTGAGCAAGATGGACCCCTCCCAACCCCAAATATATAAAAAAAAGTATATAGTGGTTGAATGGAGACCTCCCAACCTCCAATACCTGAAAAAAATGTAGCGGGCTACATGACCCCACCCTTCCAACTCCCCCCCTCCCCCCCCCCCCCCCCCCCCCCCGATATTAAATGAAGTGCCTGCCAAGCCCAACAGGAGGAGGGGAGGGTGGAAGCTGATTAATAAGTGACCCTTATAGCCAGAGCTCTTTTCTGTTGGAACTGGATTTAGAGAAGGGTCTAAGGGTGGTTGTTTGACAAGGCTTTTGGGGTGGGAGGGAATTGTGGATTACCGTGATGGTTTAGATGTAAAGTGGACGTGGCTGCTGTATTCTATGTACTGGGTTTTGTTGTATTGTATCTCACTTCAAACTTTTGGTGAGTAATCAAATGGAATAAATAAATATGGCTATTCTGAAAATCAGACCTGTGTGATTAGACCTCTGCTGTGCAGGGCAGCAGTGTAGTCCCTGTGCTGCCAATATCCACAGGCACCTGTTCCCCTTCCACAGAGGTGCACAGTGTCCTGCTAGGCTTTGGATGTTGACATTTGAATAGCATGACTTCAGCAAGCGGCGGGTGAAGTTCCAGCCCACAGTGCACCTTGCTTTCATGAGTTAATAACTTGCTCGTAGTCAGATGAAAGAAAGAGATGACCCAGTTCCACACCTCTTCTGAGTCACTGGGAACAAGTAGTCATTGCTCGCATCATTACTTAACGCCACGTCTTCAGTGGGGTTTATTATTATTTATTTTTAGCTGATTCCCGGAAGCAGAAGGAGAAAACAAAATGATTTGCTAAAAACCACACAGGATGTAATATTTACAACTCATATCCCAAGACCTTCTGAACCATAGTCCAGTACTCCAGGCATGTGGCTGCTGGCCGCTCCCTCCTCTGCTACTGCTGACTGTTTCCCGTTTAATATACAGTGAAACCTTGTGCATCCTTGGCCCCTGGCACTCACCTCTGATGATAAAATGACATTAGCTGATGGATACAAAGTACAGTTCATCACAATTAGCGAAAATCTCACTAATAAAATTGTTGTACTGTCAGCCATAAATGTTTCATGGACCCATGGATAGTCCTGGTTGCATGCTCAGGGAAGTTTCTTGGACAGCAATGACTGCTATACACAACATACATAGAGAGGGTAATTTTACATAAGTACATAAGTAATGCCACACTGGGAAAAGACCAAGGGTCCATCGAGCCCAGCATCCTGTCCACAACAGCGGCCAATCCAGGCCAAGGGCACCTGGCAAGCTTCCCAAACGTACAAACATAAGTACAAAACTATTTATCTGGGGAAACTGGAGTGTCAAGTTTTAAAGCTTCCATGGGGTACGTGCTTTCAGTCAGATAGTGAAGAGGAATTCTCAGGGATAATTCTAGGCTGTTGGAGTAAAACCATGCACATACATTTGAGTTTCAAAAGCATGGGTGTGGGTTGGTTGGGTGACAAGTGCTGTGCATTGCCATGTGGTCCATGGTTTGGTCCCCAAATCGACTCTCAGATCAGCTGCAGGAGAGGAAGTGAGGGCTCAGCTGTAGGTGGCCCCTACCATTGGCCGACCCTGGGCATTTTGCCTGGCTCACTCAATGGTAGCTATGCTCCTGACCCTGGTTCAGGATTGTTGCTGATGGGTAGAAGTACAGTGGAGAACAGAAGGCAGCTACAAACAGGCCCATGCGAGGAAAGGTCCTGCAGCTGCTGATAGTGTCATGATACATTTCAAAACAGTTAGGATATTCAGAGGGAGGGAGAGAGGGGAAGGAGAACTATGCCAGCAGGGCAGAATAGATATGAGGAAGCAATACACTTTTCTCCCCTGCCGACATGCCATATATTTAAGCCAGTTCGGCCCAGTGCCGGACTGGCTGAGTGTGAAGCAGTACTTCTGAGTATCCTGTGGAGAGCAGCCTCCCTACGCCTCACACAGTTTTTTGTGTCACTCACAGCCAGGAGCAGAGCAAAGCTGAATGTCACAGCATGCTCAGAAGTGCTGCTTCCCATGTCTGCAGCCCTTCCAACCCTGTGACGTCCAGATACGGGTTTTAAGTGTATTTATTTATTTATTTGTTACATTTCTATCCCACATTTTCCCACCTATTTGCAGGCTCAATGTGGCTTACATAATACCTTAGAGGCAATCGCCATTTTCAGTAGTGAAACAAATACAGAGAGTTGTAGTAGACGAATAAGGTTCATGTGTTATAGGCACATTGGGGAATCGTAGAGGGGAAGAGTTGCGTAGAGTCTGTTACGAGCTTTGGTTTCATTGTGTTGCGAGGTTTAGGCACTTAGGTTGGGTCGGATGGGTATGCCTTTTTGAACAGATTGGTTTTTAGTGCTTTCCAGAAGTTCAGGTGGTCGTACATGGTTTTCACGGCTTTTGGTAATGCATTCCACATTTGTATGCTTATGTAGGAGAAGCTGGATGCGTAGGTTGATTTGTATTTGAGTCCTTTGCAGCTTGGGTAGTGGAGGTTGAGGTATGTTCATGTTGATCTGATTGTGTTTCTTATTGGTAGGTCTATGAGGTCTGTCATGTATCCCGGGGCTGCGCCGCAGATGATTTTGTGGACCAAGGTGCAGATTTTGAAAAGCGATACGTTCTTTGATTGGTAGCCAGTGTAGTTTTTCTCTGAGTGGTTTGGTGCTTTCGAATCGTGCTTTGCCAAATATAAGCTTGGCTGCTGTATTTTGAGTGGTCTGAAGTTTTTCTTCTTTGCATCCCGCGTAGATTCCATTGCAGTAATCTGCATGGCTTAGTACCATTGATTGTATCATGCTGCGAAATGTTTCCTTCAGGAAGAAAGGTTTCACGCGTTTGAGTTTCCACATTGCATTGAACATTTTCTTAGTTGTAGATTTAACTTGGCTCTCAAGTGTAAGGTTTCGGTCGATAGTGACGCCAAGCATTTTCAGGCTGTCTGCAATAGGGAGGGTGTGGTCTGGAGTGTTTATAGTTGTGGGTTTGTACGTGTTGTATTGGGATGAGAGGATGAGGCAGTGTGTTTTATCTGTGTTGAGTTTTAGTTGAAATGCGTTTGCCCATGGTTGATAAGGGAGAAAATGCCATTATTTCAGGTCATTTACTTGGATTTCCAAACAAACGGGCAGGCTGGTGGGTGGGACTAGTGATGTCCTATCCTAGTCCCCTCCCCCCTTACCTTACTCTACTGCCCTGGTGGCCTAGTGACCTCTTGAGGGCAGGAAAGAGCCCCCCTCTTTCTTGCCCGGAGCACCTGCCCTGCAAACTGTTCCTCTTGCTGACAATCCCGGCACCAATTCAAAATGGCCGCCAAGAGTTGAAGCGGACATTTTGAAGCAGTGCCGGGACCGTAAGCAAGGGGAACAGTATGCAGGCTTTCCGGGCAGGAAAGAGGGGGCTCTTTCCTGCCCCAAAGAGGTCACTAGGCCACCAGGGCAGTAGAGTAAGGTAAGGGGAGGGGAGGATAGGACACCCTTAGGGGGGTGTGACGGGGGCGTGTGTGTGTGTGTGTCGGGTTCTCGAGGGCCTTTGCATTCTGTCAGGTCCTCGAGGCAGGACTCGAGTTCGTGAGCCCTTGGGCCACTGCCGAGGAGTGGCAGTGGCAGGCAAGACCACCTTGGAACTGGATACACAGAAAAGCAGGACTGGAACTCTGGACTGGAGTAGTACTAAGGCAGGCAACTAGAACAAACGAAACAGGAACAGCTTCACCTGCACTTAGCCACCGTTCCTCCGGAGTTGAGCTCCGGAGTGCGGGTGGCCAGCAGGACTTGCAGGATAAGGCAGGAACTGAAGATCCAGAGGACCCACCCTGGGTCTGGGATACACGAGGGAGGCAGGGCACGGAACTAGACTAGGACTGGAAGCTGCATGCAGCCACTAAGCCAGAAACACAAGACAGACGAAGGAGACAAGATGTACACACAGGCTAGGCAGATGGGGTTCAGGATATACACTCAGGATATAACCCCTAGTTAGGCAGGGACAGGATTCAGGATATACACTCAGGATATACACCCTAGCTAGGCAGAAACAGGTCTCAGGATATACACTCAGGATACATGCCTTAGCTAGGCAGAAACAGGACTTCGGGTATAGAAGCAAGCTTGGCAGAAACAGGACTCGGAATAGACACAAGCTGGGCAGAACCAGGGGTCAGGACCTACATACAAGCTTGGCACACAGAGAGTATCAGAGTTCAGGCTATAGTCAGGGACAGGCAGCAGGTAGAGAATATCTGGTTTCAGGCAATAGTCAGAGACAGGCAGCAAACAGAGAAGAATAAACCAGGGACTAACCGAGTCTATGGGCTGGCGGCAGACAGAGGAATAACCAGGGAACAGGGTCAAGGCTGAAACTACAGACAAACACAGACAGAGAGAAAATGGTGGAAGCTTCAGACACCAAACACAGAGCAAGCACTAGAAGGACTAACAGTCCACAAACACAAGTAGCAGGGCGGAGCCCCCCACGGAAGGACTGGTAGTCCACAGACACAAATAGCAGGGCAGAGCCCCCTACGGAAGGACTGGCAGTCCACAGACACAAGTAGCAGATGGGCACGAGCCCCAGAGAAAGGCTAAGTAGCAGCGCAGCAGTGCACTCACTAACCTGACGGCCTTTAGGCATAGAACACATACCATGCAAAGGCCCTGAATGCCAGCACAGCACTTCCTTATGAAGGCCCTCACTGATGAGATCACAGGCACAGCACTAAGGCAGAAAGCACCGTGAAACACAGAGAGGCTTCCCACACCCAGGTGCAGTGTAGTGAAGCAATTGGAAGCAGCCAGCACACAGAGAGAGAGCTAACTCAGGCAACACCCACAGGTGCAGTATAGTGAAGCAATTAGAGTCATGCTGCTGGAAGCAGCCAGCACAGAGAGCCAGAGCTAGCTCAGAAAGGACAGACAGAAGAGACAGGAGCCAGCTAAGAAGCTGACCCCCCGAAACAAGGTAAGTCTGAGGGTGGTCACGACCACAGACGTGACAGTGTGTGAAAGGGGTGGGGTGATATGTGACAGGGAGAGGGGTGGGGGTGGGGTGCGAAAGGGGGGCATGGGCAGGGCATGGGTGGGGCAGGGCATGTGTCCTGGTTTTGGGGGGGGCACAAATATGGTAACCCTAAACTGGACTGAACCACCCAAGGGATCAGACACCACCCTCTAGCCTGGGGTTTCCAAGGAAGGGGTCAGAGCAATAGAAGCACTCATCCCCATGAACATACCACGGCCCTGTACCCCGGTCAAAGGAACCATACTCCCCCACTTGATTCAGGTGTGGGGGGAAAAGGTCATATAACAAGAGACTGCCAAGATATAGCAGGAAAAAAAAAATGATATGGATATGAATTTGATAGCCACTCATGTCTGCAGTTTTGTGGAAGCTGCCCCTCCAGGAAACAGAAATTGTGTATTACAAGTGGACCTAGAAGGACACCCATATCAAACACTAGTAGACTCTGGCAGTGTCAAGACTCTTGTCCGGAGAGTACTCAATCGGTTACAACTGAACTACGAGGGAACTATGATCCTGGCCAGAAACAGAACGAAGCCTTGCGCCGGAAGAAGAAGACCTCGGCTGGTGGGGGTTAGGGTCCCCCGCCAGCAAAGGTAGGCGACGGCGGCAGTGGGGGAGGGTTGGCAGCGGGAGGGGGGATCGAGAGAGTTGGCGGGGGGGGTCAAAGTTGGTGGTGGTGGTGGCGGGGGGGGGGGGGGGGTTGGCGGCGCCAGGGGGGGGCTAAAATGTGCCCCCTTACCTCGGGCTCTGGACCCCCCTCCCGCCGAAGTCTGGCTACGCCCCTGCTGTGTACATGTTTGTTTGGGATTTTGTGTAATTGTCTTTTTTGCATTTTCAGAATTAACTTCGTCAGCCCCTGTAGCACACGTGGTGATTATGCCGGAACACCAATGGGTCCCACAACTTGGTGTCAGGCTTCACTGCCTTTTGGATTAAGACTTCTGCTTGTTCAGCCAACCATGGATATTTTAGATTAAGTGAGATTTAAATAATTTGTTCTTTCTGATTCTTAATAAACATCATATTAAAAAAAAAAAAGAATTCAACAGTGATGTGAAATTTTGGCTTCATTAATGTTTGACTGCGTGCGTGGGAAAACACAGTGTTTGTGTACAGAGAATTTTATGTATGGACTAGAAATGCCGTTTTTGAACACGTTGTAAAAAGCAATTGATTTGCCATTGCACCCAAAGGGTAAATGATTATAAATACTGACAAAGTTTGGCCCATGAGAAGGTCCCATACCCTGGTGTGGTATATACTGATACTCTTTGTCACATCAGAATATCTACATCTATATATTTTTTTTCAAATAATATTCTTGTGACAATTACATCTAAGTAACTAATAAATCCATAGTATATCACTAAAAAATAATTTTTGCAGTATTGCTGGATTGGTGGAGAAGAAAATTCTTAGCAGCCACCTATGAACAGCAAAAAAAAATTACCTACTTTATTTCTCTTATAACGGAGGTATTTATTTCTCACTGGCACCCTGGCTGAAATGTTTGCAGAAAGTAGACATTATGACTTGGGACATCAAGAGCTTTTTTCTGCCAAAAAAACTTATTGTGAATGTCTGTTTACTTGTGGATTTCTGCATAAAGGGACAAATTGTGGAGATATAGACACATAATAGCTACAGATAATGAGAGAGTTTAGCCTTTCTCTTTCTTACCAGTGCTTCAGTGTGATAAAATGTTAGAGCGAGATAGCAATGAGCCTCCACTGTAAAACCGAGTTGATTACACTGCAAGGACTGGCGTAAACAAAGCAGTGGAATTTTCCATCGCTTTGGATTTCTTATGCATGAGCAGATGTTGGAGAGCAGCACTGAAGTTACTTACATTGAATTTTCTGACATATAGGGCTAGATTCTATATACGGCACCTGAAAATTCTGCATGGAAAAAAAATATGCCTAGGCGTATTCTATATAGTTCGCTGAAATTTTATAGAATAGGCTTAACATAGTAACATAGTAGATGACGGCAGAAAAAGACCTGCACGGTCCATCTAGTCTGCCCACGATAAACTCATATGTGTATACCTTACCTTGATTTGTACCTGTCTTTTTCAGGGCACAGACCGTATAAGTCTGACCAGCAGTATTTCCCGCCTCCCAACCACCAGTCCCGCCTCCCATCACCGGCTCTGGCACAGACCCCGTATAAGTCTGCCCTCCCCTATCCTAGCCTCTCAACCACCAACCCCTCTTCACCCCGCCACCCAATTTCAGCTAAGCTTCTGTGGATCCATTCCTTCTGCACAGGATTCCTTTATGCCTATCCCACGCATGTTTGAATTCCGTTAAGTTTTCATGTGGTATATAGAATACACTGAGCACCTCTTCATGCGACAAAATGCTGACACATAAATTAGGCACAGAGCGGGTGTACTCTATAACAGCGTGCATAGATTTTAGAAACGCCCACGCCCTACTCATGGCCCTGCCCCCTTTTTAACTATACGACTTAGAATTTAGGCACACCACATTACCAAAAACACTTAGCGAGTTGTGCGCATAAATCTTATTGCCAATTAGTGCCGATAATTGCTTTAACATCCAATTAAGAGCACTAATTAGCTAGTTAATTAAGTTACACGCATTGTTATAGAATACACTTTGATTTCTGCGCAGAAATTAAGGTGCGATATAGAGAATCCTGAGGATAGCCTTTATTTATTTTTGATGTTACATATTTTTTTTATGTTTGAAGGGAGGGTAATATGTGTTCTGGTGGGTGATAAACATTAGTAAAGGGATCTTTAAATCATTAAGAATACTTTGCACTTAAATAAATCTGCCACCAGAATCAAAGAGACCAAAATCAATTGTTAGAAATTTCAGAACAGAATTAACAATTTAAACTAACAGAATAATGTACGGGAAAACCGCTGTCAGTTGAATACCACTCAAGGGTATTAGGATGAGCAATAAAGTAAAAATACCCTTCATCCCAAATATGAAACAAAGACTCAAAAGCTAATTTTAGAGGTTAAGAGCTCAATGTTATAACCCTGTTCCCCCCCCCCCCCCACCCAGTGATTTATAAGATGACTAGCCGTTGAGCCCGTTAAAACGGGCTGGTGGGTCGCCGCCCCCCCTCCCCCCGAATTTGCCGCCCCCGCCGCCCCTCCACCCGGCCCGTCTCTTTGCTATTCAACTTACATCTCCGCAGCAGGCAGAGATCAGCTGAGCTCCCGTCGGCCTTCCTTCCCTGCCTGTCTCCCGCCCTCATGTGACGTAACGTCAGCGAGGGCGGGACACAGGCAGGGAAGGAAGGCCAACGGCAGCTCAGCTGATCTCTGCCTGCTGCGGAGATGTAAGTTGAATAGCGAAGAGACGGCCGAGTGGAGAGGTGGCGGCAGCGGCGACTCCGGGGGGGGGTACCAGTGGCGGCGACCTCGGGGGGGGGGGGTAGCGCTGGCGACCTCGACGGTTCCCTCCCCTTCGCGCAGTTTTCCTCTCTGTCCCGCCCCCCCGTCATCACGTATTGAAGCGGGGGCGGGACAGACAGGGAAGTCTCTTCTGCGCATTTGCGAGTGAGTACGGTCACTCGCCGTTTATATGTTTGATAGAGTGGAGGAAAATCATAGCATTTTCCATTTCTGCGTATGAATTTTGAATAGTTCCTTCAAGTGAGGGCCAGTTTATAGAAACTTTCCTTCTCGTTGGAGCGTTTAGTCTCCAAAGTATCTCACCCTTAAATTTTTTAGAATGATCATCCAGCGTTTTGCCTGTTAGGATTTCCATCCAAGCCAAACTTCCTCCTCCTTCAATGATTTGTGTGTTGCACCTTGATGCTGAAGCAATAAAGCAAAGGGGAATTTCCAGTGATATGAAATGCCTCTAGCTTCAGAGGATAACACTTTTTTTTTTCCTTTTCTGAAGAGTATACTGAAAGAGATCGGCAAATATTTGAACTTCTGATCCTTTAAAGGAAATTCCATTCATTTTGTGAACATTAAGTCATCAGCTGATATTTGTCTTCAAAATAGAGAAAACATGTCACTATTGGAGCTGGTTTTGTGGTTTCTGAATTAGGGTGTTGGTACATTTGGCGGGGCATAATCAAACGGGGGGGCGCCCACGTTTTCCTGAGGATGTCCTCGCAGGACATCCCGGCGAAGGGGCGGGGAAACCCGCATTATTGAAACAAGATGGGCGTCCATCTTTTGTTTCGATAATACGGTCGGGGACGCCCAAATCTCAACGTTTAGATTAACCTTAGAGATGGTCGTCCCTGGTTTTCGGCGATAATGGAAACCGAGGACGCCCATCTCAGAAACGACCAAATCCAAGCTTTGGTCGTGGGAGGAGCCAGCATTCGTAGTGCACTGGTCCCCCTGACATGCCAGGACGCAAACCGGGCACCCTAGGGGGCACTGCAGTGGACTTCAGAAATTGCTCCCAGGTGCATAGCTCCCTTACATTGTGTGCTGAGCCCCCCAAGACCCACTCCCCACAACGGTACACCACTACCATAGCCCTAAGGGGTGAAGGGGGGCACCTACATGTGGGTACAGTGGGTTTGTGGTGGGTTTTGGAGGGCTCACATTTACCACCACAAGTGTAACAGGTAGGGGGGAGATGGGCCTGGGTCCACCTGCCTGAAGTGTACTGCAGTACCCACTAAAACTGCTCCAGGGATCTGCATACTGCTGTCAGGGAGCTGGGTATGACATTTGAGGCTGGCAAAAAATATTGTTAAAGTTTTTTTTTAGGGTGGGAGGGGGTTAATGACCACTGGGGGTCTAAGGGGAGGTCATCCCCGATTCCCTCCGGTGGTCATCTGGTCAGTTCGGGCACCTTTTTGAGGCTTGGTTGTAACAAAAAATGGACCAAGTAAAGTCGGCCAAGTGCTTGTCAGGGATGCCCTTCTTTTTTCCATTATCAGCCAAGGACACCCATGTGTTAAGCACGCCCCAGTCCCACCTTTGCTATGCTTCCGACACGCCCTTGGAAACTTTAGTTGTCCCCACGACGGAAAACAGTTGAGGACGCCCAAAATCGGCTTTCGATTATGCTGATTAGTGCGACCCTGGGAGAAGGACGCCCATCTCCCGATTTGTGTCGAAAGATGGGTGCCCTTCCCTTTTGAAAATAAGCCTGTTAGGGGTCCTTTTACTAAGCTGTGGTAAAAGGGAGCCTGTGGTAGCATCAGCGCATGTTTTTCACGCGTGCTAAGGCCCCCTTTTACCACAGTGGGTAAAGGTCTGGCCATTTCTGGGGACAAGAAATGGTGCGCGGTAAGTGAACCATTAACCACACAGCCATTTTGAGGGGGAGCACTTATCACCACCCACTGGGGGGGTGGTAAGGGCTCCCACGCTAACCCAGCAGTAACCGTGCAGCGCCAATTACCGCTGGGTGAGCACCGGCGCCACTAAAATATAAAATATTTTTGTAGCGCTGGAAATGGCACATGCTGGAGGTGGGAACTACCGCCGGGCTCCTGTAGTAACCCAGCAGTAGTTCCGAATTGGCGCGTGGCAAGCCCATTGCTGCATGCCAACCCTTTAGTAAAAGGGCCCCTTGGTGTACTCTCTCTAATCTTATTTGTATATCTTTATATTCTGGGGCATATATCCTATATAATAATTCTCACCTCCATCGTTCTGACTTGCTGCCTGGGACCGTGGCTCATTCCGAGTTGGTCTGCTAGGCTCCATAGATCAGGCTGACATCACCGTAGCCATTATGATGTCAACTTCAGAAACTGGGGGGGGGGGGACATGCCTAACAGCTGATCCATATCCAGAGGAGGGTCGCTGGACATGGGTGGCTGGAGGGGGGGGCAGGGGAGAGAGGAGGGTCGCTGGACATGGGTGGCTGCAGGGGGAGAAGAGGGTCACTGGACATGGGTGGCGGCAGGGGAGCCGAGGAAAACCTTGCTAGCGCCCGTTTCATTTGTGTCAGAAATGGGCCTTTTTTACTAGTATATTATAAAGGTCTTGAACAATTTGGGATGCATCTTCTGATGAACCTTGAGAGGGAAGTCCCATTATTCAAATGTTAGTTAGATCTTCTTTGTCTGTTTTCCAAGTCATTCTGGGTCCCTCTACAAAGCAGCAGGAAGACCAATGCAGTGCTTACCACTCGCTAAAAAGGAACTGCCGCTGGGCTACTGTAGGAGCCCGGCGGTAGTTCCCAAACTATGTATGGCGCTAAAAATTGCATGTGCAAATTTGGGTGTGAGCCCAATTTGTGCGTGCGATTTAATTGCATGACAAGCCGATTACTGATGATTCAATTGGGCATCAGTGTTAATCTGCAACAATTAAAATTTACACTTGTATCTTTTAGTCGCTATTCTATAAAGATGCACGTCAGTGGCGTTCCTAGCCTGTTCGCCACCCGGGGTGGGTCGCCGCTGCGCCACCCCCTGGTGTTTCATCCCCCTGAAGCGCATCACCTCCAAATAAAGGGGTGTGCGGAGCAGGCGCGCAGCTGTCGGCTCTGCCGGTCTCCTGCCCCGGAACAGGAAGTAACGTTAGAGAGGGCAGGGGACCGGTCTCCTGCCCCGGAACAGGAAGTAACGTTAGAGGGGGCAGGGGACCGGCAGAACCGCTCCCACGACCCAACCTTTGGTATGCTACTGGCGCACGTAAAAAGTTCTGCTTGGATCCAAAAAAAGGGGCGTGTCATTGGGAGGAGCATGGGCAGGTCAGGAGCATTCCTGGAATTTGCGCAGTGTTACAGAATCAGGCAGATCTGGGCTTAATTTAGGCAAAGGGATTTATACCAGGTTTCAGTTGGTATAAATCCTCACACCCACAATTGGGCTTGGAACCCGGTGCCAAATGTTATTCTAAAAACGGTACCCAATTTGGAGCATTGTTTATAGAATAGTGTTTAGCCCTCTTCCTTTTTTTTTTTTGGTGCCATATACAGAATTTAGTCCTTTATGAATTTTGTGTTTCAGGCTTGCTACTACATTTATTTGTTCGCCTGTATTTATTTAGTTTTGTGTTTTATTTTTTGTTACATTTGTACCCTGCGCTTTGTTAGACAGTCATACAAAGCCTGTTGTTCTGCTTTGATATCTGCCATGGCTGTATCTACTTTCTGATCGTATGACTTTAATCTGATTTAGTATTCTCTAAGCAGGGCGGCTTAACCTACGGACCAGATGAGGCTCTGACCCAGGGCACCAGAGATAAAGGATGCCAAATGCCTGAGCCCAGAGCTTACCTGGCGGCGTTGCAAGTGAAGGGAAACAAGAAGAGCCGGCAAACCCCTTCCTCTTTCTGTCTCAGACCACCTTCCCCGTATACCTCTAAAGGCAGTCTCCGTCCCCCAAACACAAAGAGGGGCATAATTGAACGAAAACGTCTATCTCCATGGGTGTTTATCTCCGAGAACGGGTCCGTGAAGGGGCGGATCGAACCGTATTTAAAAAAAAAATAGACGTCCATGTTTTATTCGACAATTTGTGAGCTGGGCGTTTTTGTTTTTCAGCGATAATGGAAAATGAAAGCGCCCAGCTCAAAAACGAATAAATCCAAGGCATTTGTTCGTGGGAGGGGCCAGGAGTCATAGTGCACTGGTCCCCCTCACATGCCAGGACACCAACCGGGCACCCTAGGGGGCACTTTTACAAAAACAAAAAAAAGGTAAAAGAGCCCCCAGGTGCATAGCACCCTTCCCTTGTGTGTTGAGCCCCCCAAATCCCCCTCAAAACCCACTGCCCACAAGTCTACACCATTACTATAGCCCTAAGGGGTGAAGGGGGGCACCTACATGTGGGTAAAGTGGGTTTGGGGGGGTTGGACGACTAAGCATTAAGCAGCACAATTGTAACAGGTAGGGGGGGATGGGCCTGGGTCCACCTGCCTGAAGTCCACTGCACCCCCTAACAACTGCTCCAGGGACCTGCATACTGCTGCCAGGGAGGTGGGTATGACATTTGAGGGTGAAAATAAAAAGTTGTGAAACATCATTTTTTGTGGTGGTGGTGGTGGGGGGGGGGGGGGTTAGTGACCACTGGGGGAGTCAGGGGAGGTCATCCCCCATTCCTTCCGGTGGTCATCTGGTCATTTAGGGCACTTTTTGGGGCCTTATTCATGAAAAAACAGGGTCCAGGAAAAGTGTCCTAAATTCTAGCTAAAAACGTATACTTTTTTTCCATTATCGGTGAAATGCGCCCATCTCTGTTCGGCCGATAACCACGCCCCAGTTCCGCTGTCGCCCCCGTCAACTTTGTACGCTTCCGCAATGGAGTGCAGTTGAAAACGTCCAAGTTCAGCTTTCGATTATACCGCGTTATTCGTTTTTGGGAGATAAACGCCTATCTCCCGATTTAGGTCACAATATAGGGTTTTTGTCTTTCAATTATAAGCTGGATAGTCATCCAAAGCCTGTTGTTCTGCTTTGATATCTGCCATGGCTGTATCTACTTTCTGATCATATGACTTTAATCTGATTTAGTATCTCCTAAGCAGGGCGGCTTAACCTATGGACCAGATGAGGCTCTGACCCAGGACACCAAAGGGTGCCAAATGCCTGAGCCCAGAGCTTACCTGGTGGCGTTGCGAGTGAAGGGAAACAAGAAGACCCGGCAACCCCCTTCCTCTTTCTGTCTCAGACCACCTTCCCCGTATACCTCTAAAGGCAGTCCCCGTCCCTCAAACACTAAAGTGTTTCACCTAAAGTTACCCACAACAGCGCCCCGGCGTCTTCCTTCTGCTGCACCCCAGCCCCTCCTTTGACATAACTTCCTGTTTCTACTGGAACGATGCAGGGCTGTTGCAGATAGACCCCCAATGGGGGCACGCCAAAAGTTGACTCAGGGTGCCACGGTCTCTTGAGCCAGCCCTGTCTCTAAGAAGTCTGATTTTGAAATAGCAGTGCCATTTGTTAATTTAGAATCTTCTGAGAGCTCTATATCAATTTTCTGTGGTTTTATATTAGTAGATGTAACAGATTCTGAAGTATTTGAAATATTTTTGGCAAGTTTTGGCAGCGCTTTGGCACAGATGGGGTTAGAAGCCATCTCATAATTCTGCATGCAGGATTAATTTTGTTCTTTAATTTGCAATTCAGAGCTTGATCTTCTCCAGGTGGCAATCTTAGAATTTATATTATTATAAAAGGAGCTTATTTTATTTTTATTCAAAAAGCAGTAGCAATTATGAGATTCAACTGAGCAGATAATTTTCTTTCTGTCTCTGTGTAAAATACTTAACACAGTTTCTTTTGATCTCTCTACCTTTATATTCAAGGAATAGTGATATTTCAGGACTGACAGAAAATTCAAGCACTGTTAGTTGTACATGAAAATCAGCTTTAAAATACTCTATTTTTTTAAAGGATCGAGACAATATTTATTCTGAAGCATAGCACCTCTTTGATTATAAACAGCCAAGATGGCGTCTGGAGCGTGTTTGCTTTCAATATAAGCCGTGCCAACAATCACTTCAGCATAGTTCCAGCAGGTCGAAGCATCTTGAATTTTTAAGTTTAGTGCGTTATTTCTTTGCTACTCCGTATTCTTCACAGAAACATAACTGTTTCAACAGAAAACAACTGCCGATTTATGAGCACAGAAATTCAGCAGTTCTCAACCTTGCACTTTCACTGCAGCCATATGCAATCATTTGTGGAACTTATGCATCTATTTGTCTCTGCTCTTACTTCCAAACTTACTCTATAAAATCCAGCCATCGCTGTTCACTACCATATATAATGAGTCTGATCTTGAGCATATTTACCCATATTATGATCATCTTCATTTGTGTGCTTATGGAACTCTAAACTATGGGGGGTTAACACTTTTGTGTGGTCAAAACTACCCAAAATCATCTTAACTTCAGGAAATTACTCAAGACCAGCTTATTCAAGAAAGCCTACTCCCAGGATCCAACATAAATCCTAAAGTCCTCCAAAGCAATACATTAATGGACTATTTTGGACTCTTTTTCCTTTCCCTTTTCCCTCCTTTCATCTTGTTCTTCTACACTCTCTGTTTACCACAATATATTGTAATTGATTAATAATCGGGTTGGCGATTGCCTTCTCGGTTTAATGTGAGCCACATTGAGCCTGCAAACATGTGGGAAAATGTGGGGTATAAATGTGACAAATAAATATGTTGTGGCTGGTATGAACAGAAAGTTACCAAACATTAGGGATCACGCACAAAACAGAGACCCTCAACAAATATGAAACAAGGGACCATACATCAGTAATAGAGATATGAAGGCAAAAAATGAACTGGAAACCTCAAGAAGACAGAAGATAGTAGAGAAATGGAAACTGAAGTGCAAGATATCAGAAGTACACATTTCCCAAAGCTGACATATTCATATTAATATTGTTTTTCTATCTTTGTTGTCTGAGCATTTTATTTTTCTATTTACTTTGGTCTTTTCTGCTTTTCTCTGGTTTTCCCTCTCTTTCCATGGTCTCCTTTTCATTTGACATTTCTTCTCTCTCCAAGTCCACAATTCATCTTCCTTTTGTGTCCCTAACCGTCCTATTAATTTTCACTTCTTTTTCCTCCCTGATCCTGTCTAGCCCTAATCAGTTTGTACCTGTATCCTTTTACCTTCACTTATTTGTTTATTAACGTCATTATGGTTTTAATCTTCTTCTTTATCCTTCTATTCTTGTGAAATCTAACACTAACTTATCATCACCGTGGAAACCAAACTGTGGAGTACCACAAGGAACAATAATGTGTAAAAAGTGGGAGTACGACCAAGGATACCAGAAACTGGAGGATGTTCTTAAATAAAAAACTTTATTGAAGGTTTGAAGACTCGACACAACGTCGTGTTTCGGCCGTCAGGCCTGCATCAGGAGTCTGCTGTGCAGAGTGCTGCAGAGCAATGATGATGGAAATCCTCTGAAGATCTTACAGCAGTCTCTTGCACGGAGAATTACTAAATAGCAATGAGGTTGGTTCTTCAAAAAGGTCCGTCAGAAGCGCTGCACGCACTATTGGTAATGCATTACCAATAGTGCGTGCAGCGCTTCTGACGGACCTTTTTTTCAAATAGACTTTTTTTCAAATAGTCTTTCTAAAGACTACCACGTAATTTTTGAAGAACCAACCTCATTGCTATTTAGTAATTCTCCGTGCAAGAGACTGCTGTAAGATCTTCAGAGGATTTCCATCATCATTGCTCTGCAGCACTCTGCACAGCAGACTCCTGATGCAGGCCTGACGGCCGAAACACGACGTTGTGTCGAGTCTTCAAACCTTCAATAAAGTTTTTATTTAAGAACATCCTCCAGTTTCTGGTATCCTTGGTCGTACTCCCACTTTTTACACATTATTGTTTTTACCGTGGGGTGCTTGAGTTTTCCGCTTGCTGGCGGATCTTCTCTCATATGTACCACAAGGAACACTATTATCACCGATCCTCATGATGACCCCACTAGCCAAGGCCCTATCCACTCAAGGCCTCAACCCATTCATTTATGCAGATGACGTCACAATATATATCCCATACAAACAAGATCTGTCAGAAATCAACAACGAAATCAAGCTCAGCTTGAACATCATGAACTCATGGGCAAATGCATTCCAATTAAAACTCAACACAGAAAAAACACACTGTCTCATCATCTCCTCCCAACACAACACATACAAACCCAAAAACCTAAGCATCCCAGGTCACACCCTCCCCATCTCAGACAACCTAAAAATTCTCAGAGTAACAATCGACCGACACCTCACTCTAGAGAACCAAGCGAAATCTACCATAAAGAAAATGTTTCACTCAATGTGGAAACTCAAACGCGTGAAACCATTCTTCCCGAGGGCTATATTTCGCAACCTGATACAATCAATGGTACTAAGCCACACAGATTACTGCAATGGAATTTATGCGGGATGCAAAGAACAAATTAAAAAGAAACTTCAGACCGCCCAGAACACAGCAGCCAGGCTTATATTTGGAAAAACACATTATGATAGTGCCAAACCCCTCCGAGAAAAATTGCACTGGCTCCCAAAGAACGCATTGCTTTTAAGGTCTGCACCATGGTTCATAAAATTTTATATGGCGAAGCCCCAGGATACATGACAGACCTCATAGACCTACCAACCAGAAACACAACAAGATCAGCACGAACTTACCTAAATCTCCACTACCCAAGTACTAAAGGACTCAAATACAAATCAACTTATGCATCCAGCTTTTCTTACTTAAGCACACGACTATGGAACGCTCTGCCAAAGATAATAAAAACAACGAACGACCACCTAAGTTTCCGGAAAGAACTAAAAACAAACCTGTTCAAAAAGGCATACCCCACCAACCCAACATAAAAACCTAAGTTCCTGCGCCACTGCAAAACCAAAGACTGTAATGGACGTACCTTAACCCTCATCCCCCCTCCCTAACTTCCCCAATGTATCTACCAAACACGAACCTTCTTTTACCACAATAACACCTGTATTTGTTCATACCACAACTGGTGAACGCTGTTGCGGTACCATGTAAGCCACATTGATACTGCAAATAGGTGGGAAAATATGGGATACAAATGAAACAAACAAACAAACAAATAAATAAATAAAATTTGCACCTGGGTTAATTAACCATATATGTTAATTCTGATTTATTAAGCCAATGTTATAGTATTACATGCAGTAGCGTAGGAAGGGGGGGGCGGTGGGGTGGTCCGCCCCGGGTGCACGCCACTGGGGGGTGTCGGCGCCTCGCTGGTTCCTTGCTCTCTCTGCCCCGGAACAGGTTACTTCCTGTTCCGGGGCAGAGAGAGCAAGGAACCAGCGAGGCGCCGACACCCCCCCCAGCAGCGTGCACTTGGCGGATTGGCCCTCCCACCCACCCCTCACCGCCTTCCAGGTATGTTCTCTCGGGTGGGGCGGGGGGCTGTTGCGCTATGGAGGGGGGAGGGTGCGTCACGCTGCACCCGGGAGGGGTGTGCAGTGGCGACCCGCCCCGGGTGTCAGCTGCCCTCGCGACGCCACTGATTATATGTTGTACTTTTTACAATCTGTTTGTGTATTTTTATAATGTATCTTTCATTTTGTTTTTTACAATGTAAGCCACATTGAACCTGAGTCACTCTTGGGCTAATGCAGGGTATAAATGTCATAAATAAACAAATAAATACATACAATATTCAGCATCTCCCCTCTGTATCCTTGTCTCTATTCTCCCCCCATGTTCAGGATCATCTTTCTGTGTCCCTTCCCTCTTCCTGTACTTAGAATCACCCATCTGTCTCCATCTCTCTGAGTTTAGCATCGCTCTTCTGTGCCCTCTTCTCCATTCTCCAGCATTGCCCCTGTGTCCATAGTCCCTCCCTATTCAGCACTGTCCCTCCTTGTCCCTGTCCCTATGCTCCCTCCATGCCCACATCGCTTCTCTTTATCACTCTTCGTGTCCAGCTTCTCCCCTCTATTTTCCCTTTCTCCCATGACCAGAATCTCTCTGTCTCTTCCCTGCCCTTCCCATCATTGCCTGGCATCTCTCCCGCCCTCCCTCCATGAGTCCAGCTTCTCCCCTCCCCCCCCTCGATCCTCCAAACTTGCTGCCAGAGACAGGACATAAGTTTGGAGGACCATGGGGTGAAGGAGGGCAGGAGTGGGGGGATGGGAAGGCAGAAAGATTTTCTACCAGAGGGGAGGGGAGCAGGAGCAGGGAAAGAATGTGGGTGAAGGCTCTTTGATATGTGAGCTCAAGAAGGGGGCCAAATGCATTTGTCACTTGCCTAATATGTGTGACATGTCTACTAAGGAGAAATGTCTCATACATCTGTCCCTACTGGATTCAGGGACAGGTGGTTGCCATAGACACTTTAACCAGGGTCTCTGGTCTGAAATCAGGGACAATCCTGGAAAATCAGGGATGTCTGGTAACCTTATAATTTTTATTTATTTATTTTAGTACATTTATACCCCACATTTTCCCACAAAAGCGGGTACAATGCGGCTTACAAAATTACAAAAAGTCACATATCAATAAGGGTAATAACTGTATTAAACAGGTTCAATCAGGAGGAAGAAGGTGTGGACTGAACGATGTAGCTGGGATATGCCTTCTCAAACAAAAATGTTTTTAAAGATTTCTTGAAAATTTGATTGTCGGCAATCTCTTTTAAGGACCTTGGGTAGACTGTTCCAAGACTTTGGGCTGACATGGGTGATTTACTGATTTAAAATAATGTAATGTGCTACTTCTCACTCTTTTTTGCCTACTTTGCTCCTCGTTAATAAGAGGAGAAATCCAGAAGGAAAAGGGGAGAGGGGGTGCTGGGGTGTCACTCACCATTTTATGGTATGCCACATTGTAGACTTGTTTTACACTTGCAGGAAACTAAAGGGGTCTTTTACAAAGACGTGGTAGAGTTTTTAGTGTGCGCTAAACGCTAGAGACGCTCATAAATATATATTGGCATTTCTAGTGTTCAGAGCACGCTAAAAACGCTAGTGTGCCTTTGAAAAAGACCCCCAAAGTGCAATCAACAAGATGATGCATGGGCAAAGGAAGGAACACGCCAACGCATGAAAGGCAAGTCTAGGGTGGTCTTGGACAGATTCTTTTACTTTGTTGGTTATGAAAGGGTGCATGCGATGCCTCCTTCATTCCCTCGGTGAGTAACTTAAGCTATGAAAAGTACTGAGAAAGGCTTATTGCATAGTCATATTATTCACTCAGTATCCGCTGGCTCCTCTCCTGCTTTAGGTAAAGTATGCATGCAGAACAAACATAGTTTCATTTGGAAAATGTAGTGGAAAATTCCACTCTGTGCAAGCCAAGTATCTGAAAGTAGATGCATTTCCCAATGGCACAGTATGTTCTGTATCATCACAGACCCTCATCAGCTTCATAAGAGCTTGCCTTTGTCTAGACCAGACTCCCTATAAACTGCCAGACAGGTAGCACACAACTTCTAACAGTCTATAAAATGAAGGGAATAATAATTCACGGCTGCCAAACCTCCAGGTTTCTCAAGGAACGCCTTAGGCCAGTCCTGGCTTTTTGAACTCATAATTTAATTTGGTGCGAATGGGAGCAGCAGGATTACAAATAAATGGAATGATTTAACTCTCCAGTAATCTGGTTACTTGGTAGTTTTGTAAAAAAACAAAAAACAAAAAATCAATGATTTCAAGGTATACAAGCGTAAACATCACTGAAAGAATTAGCTCGGGACTGCTAGCATGAGATAATATGATAAAACTCTAGTGACATCGGTGGGACCCGCAAAGTGGCATTATAGCAGTGGTGGGCAACCCAGTTGGGTTTTCAGGATTTCTTCAATGAATATTCATGAGATCTATTTGCATGCACTGCCTCCATTGTATGCAAATAAATCTCGTGCATATTCATTGGGGAAATCCTGAAAATCCGCCCGGGTTGCGGTCCTCCAGGACACAAATTGTTTCAGCACACATCTGTGCAAGTGCTAGAATGCTAGTCTGTGCATAAAACATTTGCAGTGTTGATATTTCTGCACAGACTAGCATTCTAGCACATGTGCAGATGTAGGCTGATACAATTCTGTCTGCTCAGAATTGTGCACAGCAGGGGCGTAGCCAGACTTCGGCGGGAGGGGGGTCCAGAGCCCGAGGGGGCACATTTTAGCCCCCCCTGGTGCTGCCACCACCACCCCTGCCATTGTCACCGCCGCCACCACCAACAACTTTGCCCCCCCTGCTGACGACCCTCTCGACCCACCCTCCCACCGCTAACCCGCCGTTGCCTACCTTTGCTGGTGGGGGACCCCAACCCCCGCCAGCCGAGGTCCTCTTCTTCTCGCAAAAGGCTTCCTTCTGTTTCTGACGTCCTGCACGTTGCGAGAAGAAGAGGGCCTCGGCTGGCGGGGGTTGGGGTCCCCCGCCAGCAAAGGCAGGCAACGGCGACGGCGGGAGGGGGGGTCGAGAGGATCGTTGGCACGGAGGTTCAGGGCCAAATCTATGGGGCCCAAGCCCCCCCTGGCCCCACGTAGCTACACCACTGGTGCACAGCTGTAGGCACTCTTAGCGCAGAACTGTCACCTCCCCAGCTGTCTTTTTTTTTTAACCCATGCTCTTCATGACAGGTCTCATATGCTTGCAGGAAAAAGAAGAGCAGGCATTAAACTCTCAGAGGCGACTGCTCACAGATTCACAATCACATCACACTCTTTGTCCACTCAGAACACTGGCTCCCAAATCCTTCTGCTTGTCTTGAAATCTAGATCCTCATCTGCCCCAGCTTATCTGCACACCCCCTTGCGCTGCCTTCGCTCTGCAGACAACCTGCTTACTTATCCACCCCCTCACAGATTCGATTATCCCCCACCCGTGATTCAGTTTTTAGCTATTTGGGTCCCAAGTTGTGGAACAATCTTCTTTCCCACATCAGGAACCAACCCTCCCTTCCTACCTTCAAACCAGGGGTGTAGCCAGACTTCGGCGAGAGGGGGGTCCAGAGCCCGAGGTGAGGGGGCACATTTTAGCCCCCCCCCCGGCTGTGCTGACACCCCCCCCCCCCCCGCTGCCATTGCCGACACCCCTCCTGCCATTGCTGACACCCCCCGCTGCCGCCAGCACCATCAACAACAAATTTGATCCCACCCTGCCGACGACCCTCTCGAACCCCCCCCCCCCCGCCGTCACCATCACCTACCTTTGTTGGTGGGGGACCCCAACCCCCGCCAGCCGAGGTCCTCTTCTTCCTCTGTTCTATTTCTGAGTCTGACGTCCTGCATGTACAACGTACAGGACGTCAGACTCACAGAAACAGAACGAAGCCTTGCGATCTGCAGGGCTTTGTTCTGTTTCTGTGAGTCTGACGTCCTGCATGTTGTACGTGCAGGACGTCAGACTCAGAAACAAAATGAAGGAAGAAGACTTTGGCTGGCGGGGGTTGGGGGTCCCCCACCAGCAAAGGTAGCAGACGGCGACGGCGGGTTGGCGGAGGGGGGGGGGGGGGTTGAAAGGGTCGTCAGCAGGGGGTCCAGGGCCAAATCTACGGGGGGGGGGGGGCCAGGCCCCCGTGGCCCCATAGTAGCTACGCCCCTGCTTCAGACAAGCTGTAAATACCAACCTCTTTGTTCTCTCCTTCCCCAACTCCTCTTGGGTCCCATTTTCTCTGGATTTTTATGAGTGAACCGCATTCTCCAGGATTCTATATATGGCACTTTAATTTCTGTACAGAAATCAAAGCATATTCTATAACAATGTGTGTAACTTAACCAGCTAATCAGTGCTGTTAATTGGATGTTAACAAGCAATTATCATCACTAATTGGCATTAGGATTTACGCGCACAACTTGCTAGGTGCATTCTGTAACGTGGTGCGCATAAATTCTAAGTTGCATAGTTGAAAAGGGGGCATGGCCATGGGCGGGGTCTGAGCGTTTCTAAACTCTATGCACATTGTTATAGAATACACCCGCTCTGTGCCTAATTTAGGCGTCGGGATTTAGGCCAAGTAAAACGTGGCATAAATGGCCGTGACTATATTTGGTCGCGTGGGGAGGTGCTTGGCCTACTCTTTATACCGCGCAGAAATTTAAGCCTATTCTATAAAATGTAGGCGTACTTTACAGACGCCTAGGTGTGTTTTCAGGTGCTATATATAGAATCTAGCCTTTGCGTAGGCCATAGTGGTATATCAAATCTGTTCAATAAAAGAGCCACGCCTTCTACGCCTCCTCAGACATGGCGTTAAAGCTCCCGTGCTCAGTCTTTAATGGGGAAATTCTACTACTACTACTTATCATTTCTATAGCGCCACTAGACGTATGCAGCGCTGTACACTGGACATGAGGAGACAGTCCCTGCTCAACAGAGCTTACAATCTAATCAGGATAGACAAACAGGACAAGTAAGGGATAAGGACAAAGAGTAGTAAGATTCCAGAATCCCAAAGAGTAGCAAGATTCCGGAATCCCAAAGAGTATCAAGATTCTGGAATCCCAAAAACTACTACTACTTATCATTTCTATAGCGCCACTAGACGTATGCAGCGCTGTACACTGGACATGAGGAGACAGTCCCTACTTGACAGAGCTTACAATCTAATCAGGATTCCAGAATCCCCAAGAGTAGCAAGATTCCGGAATCCCAAAAACTACTACTACTTATCTTTTCTATAGTGCTACTAGACGTATGCAGCGCTGTACACTGGACATGAGGAGACAATCCTTGCTCAACAGAGCTTATAATCTAATTAGGAAAGACAAACAGGACAAATAAGGGATAAGTGAATTACTAAGATAGGAATGATAAAACATGAAAAAAATTGTATAAGCTCTCTCCTAAGCGATGTGACACTTAATTGCATCAAAAGCACCGTTAATTGATGGTTTTTTTGTGCATTGATGCACTAAGTGCTATAGTAACTTCGAGGTGGGTGTAAATATGGGTAGACCATGGGCAGAGCACCAAGTTACATGTAACTTATAAAATACTCTCAGTTACAGCCAGCACCTCCCACTGGCATATGTGAAACGTTGCGCCTAAGTTTTGGCACACCAATGTGGATTTGCACTAGTATTCTGTAACGAGTTAGGCATGCCTACGTGCTGTTATATAACTGGTGCTAAGCGTGTCTCATTGCAGCCTCTAAATTGAGGCAATAGTTTATATGCGGAGGTTTTCAACCCAGTACTTGTGGCACATCCAGTCAGTTGAGGTTTTCAGCATATCCCTATTGAATTCCATGAATTACCTAATGAGTTATAAATATGTAAACTGAATACTTCTTGTTAATCTAATACTTCAAGTCGCAGTCCACCCTCTCAAACATCCTTTATAATAATTTGCACCTCCATCGTTCCATGTCTGGCTGCCTGGGTTTGTAACATCTCCTGACGTCAGCCAGCCTCCAGCGTTCCATTCCCCCTCACTGTCCCGCCCTCGCGTCAAGACGTAATGACATCAGAGGGTGGAACAGTGAGAGGGAAGGGAACGCTGGAGGCGAGCTGACGTCAGGAAGGATCTAACGAACGGAACAGAAGCCAGCGCCAGCCAGCCAGAGAACGTTCAGGTACAAATCGAGGGGAGGCAAGAATCGCTGGAGATCGAGGGGAGGGTGGAAGGGAAGGGGAGGGGAGGGCACGGCAGAGGAGAATTGATGGACATGGATGGGATGGGAGGACAGTAGAGGAGAGAATCGTGGGACACGGATGGGAGGGCAGGGAAGAGGAGAATTGCTGGACATGGAGGGGAGGGGAGGGAAGAATTGCTGGACATGGAGGGGAGGGCAGGGGAGAGAGAAAAAACAAGCTTACATGACAGCCTTCCTAGGGACCATTTCATTGTTGAGGAAACGGCATGGTTCCACTAGTACTAATAAAAATGATTTTTTATTGTAATTTTCTTTACTATTATTACCTCTATTTTATTTATTTATTTGCTGCATTTGTATCCCACATTTTCCCACCTATTTGCAGGCTCAATGTGGCTTACATTATATAGCAACGGCATCACCATTAACAGAGTAAGAGGTTCAGGATATTGTTACAATTAACGTACAAGAATAACAGGTAGGTAGGGTAAATAAAATGATAATACATAACATACAAGTGAGAGTAGGAAAAAAATGTAATGTTCAATAATGATAATATGATAAAATAATCAAATCAGAAGGGATCAATATTGGTTGGTTCTGGTATAGATTAGGAAACAAGTCATTAAGGAGGATTCTTTTTGTAAGTCTCTTTGAACAGGTACGTCTTTAGTAACTTCCGGAATGTTGTCAAGTTGTGCGTAGTTTTTATAGTATTTGGTAGTTTATTCCATAATTGTGTGCATAACTTGTGCATCAAAGCGCTTCCTGCTTATCCTTCGTGTTACTAATCAACATTTCATTCATACACTCATTCATACCAATGACTGAACCCTTCCCCACCTACTTCAACCCCTAGTGTTACAAAGTTGTTAAGCACATCTTCATTAACACTTCATCTGTTGCAATACTGCAAATCTAAGATCTTCCACTGTGTGTTCCCCTGTATTCACTTCTAAAGCCTCCCAATTCTAGTGGGTAGAATCCCTGATGTACGTCTCACTTGCATCTTACCTTTTGTAGCACACTCTCAGCAAGTCACTCAAATCATACGTAAACACTGGGAAATATTAGGCATTCATACTGCTTTTGAGGAACCATCGCGGTTCTCGTATAAACGAGGACAAAAATTTTGGGGAAAAATGAAAGCAACAATAGACGTGTAAGAGATACGGAACAACGGGGCCATTATAGGTGTAAAGGGTGTAGATATTGCGCATATGCTATGGAGATTCAGAGTATAGAGATCCCTAATCAGAAGGGTCTGAGACAGTATCAGTTATTGTCTTATACAGATTGTGAGTCAGCTTTCGTAATAAATGCCATAAAGGGCCCTTGTAATCTACTCTACATCAGTCAAACTGTTAAAAAGGTGAAACACAGAATAGCCCAACACCTCAGCAACATCAGACTATTGAAAATAGATACGTCATTAGTGAAACATTGGCTTAGTAAACAACACACAATGGACGATCTTAGATTTGCAGTATTTTAACAGATGGACTTGAGTAGGGCAGGCAATGTATATTGCAGAGAATGATGCAGGTGGAACAGCGAGTAATACATGATTGGTGAACAGTGACCCCTACAGGACTGAATAAAGAAGTAGAGTGGGGAAACCTAATATGCCATTAACGTAACGCTAACTGCGTGTGTGGAGCTGCAGTAAGGTAATGACGTCACTTCCTGCATTCAGTGGAGGGGACCATCACGGCAGAAGCCACAGAATAGTGTACAAACATTAAGGTGAGCACAATTTACAAGATATTTAACGTTTAAGTGTGTATGTATGGGACCAGGGGGAGTAATAGCTTCTGTGTCTTATTGCTGTGTTTAGAGTCGGAGCCCCTGACGATGCCTTGTGCGAAACGCGTAGGGCTTGGACACAGTCATAAGGAATCCTTAGCGGGAAAAGACAAGCCATAGAAAGCTGTTCACAAACAGCGTTCGTCAAGACTTTGGTTTGGACCTCGTTACAAAGAGAAGGCGGAGCAGCGAATGCACCACTTAAAGAACTGTTACGGAAAAGTTCAGTCGATAAGCGGCATCTAAAATTGCAGTGGGGGCACACTGCGACATTTTGACAAGAATTTTGGACTGAAAACAGACAGTTGTTTGTTTAAGAACGAAGATGTACTTAACAACTTTGTAACACTAGGGGTTGAAGTAGGTGTGGAAGGGTTCAGTCAACTTTGGTATGAATGAGTGTATGAATGAAATGTTGAAGGATAAGCAGGAAGCGCTTTGATGCACAAGTTATGATAGAGGTAATAATGGTAAAGAAAATTACAATAAAAATCATTTATATTAGTATTTTTGAGAGAGTGGACTGCTACTTGAAGTATTAGATTATATTGAATTCCATGGGGCTATCCTGAAAACCCCAACTGGCTGAGTGTGCTCCGAGGACTGGGTTGAAACCCCCTGGTTTATAGAATTACCTCCAAAGTCTTCTGTCTGCTTCGGGGGCGGAGGGGGGGGGGGATAGCTACCAGGCTTGTTGCCACTGATTATAAAACACTGTGTGTATCATGTGATATGTGTCTAACCAGAAGCGGAGCCAGGTTGACGGCGCGGGGGAGCGAGAGGTGCCCGAGAGCAGACTTCCGCCAGTGCCAGAGCACACTTTCAATGCAACACATTGAAACAAAATAGGCGCCAGAGCTGGCAAAACTCCGTTTGGGGGAGCGTCCGCTCCCCTGGCACCCCCCCTGGCTACGCCACTGTGTCTATCCTAAAGCTTTGCGCAGGGGTTCTGCGCAGGGCTTGAGGGGGTACTTGGGGGTACTGAGTACCAGCACCTTTTCCATTGCTAAAATTGACCCATGTTCCCAAAGTTTTAATGAAAAAGCTCAGGCTCTACACACCAATTCTGTCTTGTCATAAATTCTGTGACTGGTTGCCGGGGGCCTGGCTATTGTGGGGGTGGGTCCCTCGGTGATCACCCCACCCCTGAAGGGTGGCCTGTCATTTTTCACTAGAAAAAAATGCACCCCTCATATGAATCTTGCACCTACAAAATTGTGCACAGCCACCTAATGTGAACATCTGCGCAAGCTTTCTGCATTGGTCCCTGAATCAATAAACCCAGGTAAACAAGTTCTGTCCTCGACACTTTAACAGAACAGTTTATGTTTACTTCTGCCTTGAGGGCGTTCTATATTTTGCTGCAAAACACAGGACTTCAAGTTGCAGAAAACTTTGGGTGACCTAACATA
Source organism: Microcaecilia unicolor (assembly GCF_901765095.1). Classification (NCBI taxonomy): domain Eukaryota; kingdom Metazoa; phylum Chordata; class Amphibia; order Gymnophiona; family Siphonopidae; genus Microcaecilia; species Microcaecilia unicolor. The sequence goes on from NC_044034.1 coordinate 343,777,436, forward strand.
AATAAGCGATAGCCAGAAGCATATGCATCAGATATATTCTACAGGGCTGACCCTACCACCAGCGGTCTGCCTAGAGCAGTATGCTTTCGGGCAGCAGTGATAGGAGCAAAAAAGCCTTTTAAACGTCACTGTCACCATTCTAGAGCACGAGCACACTCAAGACCTGCCAAATCCTGTCCCAACAGATCACAGTATGCATGCGCTGGTACTTACGCTGAATAATGTGCCAACAGTGGCTTTTAAAAGGCTTTTGTTGACTGTGCTAGTGCTGAAGTGCAGCCTCCCCCCCCCCCGATACTCTTTGAGCAGCCCCGATATTGTCGTATAGTAAAATTCATCATTTGCACAGGTCTATCAATCATGCATATTTGGCCAGTTAACTTAGTTAAGAAGCCTTGCTGAACGGGCCGCAGGAAGCTCCAAGCCGGCTTTCATATGATCTCAGCACCCAAAACGTCAAGAGCCCTAGGCTCCGAGGGGAGGCGTGGCCACCTCGCTTCTTCTCAGTGCGCCTGTGCGACTCCGCCTCCACGCCTCCTTTAAACTCTCGGCGTTGGGGTGCCTTTGCCTTGCCACTTGCCAGTTCAATCAGAGATAGACTGTTGGTTTCCTGGAGACGCGTCAGAGAGACGGAGCTCAGTAGCAGAGAGATGCCACGATACGAGCTCGCGCTGATCCTGAAGGCCATGCAACGGGTGAGCGGCCCATCTCGCGCGAGTCTATGCACAGCTTGGGCTGCGGGTTTCCAGGAATACAGGGGCACGTCATCTTCCCCATAATGAGGCCAAGTAGAGCTAAGCGTGCAGGGGGCGGGCACCTACCCGATTGTCACTCTGCCCGGAGCCTAGGTGCCAACGTTTGAAAACGATCGGGGGCGCCGAGCACAATACAAACTGCTCCTCCCGGGACGTAATGAAAGAATTTGCTCAGCATCTACTGTACCTACAAAAGTTGGCTCCTAGGTCCCCGAGCGCTCCCTGCAGGCAGTCCTTGGGTATAGCACTCATCCTAGCACGGAGCTCCTAGTGCTCTGTGCACCTTTGTATAGAACCCTGTGGGGTAGCTCTGCACTGGGCATGTTGCAGGTTGGGATTCCTGAGTAGGCTGTATGAACCGATTCCTAGCCAGGTGCCCGGCACGTTTAACTCCTTAGTGTATTGGTACCAGGCAGGATCCTTTTGTTCGTAGGTAGAGCAATTCATAGCAATGGACCTGGTATTTCTGATTTGCATGCTTGTTCCCTCCCCGCTCAAGTCAGCTTTCAGTATATAGCAGATTGTCCTTAAAATCTCTCCTTTTTATAAGTATTGCAACGCAAACACTTTCTTTTTATTATTATTAGCATTTGTATAGCGCTACCAGACGCACGCAGCGCTGAACACCTGATACAAAGAGACAGCCCCTGCTCAAAAGAGCTTACAATCTAAATAATATATGTAAACAAACGAGTTTTACAAGGCACGGACGGTACCCGTGAAAGGCATCCGAAGCTGTTCTAACAGCAGGCATCATGGAGACTGTCTGTGATGCATATTCTGGAGATTAGTGGAAGGACAGCTCAGCTGCCTTCCCTTTGGCTATGCTCACCTGCAGCCGACTGAACGATTTTACACAGTGTTCACTAGGGCGTTAGATAAAATAACTGCCAGGGAGAGAACCAGTTTAAGAATTGCGGCCTGAACTCGAATCGTTTAAATGGGCTATAAATCCATTGAAAGGGCATTTTATTGTTTATTTTACCCAAAGAAGGCAATCTGGGTATGACTGGAAAGTAAAATGCTGGGTTTTTTTTTTGTTTTTGTTTTATCTTATGCCAGTTCTTCAAAAAATATATTTCAGCTTTTAACGATTATTTGCCTCAACAATGCTTTACACAGTGATATATTTAAATGATGGTAGATTAAGACTTGCATGGCCCATCTAGTCTTCCCAGAAAGGTGGCTAGGGTTGTATGTACCTGTCAGGTTACCTCCCCGTTTGTTTTTTTTAGTTGTAACTGCAGTTCTGTGCAGGTTACCTCCCCCCACCCCTTTTTTTTACATTTATTCTATCCTCTTGCCTTATTTATTCATTGCGCTTGTATCCCACATTTTCCCACCTATTTGCAGGCTCAGTGTGGCTTAGTACCATGCTGGCGATCGCCAGTTCCGGTATGACAAATACATAGTGATATCATGGTAGAGATCATGTGTGACAGACACATTATGGAATCAAAAAGGAGGAAGAGTTATGTCCATTTTGAGTATTAGAGTCCTGGTGTTGCAAGGCTCAGGCATTATAAAGAACCTTGTGTATTTAAAGTTAGACGTTGAGTGATAGTATGTGTGTGTGATTTATCTTGATGTGAAGGAAAACAAAACGCCTCCCTTCACAGTTTATGCATTTAAATGTTGAGTTTATTCTGGAATACTGCCAGAACTGTGTTTGGTTTTGGATATAGCATTAGCTAAACTTAGACTGGTATAGTAGTGGAGTGAGGTTTGCTAAAATGGGAGAAGGTGGCTCATGACAGATCCATTTATTTATATATATATATATAGAATCTTCCTTTTGGTGGCATCCCTATGGGTAAGGAGGTCCACTCAATACTAGGGCTGTGTCCTTTGTTTCATCTTTTAACAGCATCTGGTTTCTATGGGGAGAACAGACCTTCCCCCCCCCCCCCCACCCCCATCCTGAAGCGTTAGTCTCAGACCTCATAGAAAGACTGACAGTGTTCTAAAAATAAACTTATTTACTGTAAATTTCAACACAAGAGGCTTGGCACATGGTTCACTTTGTCCTTGTTTTAACTTGTATATCTTGCATATTTTTAAAAATGTGTATGTTCCAGTTATAACCTGCAGTGCTCATTGGGAACTTTGACAAAGGGTTTCTCCACCCCCCCCACCCCCCCCCCCCCCCACTTGAAGACAAACCCAGAAATGAGAGAATTTGCAGAGATGCCAAGTTATCTAGTTCCAGGCTGGAGATTTTGGGACAGTTCTGGTTTTGAACTTGCATCCCAAAGCAGTATGGGATTTGAAGTGCCTGATCCTGCTCATTGAAATCAGTGCACCAGGATGAGGTGGTCAGAAACCAAGGACTGTCCCAAAACCTCCAGCCCGGAGCTGGTTGTGTTGTCATCTCTGGATTTGCTCACTCAGCATGGGGGAACTGTTCAGAAAATAACTGGTAAAAGTTAATTGATTTTTCGTTCTTTCAAAAAAGTACAGAGACCAGGGGATACTCAATAAAATTTTATTGAAGTACTTTTAAAAACAAATAGGAGGAAATAGTTTTTCACTCAAAGAATAGTTAAGCTCTGGAGCTCGTTGCCGGAAGATGTGATAATAGTGGTTAGAGTATCTGGGTTTAAAAAGGGTTCGGACGAGGTCCTGGAGGGAAAAGTCCATAGTCTGTTTTGAGACAGACCTGAGGAAGCCACTGCTTGCCCTGGATTGGTAGCATGGAATGTTGCCACTGTTTGGGTTTCTTGTGATCTGGATTGCCCACTGTTGGAAGCAGGATACTGAGATGTACCATTGGTCTGACCCAGGATAGCTGTTCTTATGTAACGGAAATAAAGTTGCAATGTTGCCCCCTGACATAGTAGGCTTGGCAACCCACTACATAAACTGCTAAACTCCATAAGTAAGGAGACAAGAGCTTGCATTCTTCCTGTCCAAGCTTCAGCACTAAGGGCCAGATGCACTAAACCTAACGAGCCCACAACTTGCGTTTTAAACTGGTTCCAGCCAGTTTAAAACGCAAGTAGTTTACCCGGGGCATGCACTAAGGGCATTTTCCCTGCCACGGTAGCAGGCAATGAAAACGGAATGCAAATTATTCATAAGCTATTATAATGAGCTGCACTACCGTTGTAGCCCATTATAATGAGATGCACTACCGCTTTTCCGATTCCCTTACCGTAGGAACCCTAACGGGAGGTCTGCATCTCTCGTTAGGGCTCCTGTGAGGGAATCGGAAAGGAAAAGGACCCCCCAAAAAAGGTAAAAAAGAAAAAAAAAAAGCAGGGAGCGCATGTGAGGGGCGTCCTTTATGGAAGTACTCTCCCTGCACTTGTGAGAGACGTCATTTTTTTTTTTTTCGCCATTTTTCGCTCTGCCGTTTTTTCCCCCCTTCTATTTTGTCTTCGCCATGCCACTTACCCCTCCACAGCAAAATTTTCTATTTTCCTGGTTGCCGGAGAATCAGGACGTCCCTTTCAATTATGCACCTCTTCCTGGTCTCTTCAGCCAATCAGAGCGTGTTTTGCTGACAACAGCCAGCTAAATCCGCTTTGATTGGCTGAAGAGACCAGGAAGAGGAGGTGCATAATCGAAAGGGACGTCCTGATTCTCCGACTGGCAACCGAGGAAAATAGTGAATGCAACTGAGCTACAACGAGCATCTCATTTGCATTCCCTATCGTTGATGCATTCCTGTTCCCTACCGATTCGCTATGGAATCGGTAGGGAACGGGAATTACCGATGACTTTAGTGCATCTGGCTCTAAATCTTCTGGAATCTCTTTTGGTCACTACCTGAAACCCTGAGCTGCATTATTCAGGAAACTTCAGTGACAAAGGGGGAATTTGGATTTAGCTTGAACCTTTTTTAGTAGCTCAAGGTGAGTTCCTTTCAGGTTCAGTAGGTATTCCCCGGTGGTTTATGACTTTAAGATTAACTGAGGCAAGGGAGAGTTTAAGTGACTTGTCCATGATCACAGTGGGATTTGCACCCTGGCTTTGCTGGTTCTCAGCCCACTGCTCTAACCATTAGATTCCTCCACTTTTCCAACTCTTTTGTTCTCAAGTGGGCAGAGCGTAGTGCTTACATAAGTATTGCCATACTGGGACAGACCAAAGGTCCATCAAGCCCAGCATCCTGTTTCCAATAGTGGCCAATCCAGGTCACAAATACCTGGCAAGATCCCCAAAAAGTACAAAACATTTTGTAGCTTATCCCAGAAATAGTGCCTAGGGTCTCTGGCGCCCCCCTGCAGACTATCAGTTGGCACGCACCCCCCCCCCCCCCGGACTTTTAAATTTACCACGTGTGCGCAGCGTCAGTGAAAGCGCTGCCTGTCTGACGTCTCTCCACCAGCCCAGCCTTCCCTTCGCTTGTTGGTTCCCTCTGTGTCCCGCCTTCTTCTGACATCATTTCCTTGAGGGAACGAGCGAAGGGAAGGCTGGGCTGGTGGAGAGACGTCAGACAGGCGGCGCTTTCACTGATGCTGCGCACACATCGGAGGCGGAGTGAGGTAAATTTAAAGCGCCGGGGATAGAGGGGAGCGGAGGAGTAAGATTTTTTTTTTTAAAATACAGCGCGACGGCGCGGCGCCCTTGAAGGCAGGCACCCCCCTGCAGCGCTTACCATACTTACCGTGTTGGCACGGCCCTGCCCAGCCGCTTTAGCCTTTCCTCATAGGGTCTGCTCTGTAGGCACCTTAAGTGTATTGGGGTTCCCAATGCATCCTTGGGACGCATCTGGCCAGTCAGGTTTTCAGGATATCATCGATGCAAATCTCTCTCGTGCATATTCATGCACTGCACAAACAGACACATACTTATACATGTACCTTGATCAGGTGATCCTGCATGGTCAGTAGGAGAGGGACACAGGCAGATGCAGCAACCAAACGTAAAAAAATCAAAATCGTTAGTCCCTAACGATTTTTAAAAAAACGAAGAATGCACCAAAAAAAAAAAGTCACACATGCTCAGATCGGTATTGAAACGTACAATGTATCAAAGAATCACAATACACATGGGTAATCGGCCCCTAAATCATGCGCAGAGCAGCCAAGCATTTTGCTGGCTGCTCTGCGCATGCTGCAAACGTCAAAACAAACAAACAAAAAAGCCACAACACATACACGTGGCTACCCGGTCAGCAAAATCCAAAAACAAAGGATCAGGAGGGGGCAAGGGCGCTCGTCCGGAGCGTCCTGTATGGATGGCCTTGCCCCCCCCCCCCCCGCTGCTCCCCACTTTCTGCCGCTTCCCCCCCCCACACGAAAAAGCGAAATTGTAGCAGCCCCGGTCCCCCTCCCTTCCTGTTCTTGTGTTTTGCAAAGCTAACTCCGCCTCCCGTCATTCTTCCGCCCCCGTGCCCCGCCCCCGCTGCCCCCCTGAGGTCGACTACGCCGCTCCCCCCCTCCACCGAGACCCCCCCCTCCCTATTACCGACCCAAGCAGCGCCTCTCACCTCTTTCTGAAGCGCTGCACGGGCAGGAAGATCTGTTGTGTTGGTCGCAGAGTCTCCATGACGTCTCTTCTTCCCTGGCCTAGGCCCACCTCCTTCTGACGGGAGGCGGAGTTAGTTTTGCAAAACACAAGAACAGGAAGGGAGGGGGACCGGGGCTGCTACAATTTCACTTTTTCGTGGTGGGTGGGAAAGCGGTGGAAAGTGGGGAGCAGCGGGGGGGGTGCGCGGGGCGGAGGAATGATGGGAGGCGGAGTTAGCTTTTGCAAAACAGAAGAACAGGAAGGGAGGGGGACCGGGGCTGCTAGAATTTCGCTTTCTCGTGTGTGGGGGGGGGGGGGAGTGGCGGATAGTGGGGAGCAGCGGGGGGGGGGGGGGCATGGCCGTCCATACAGGACGCTCCTGATGAGCGCCCTTGCCCCCTCCCGATCCTTTTTATTTTTTTTATTTGATGTGTTTTCTGATGTCCTTTGGACCAATCACAGCGCTTTTAGCTCTGCTAATGCGCTTTGATTGGCTCAAAGTTTATGATTTTTCCTAGCACAGAGCTGTCCTAACGAGAGGTCCAGACCTCTCGTTAGATTTCCTGCCTTTTTCCTGCGTAAAGGCAATTGGAAAAGGTTAGTGCATCTCGTTTCAATGGGGTTTTTGCATTAATTGCTCATCTCCATTCCGTTTTCGTTAGCTGCTGGCTTCCTCGGTAAAAGCCCTTTGATGCATGCAACGGATCAAATTTTCCTGGTTGGAGGGTCATTAAAGGCTCATTAAGCTTTAGTGCATCTGCCTCACAGTGTGTTTAGATCTAGAGGAGCTAGCAACTTCTGTTTCCTTTGTAAGTAATTGATGGGGGTCTGTTAGCACATCGTCTCCCAACCCTGCCCTATAGGCAAACCTAGTCAGTTGGATTCTCAGGATTACTGCAACAAATATATATGAGATTTGCATGCGCTAGCATTCCAGTGCATGAAAATCTGTAATAGGCATGCGTGAGAGGAGTGTGTGTCTGGTTAGGTGTGCCTGACAGGGTTGTTAAGTTGTTTTTTTTATTTATTTTAATTTATAATTTGACTAACTCGGGAGCCCCTGATGTGCCATTTTGGCATTTACAGTTTTGATAATAACACTCAGCGTCACAAAATCTCTCGGGAGGGTTTGCATATCCTCTCTATTATCAGAGGAGAACTAGGGGTGGAGAAAAGTAAATCAACTTGCAGACAGGGCTGATGATAGACACGGGGGCCCCAAAGCCTGGCAGCAGACTGCGCTGCTTTCGGTTTTGGGCAAGTATGAGGCCCCTTCTGTCATGGGGGCCCAGGGCAAGTGTCCTGCTTGCAAAAGTGATCCTGCCTTTGTAAGAGGCTTGAAGTTTCACTGCAGTGACATCTGTCAGACATGCTTGGTTCTAAATGAAACTGTTTGTGCTTGCATTGGTGCAGTAGCAAAGATCTAACGCACCAGGAGCCGCTAATGAAATGGTGTGAGCTAAATCTAAATAAAATAAAGCAAGCATTTTGAAGAAAGAGGACTGGTCCGTCTTGCTGAGCTAATTTCCTGTGGACTGCTGTGGAGCTTGGTCCTTCGAATATACACTTTAGTGCTCAACAAACATCAGTAGGTCTGACAATGGCCCTTTAGTGCTGTGGCCTTCAACCCAAACCTAGCCAGTCTATTTTTCAGGGTATTCATGCATATTCGTTCTGAATATGTTGAAAACCAGAGTGGCAAGGTGGGCCTTGATGGCACACACTAAGCCAGGGTTTCTCATCTCCTCAAATATTGTGTTCAATTCTGGTCACCGCATCTCAAAAAAGATATAGTGGAATTAGAAAAGGTACAGAGAAGTGTGACGAAAATGATAAAGGGGATGGGACGACTTCCCTATGAGGAAAGGCTGAAGTGGCTAGGGCTCTTCAGCTTAGAGAAAAGACGGCTGAGGGGAGATATGATAGAGGTCTATAAAATAATGAGTGGAATGGAACGGGTAGACGTGAATCGTTTACTCTTTTTCCAAAAATACTAGGACTAGGGGGATGCGATGAAGCTGCCAAGTAGTAAATTTAATACGAATCGGAGAAACGTTTTCTTCACTCAATGTGTAATTAAACTCTGGAATTCGTTGCTAGAGAATGTGGTAAAGACTATTAGCTTAGCGGGGTTTAAAAAAGGTCTGGACGGCTTCCTAAAGGAAAAGTCCATAGACCATTACTAAAATGACTTGGGGAAAATCCACTGCTTATTTCTGGGAAAAGCAGCATAAAATGTATTGAAGTCTTTCGGGATCTTGCCAGGTATTTGTGACCTGGATTGGCTACTGTTGTAGACAGGATGCTGGGCTTGATGGACCTTTGGTCTGTCCCAGTGTGGCAATGCTTATATACTTATGTCTCCAATTCAAAACTCAACATACCTAGCAAACCTCTTCATCTCAGCACAGCACCTTTCAAAACAAAATGATGCGTGCTGAATTAACTCATTAAAATGGAAAGTAGCTTAAGCCTGCGGTGGTGGTTGTCATTGCCATCTGCAGGGAACACTATTAAGAGATGGTAATTCTTATTTAGAATTACAGCTTGGGAGAATTGGGCGCACAGTGTTTTTTGGAATGTAGAATTTTCCTGTTGAGGGTTATGCAGGTCAAAAAAAAAATGAGGTAATTTAAATTTTAGTCTGAACAACATGAGGCTCGTAGTCACAGTGGTCCTCTGTTGAAAATAAAAATATTTCTTGAGCCCAGTTGGACAAACAAATTATTCATAAGCTCATAGGATTTAACAGAATGTCCCTCATGTATGTCGAGCACTGCCTCGTAAAGCTGAGAGCTTATAGTTTGAAAGAACATGACATTGCTTTAAGCTGTTAAAGTTAATATTTACTCATGCAAAATGAATGCAAAAATAAACCAGGGCTGTATTGAAATTATTTTTACTGGAACCTTGTACAGGTTTTCTGGTACTGCGTCTTTTATTTAAAAGATGTCTGCCACCCCCTAATCAAAAATGGAAGTCCTAAGCAATGTACAGTTTAGCAAAATAAAGACCTAATCAAATAAAAACAGACACATGATAATCAATGAAATCATTACTCTCCTAAACCATAAGGGCCTTTAGAGAAGTTATGGAGGCCTTGGCTGAAAGTTAGAAATATATTCGCAGGTGGATACGATAGTGGTAAAGTATAAAAGTTCTTAACCAGGTACAATTATGCCATCTGGGATGCATCCACATTTAACATGCAAGAATCCCCAAAACAAGAAGCACTACCGGGAGACTTAGAAACATGAAAAAACGAAGGCAGATAAGACCATATGGCCTATCCAGTAGTGGCGTGTTCACGGACGGAGGGGGCCACTCCAAATCTTGTTAAATGGTGCGCAGGGATGCCAGAGCTCCACCAGCGGAAGAAATTCCTCGCTGAGTCTCTCCCTTCCTCCTTGCGCTGCTGCACTAATCTGGAAGTTGGTTGGGTGCCTCCAGCTGCTGACGTGCTTAGTTTGACAAGAACTCAGCATGCTCGGGAAGGCCTAGAGTTGATGGCTGGAGGCACCCCACCGACTTCTGGGTTAATGTACCAACGTGAGCAGGAGGAGAGCGACTTGGCATTCTTTGGATAGTGGAGCTTTAGCATCCCTGTCAGCAAAGGTATCATTTTTTAATGTACTGGGGGAGGGGGAAGCAATATGTTGCTGCCTCAGTCCACCTTTGGGCCCTCCCCTCCCCCCCAAAACAAAATGTAGGCCTGGCTACGCCTTTGCTATCCAGTCGGCCCATCCGTAACATCTACTCTCCCTTGCACTCCTATAGATCTCCTGTGTATTTGTCCAAAACTTTCTTGAATTCAGATATAGTTTTTGTCTCTGCCACCTTCCCCGGGAATCCGTTCCACACATTTTTCTCCTTTTGCGTGAAGATGTTACTTCTGAGTCTGGCCCCCTTCACCTTCATCCTATGCCCCCTCATTGCAGAGTTTTTTCCTTTCAGTTGAAAGAGGCTTGCCTCTTGTGCCTTTATGCCACGTAGGTATTTAAACGTCTTTATTATATCTCCCATCTCCCGCCTGTCTCTCATGTCTCTTAATCAAATTTACTGTATATTGACCTAGTGTTTGACAAACAGCTACATTTCCAGCATAGCAGATCCTCACCTTCAAGCCTAGTTCTCCCAGTCTAATTTTGGCGGACGCTCCTGAAAATAGAATATAGTCACCACCCTCTCTAGGAGACTGCAAGAGGGATTTGTGGTTTTGTTTTGGAAGTTTAAGCCCCAAGGAGTCTGTTGTGAATTTTATAGTAAGATTCTGAACATACTTTATATTTCTTTTTTTTTTTTTTTTTTTTAGATGTTATCGATGTTCGTATTCCAATTTGTCTCTGGTAAAAATGATTACTGTATGTAGCCTTAAATATATTAGTGTGGTTAGCTCCATAGTTTGAAATGCTTATTAAAGAATTGTAATACTTTTGCCTCCTAGGAGAATTTTGGAACTAGATATGCACCTCGGAACTCTCTCTTTTCCCAGTATGTGTTGCAACCTCCCTCCCAGGAATCTCTGTGCCTTAAATGGATATATGAGAGCAAGTGATGCCATGCAAGAAGCCTACCCAGGATTAGATTTAGTACTGCTATGGTGACCTCTGTGAACTGACCATAGTGCGATTATAAGTAGTTTTAAGGGGAGATGCTATGTTCCATTGTGACCCTAGGAGATTAGGGTTGTGGTTGACCCTTATAGGGGGGGAAATAAGAATTAGTGAAGGCCACTCTTACAGACCCATTGAGAGATGGATGCACAGGAGTCACTGAGGGTTATGTATGGAAGCTTCCGGGACGAGCGTGATCAGAAATAAAAAGGGTTGGGGGGGGGGGGGGGGGAGAAGGCAGGAGGATGTCCACATCTGGCATAAATGGCAAATTTAGCACTCTTGTAGCAGTGATGGGGTACAAAATGGTAGTATTCCATTGAAAAAAAACGAGACATTTAGAAAGGAGGCAGTGAGCACTGGAGAAAAGAAAATTAAACAGAGGGTGAGGGACAGGCAGGTGATCAAAATGACAGGGGGAGAAAGGTATGGCCCTGTCTTTTGATAGAGGGAAAGAGAGCATCAAGGTTTTGGAGGGATGGAGAAAAGTGAGAAGTAGAAGACTGATGGAAGAGGGAGAGGCACTAAAATTTATGGAGGAGGTGAAAGATGAGTTTCTGAAGGGGAAACGGAAGAGAAGAATGGAAATGTTAAAAAGGAAGGGAAGACAAGGGGGGGCAAGAAATGGATTGTTGTGAAAAGACAAAAATGGATGAAGAATTGAAGACTTGATTAGAGGGGGATTATAGGAGTAGAAAAAATATTTCTTAAAATATGTTGACTCGGGGCTGCACAAAATTCATCTTGTGAACTTGAGAGAGCTGCATAATAGTCTCTACCACTGATTTTCTTTTTCACATTTTTTTTGCGTGGCTCAGTGGAAAAGTATTGTTAAAACTCGTTCATTAAAATTCTTTGCATTTCTATGAAATGTTTTATTGCCTAGCATTCCATACTTAAGACTTGGCTTGCACACTGAACTGGAAAAAATAGTGACAGCTAAGTTGACACTTTTAAAAAGACTGGATTTTATTTCTCGAGCCACTTGCATTGAAGGATTTGACTTTTCTATTTTTGCCTTAAAAATGGTCTTGGTCCCCCCCCCCCCCCCCCCCCCCGACATGGGCACAGTTGAAGGACGAGTAAGGTAATGTGTTAATAGCATTGGCTCAGTTTACTTGTTTGCATGGCTGTTTCAATAAACTCGTAAGTGAACCGAAACGGGCATTATTACGTCTATATGGAATAAGGAGCAGACTATGGGGGATGCAGAGGGACGAAGGGCTTCATTTGCTTAAGAATGGAGGTCCATGTGTGGAAAACAGTAGCTCAGTGGTAGGGCTGTCCCTGAGTACAAAGCCAAATATGCTTTAAAATTTTCTGAAAAATGTATTTACTATTTGCATTTTTTTTTTTTTTTTTTTTTTAGTTTTTACAGATCAAGTAAGAAACTAGTGACTATGGCAGGTGCAAAGGTTTGGATACCTTTTCAGTCGGTGTTTTGCAATACCTCTTTTGGCAGAAGTACTGGCGTCCAAGTGTTTCTTGTAATTAGCCACAAGTCTTTTTTTCTATTCTTGCTTTTGGAATTCTTTTCCATGGTATCTTGGACTCTTCTAGCTCAGGTATTCTTAGCTCTCTTGCATAAGTTGTATGTTTTCAGTTCTTCCACAGATTTCAATAATTAATTTTTGGGACTATGAAGAAAGCCCTCTTCAAAAGCTTCTCTCTATTTCTGTAAGTACTTCATGCTTGACTTTGAGGTATTTTTGATCATTAGCTACAATTTACACCTCTTTCAGCTCCAATTCCTTAACTCACTAATGGGCCGATGATCAGAAGCAAATGCATGCTAAACAGGGCTCTCAGCGCAAGTAGAATGCAAATGCATGCTACACATATTCCTCTCGAATGATCAGCGAGAAGTGCGACAAACATTGGCGTGCTGTCCGTGGCAAACCCTATGCCAGCTCAGAGCTGATGTTAGGGTTTGCAGACCATTGGGGAGGAATGGTGAGCCCTGTTGAGCATGCATTTGCATGCTAGCAGGCCCCCCCATCCCCCCAATGCAGCCCCTCTTCAGGAGCAGGAACCCCAAGCCAGTGTCACAGGGGCTGGAGATCCAGCGGAATTTCAGTCCCCCCGACGCCCCCCCTCCCCCAACCTGGTGGTCTAGCGGCCCTCTTCCCCGCTCCCGTACCTTTGTTGGAGGAGGGAGGTAGTTCACTCCCTCTTATTCCAGCAACACCACCTTGAAAATGGCGACGCCCTGCCCAGTGCATCCTGGAATGCGCTGGGCAAGGCTTCCCACCATATAAGACTTAGTAAACAGGGCCCTTAAGGACATTAAATTCTAGGATATATTAGAATTAATTTGAATCCATTCTTCCTTCTACCCACACAATGCGGGGTGAATTTTGTAACAGTTGATATGTTAATTTTTAAGTGCTTCCCCTTTTTTTTTTCTCCAAATATATTGTGTGGTTATGGTGAAAAACAGTAGTGTAACAAAGAGAGAGAACTAAGTAGAAAAAGAGTCCAAGCAGAAAAAACAGCACAAAGGGCCTTTAAAAACGAAGGGAACACAGTTCTTTCATTAAAAAAAGTCCTTTAATAATGAACTTTGATTGAAGAAAGACCAGACACGGGCCGTGTTTCGGTGCTACCGCACCTACGTCAGGGGTCACACCAATGACAAGAGAGGTTTCTACAGACAAAATTCAAACGTCTGATGTTTTCAAAAGTTGTCTATGATATATTCCTCCGAATGTCATACAATATGGTATCAATTGTCAATTGATACTCACACTGATGGTGTGCGTGAGCTCCACATTGTATGACATTCGGAGGAATATATCATAGACAACTTTTGAAAACATCAGACGTTTGAATTTTGTCTGTAGAAACCTCTCTTGTCATTGGTGTGACCCCTGACGTAGGTGCGGTAGCACCGAAACACGGCCCGTGTCTGGTCTTTCTTCAATCAAAGTTCATTATTAAAGGACTTTTTTTAATGAAAGAACTGTGTTCCCTTTATTTTTAAAGGCCCTTTGTGCTGTTTTTTTTCTGTATGGTGAAAAACAGGTCCATTTTTTGTGTCGTCAATCCAGAGCACTTTGTTATAAAAAGAACAGGTTTGTCAAGATTTCTTTTACGTACTTGACCTTTACGTTGAGATTATAGAAAAAGTTTCATTCTGATAACTCTCCCATGCAGATCGTTGTTATCCACTAGTTCATAGTAGTATAGCCTACACAACTACTCCAGTGTCGGCCGAAGTTTTCAGCGGTTCATTTGCAGATCTGGCTGGTTTTCAACCAGTTGTATCAGATTTGACTTTGTGGTTTTCAGTACTTGCTGTGACTTCAGCAGCACCATGGACCTTTAATTCTCTTCCTACCTCTCCCTTCGCACCTTTAGTGTTCACTCTGGTGGATCCTCTTCTACTTCTATCCCTCTGCCTGTCGGCGTACCTCAGGGTTCTGTTCTTGGTCCCCTCCTCTTTTCTATCTACACTTCTTCCCTTGGTTCATTAATCTCATCCCATGGCTTTTCCTACTATCTCTATGCTGATTACTCCCAAATCTACCTTTCTACCCCTGATATCTCACCTTGCATCCAAACCAAAGTTTCAGCGTGCTTGTCTGACATTGCTATCTGGATGTCTCAACGCCACCTGAAATTAAACATGACCAAAACCGAACTTCTCATTTTTCCCCCCAAACCCACCTCCCCACTCACCCCGTTTTCTATTTCTGTTGATGGCTCTCTCATTCTCCCTGTCTCCTCGGCTCGAAACCTTGGGGTCATCTTTGACTCTTCTCTCTCCTTCTCTGCTCACATCCAGCAGACCGCCAAGACCTGTCGTTTCTTTCTTTACAACATCCGTAAAATTCGCCCCTTTCTTTCTGAGCACTCTACCAAAACCCTCATCCACACCCTTGTCACCTCTCGTTTAGACTACTGCAATCTGCTTCTTGCTGGCCTCCCACTTAGTCACCTCTCCCCCCTCCAATCAGTTCAAAACTCTGCTGCCCGTCTCATCTTCCGCCAGGGTCGCTTTACTCATACTACCCCTCTCCTCAAGTCGCTTCACTGGCTCCCTATCCGTTTTCGCATCCTGTTCAAACTTCTTCTACTAACCTATAAATGTACTCACTCTGCTGCTCCCCAGTATCTCTCCACACTCGTCCTTTCCTACACCCCTTCCTGTGCACTCCGCTCCGTGGATAAATCCTTCTTATCTGTTCCCTTCTCCACTACTGCCAACTCCAGACTTCGCGCCTTCTGTCTCGCTGCACCCTACGCCTGGAATAAACTTCCTGAGCCCCTACGTCTTGCCCCTTCCTTGGCCACCTTTAAATCTAGACTGAAAGCCCACCTCTTTAACATTGCTTTTGACTCGTAACCACTTGTAACCACCTGCCTCCACCTACCCTCCTCCTTCCTGTACACAATAATTGATTTGATTTGCTTACTTTATTTTTTGTCTATTAGATTGTAAGCTCTTTGAGCAGGGACTGTCTTTCTTCTATGTTTGTGCAGCGCTGCGTATGCCTTGTAGCGCTATAGAAATGCTAAATAGTAGTAGTAGTAGTAGTAGTAGTAATTTTGTAAGTGCAAGCTGGAAGAGTTTTTAAAGATGTATAATTTTTTTTTCCCAAATGCTCAAACAGCTGCTTAGAGAAGGTATTTATTTAGGTAGACTCGATATACTGCCTTAGGCTGATGGGTAGATCTAGGTGGTGTATAATAAAAAATTTTAAATAAGGAAAGAAGAAAAGAACTCTAATAATTTTGACAGGAAAGAATACACATTCATTCAATTAAAGGCTAGAATATAAAAGTAGGGAGGATTAGTAAGAAGGGAAAGTAGACAGAACAGTCACAAGCTGAGAGGTTAGAAGAAGCAGAGTAGTGTTCACCTGTGGCATTTTCACCTACTAATTCAAGGTTTAATACATCGCTAAGGGCCTCCTTCGGTGCGGTAATACCAACAAAGGTCATTTACTTTGAATGGGCTCCATTAGCATTGCCACACGGGAACTGCTTGCATGGCTCGATAAGAGGCCCTGAACCTTTTGGGTCATATTAACAACATCAAGTAACAATGAACCCACTGGAAGTGTGTCCAGACTTTATTTGCACCTGCCTCACTTATGTTGAATCTAAGATCAGCAAATAGTAACTTTATGTATTAAACCTGCAGAAAGATGAACCGTATGTGTCCGTCTAGAGGTCGAGGGCAGTTTGGGGACTAAAAATGGCCAAAAATGGTGTGACCGTGTATAAGTTGATACAGGGTCC
Source organism: Microcaecilia unicolor (assembly GCF_901765095.1). Lineage (NCBI taxonomy): Eukaryota > Metazoa > Chordata > Amphibia > Gymnophiona > Siphonopidae > Microcaecilia > Microcaecilia unicolor. The sequence goes on from NC_044034.1 coordinate 343,793,508, forward strand.
CACGTTGCTCCCTCCAGGTCCAGCTCCACCTCTCCCCACCCCCCTTCCCATAGCCCACAGATTTCAACAGGGTTAGAACAGACTTAAAGTCAGAAGGAAACAGCTAAATCATCAGATTTCAGTACATGAGTAGCTATACTGGGTCAGACCAATGGTCCATCTAGCCCACGTTCCTGCTTCCAGCAGTGGCCAATTCAGGTCACAAGTACCTGGCAGAAACTCGGGTTACTAGCACCATTCCATGCTACCAATCCCAAGACAAGCAGTTGCTTCTTCCCCACTGTCCATCTCAATAACGGGCTATAGACTTTTCCTCCAGAAACTTGTCCAAATACACTTTTTTTTTTTTAACCCCAGTTAAATGCTAACCACCTTTACCACATCCTTAGGCAACGAGTTCCAGAGCTTAACTATTCTTTGAGCGAAAAAATATTTCCTATTTTGTTTTAAAAGTATTTCCATGCAATTTTAATTGTGTCCCCTGGTCTTTGTACTTTCTGAATAAGTGAAAAATTGATTCACTTCCACCTGCTCCACACCACACAGGATTTTGTAGACCTCGATCATATCCCCCCCCCCCCCCCCCCCCCCCGTCAACCGTCTTTTCCAATTTGAAGAGCCCTAACCTTGTATGGGAGCAGTTCATCCCCTTTTTCATTTTGGTCGATCTTCTTTGAATCTCTTCTAATTCCACTATATATTTTTTTGAGATACAGGACCAGAATTGAACACAACACTGGAGCGATACAGAGGCATTATAATATTTTTGTTATTATTTTGCTTTCATCTCCTAATAATTCCTAGCATCCTGTTTGCTTTTTTGGCTGCCGCCACACACTGGGCGGAAGATTTCAGCGTATTGTCTACAATGATACCTAGGTCTTTTTCTTGAGTGCTGACTCCTAAAGTGGACCCTAGCATCAGATAACTATGATTCAGATTACTCTTCCCAATGTGCATCACTTTGCATTTGTCTACATTAAATTTCATCTGCCATTTGGATGCTCAGTCTTCCAGTTTCCTAAGGCCTTCCTGCAATTTTTCACATTCCATATGTGTTTTGACAACTTTTGAATAGATTCGTGTCATCTGCAGGTTTAATCACTTCGCTCGTCGTCCCAATTTCCAGATCATTTATAAATTTGTGAAATAGCACCGGCCCCAGTACAGATCCCTGCGGCACTCCACTATTCACCCTATGGCCATTTAAGCCTACCCTCTGTTTTTTGTCCAATAACTGATTCTTAATCCACAGAAGGACATTGCCTCCTATCCCATGACTCCTTAATTTTCTCAGGAGTCTCTCATGAGGTCCTTTGTCAAAAGGATAAATCGTTCACTAAAGCAAAATATATTTTCACAAACCACTCGCCTTTCCTATCCAAGGAGAATGTTTCATTCAGGAATCAGCATTTCTCAGCACCCACACACCAGTGGCGTAGCCACGGGATCCAGGGCCCCCCAGTATGGATCCAGGGCCCCTGGTTTTGCTGGCAGGAGTCCCCCACCCCCTGCCAGCTGAAGCGTTTCTCCCGTGCTGCTCTCCTTACATCGTCTGCCCTGCTTCCCTCTCGTCACGTGCATGTTCGTTTTTAGTGAAACCGAGCTTGCGCGATACCCATGCTCAATTTAATTTAAAATTGAGCATGCACAACGTGAGGGCAAGCGATGCAAAGAGAGCATCGCAGGAGAAACGCTTCAGCAGGTGGGGGTTGGGGACCCCCACCAGCCAAGATATGTTGTTGGTTTGGGGGAGGCCAGCAGGCCAAAATTTGCCCCCTCATTTTGGGCTCTGGACCTCCCCACTTCGAGGTCTGGCTACACCCCCGCCACACACACACCTGTTTTTCTTTTACCAAAAAAAAAAAAAAAGCAGTTGGTTCCACTCACCAACTCTTTCCACACATCTCTGCTAAACTTCTTTGAACCTACTGCTTGAATCAACCAATCAAATGGCTTTTAGCTGTCACCTGATAACTGTCACGCACAGTTCATGCAATCATGCCCTCCTCTCATTGTACGTGCTCAGCACAAACTTTCAACCAGACAGAACATTTACGGATTTTAAACAGTCACTACTATTTTATTTTTTTTATCACTCCTCAGCAAAGTTGCCAGGTGGGCGGGTTTTTGCCAGCGGCTGTGGGAAAATTTTGTCGGCCGTGGGATGCGGTTTTTTGGGCGGTTTTCCCGTCGCCGCTGTGCGAGTTTGGCGTTTTTTTCCGGGGCTTCTATTGGTCTAATTCGGTCCGATAGAAGCTTTTCCAGGGATTCTATTGGTCCAAATTGGACCAATAGAAGCCTTTCAGGGGCGGGGTTGACGTCAGGGATGACGCGGGAGGCGGGGATAGTGACGCGGGGGCAGGGTTCGGTGAAGCGGGAGACGGGGATTGGCTACGGGCGGTTTTTGGGCGGGTTTACGGCTTGTTTGGGGCTGGGAAACAAATTTTTCACAGCTGGCAACCCTGCTCCCCAGTCTCACTTGCACATCTCCTCCAAAGCTGTTGTATATACAGTATTTAACGTTTGTACCATGTAGAAATTGTCACTTCAGTATTTGGAGATATATTATTGAAATGTACAGTTTGACTGGGGTATCAAAACCTGTGCATACAACTGTATAACATATTGTTACCCAAGGCCTCTTTTTAGCTGTTCCATGCTTACCTTAATTATGGGTTTATTAGCTGCTATATTGAAATCTCATATAAAGTTTGCTGCTTTTTTATTCAATAGGAACCTGTTTCACCCTTTAGAGAGGGGGCTTGAAAGCTCTTTGGTTTCTTGTCAGTTCCTTGTTGCCTGCTGCTTCTAGATTTGCTTATGACAAGGCTTTGTATTTCCCTCCCATCCGAACTGCCAGTGTGCCACTTGTTACCTCACCTCATTGGCCATATGAAATGTTCAAACATATCACTGAAGGAGCTGTAGGTAACTTAAGTACGTAAGTATTGCCATACTGGGACAGGACAGATTGAAGGTCCGTCAAGCCCAGCATCCTGTTTCCAACAGTGGCCAATCCAGGTTACAAGTACCTGGCAAGATCCCAAAACAGTACGATTTTCCAAGTCCATCTTAATAATGGCTTCTGGACTTTTCGTTTGGAAAGCTATCCAAACTTTTTAAAACCCCGCTAAGCTAACCGCTTTTACCACGTTCTCTGGCAACGAATTCCAGAGTTTAATTACTAACCCCATCTCCCTCCTGTCCACCATCTCTCCCTGAGAGTGTCACAAGACAGTCTTGTGACATTTGGTGGGGGGAGGGGGTGGCCAGGTATTTAATATGGCACTCCTGTGCCATAGTGTCTTTATGCAGTGTACATGCAGCTTTGTTTTTCCTGCTTAGTGCTTCTGTTGTCACTCAAGCAGGAAAATTGTCTTTACCTTCTTGACCCCCTCCTCATATTTTCTGGTATCCAGAAGTACTGTTATACTAATGTTGGTTTCTCTGAAAGGAAGTATTCACAATGTGTAAGATCAATGTTGCAAGTAAACCAAAGGAAGTATTTTTTTTTCCATATCTTCAGGTTGTCCATGTAGAAATGAATTTTTGAGTGTCATTTCTTCCCAAATGAATTCCCATTTCTAATCCTATCTTTTATGTTTTGTCTTTGCTGCCTTGCAGGGTTGATTACAGTAGGCTTCCCTAGACTTAGCAGAAGTTAAGAGTTTTCTTCAGACACCAAAGTTAAATGCTGATGGTCTTGTGGAATATTGCTTTAAACATACCCTGCAAGGCTTCGTTGCTCAAGTTGAGGAACATAATCTCGTACCACATACTACAGCAGCCATTGTCAAGACAGCAGACCAAAGACTGCAAAATTTGCTTATTGTAGAATTTGCATAAGGACTTTCATTCTACATCTGAAGGTTATTTTTGGTTTCCAAAGATGAGGGCTGCAATGGAAGCAGCAGACATCGCCATTGTGGCATTATATTTTGTACTTGTGTTGTGCATTGGATTTTTTGCTATGTGGAAGTCCAACAGGAGTACTGTAAGTGGTTACTTTTTGGCTGGGCGCTCAATGACCTGGGCAGTTATTGGTGCTTCATTGTTTGTAAGCAACATTGGTAGTGAACACTTCATTGGACTTGCTGGATCTGGCGCAGCGAGTGGATTTGCTGTAGGCGCCTGGGAATTCAATGCCCTCCTGCTGTTGCAGCTCCTAGGATGGATCTTCATCCCGGTCTATATACGGTCAGGAGTGTACACCATGCCTGAATACTTATCCAAACGTTTTGGAGGACATAGAATTCAAGTTTATTTTGCAGTGCTTTCTCTGATATTGTATGTCTTCACCAAAATCTCAGTAGACCTTTATTCTGGGGCATTGTTTATTCAAGAATCTCTGGGATGGAATCTCTACTTGTCTGTCATCCTGTTAATCGGAATGACTGCATTGCTTACTGTCACTGGTGGCCTAGTGGCTGTCATATATACAGACACAATCCAGGCTTTGCTCATGGTGGTTGGTGCTCTCAGCCTTATGACTATAAGCTTTATAGAGATCGGTGGGTTTGAAGAAATGAAAAGAAGGTACATGTTGGCAACACCAAACATTACATCAATCTTGTTGACCTATAACTTCACTAATTCCAATTCATGCCATGTCCATCCAAAGCCAGATGCACTGAAAATGTTGCGGGAGCCAACGGACGAAGATATCCCTTGGCCTGGATTTATCTTGGGGCAGACCCCAGCCTCTGTGTGGTATTGGTGTGCGGACCAAGTTATCGTTCAGAGGGTACTGGCAGCTAAAAATATTGCTCATGCCAAAGGGGCCACTTTAATGGCTGGTGTATTAAAGCTCTTACCTATGTTCATCATAGTTATTCCAGGAATGATTTCAAGAATTCTTTTTGCGGATGACATCGCATGCATCAATCCCGAGCACTGTCTGCAAGTCTGTGGCAGCAGAGCTGGATGCTCTAATATCGCTTATCCACGTTTGGTGATGAGGATCCTACCAGTTGGCCTGCGAGGGCTGATGATGGCTGTGATGATTGCTGCTCTCATGAGTGATTTGGACTCGATATTCAACAGCGCCAGCACCATTTTCACTCTTGACATCTACAAGTTCATCCGAAAGAGTGCAACATCTCGCGAACTCATGCTTGTAGGAAGAGTCTTTGTTGTGGTCATGGTATTCATAAGCATTGCTTGGGTGCCGATAATTATAGAAATGCAAGGAGGCCAAATGTACCTTTACATCCAAGAAGTTGCAGACTATTTGACTCCACCAGTGGCTGCTCTGTTTCTGTTGGGCATATTTTGGAAGCGTTGCAATGAGCAAGGGGCCTTTTGTGGGGGCATGGTGGGGTTCGTCCTAGGAGCTCTGCGCCTGATTCTGGCGTTTGTTTACCGTGCCCCGGAGTGTAATCAACCAGACGACAGGCCAAGCTTCATCAAGAAAGTCCATTACATGTACATAGGTACTGCTTTATTTTGGATTACGGGGATTGTTGCAGTCATCGTAAGCCTCCTTACAGCACCACCTAAAAAGGAACAGATTAGAACAACCACCTTCTGGGCACTGACAAGTAAAACTATAAAGCAAAGCATCCCTGCAGAGAAGGATCTGTACGAAGGATCTAAAAAGAAAAACCTTAACTCTAGTGAAACTGAACAAATGATACCAAATGGAAACTGTGATCAACAAACGGGGCACATCCATGTGGAGGACTACACGATCTTGCTGTCTGTGAGAAATAATCCAGTAAGCCCTTCAAGCACAAGCACCTCAGAAGCAGAGACACCTGTGGATTGTTACACAAACGGACAAGCAGTTCTTATGGGGCGAGCCCAGAGGGAGGAGGAGGAGAAGATCGGCGATCGGGGCAAATGCATCACATGTTTGGATTGGTTTTGTGGCTATAAAAGTGAACATGTGGACAAGAGAGAAGCTGGGGATGTTGTGGAGGATGAAATGTTGTGTTTGCAGATGCTGGAAGAGCCTCCAGCCACGAAACGGATACTCAATATCAGCCTGGCATGCATTTGCTCGGTTGGCATATTCATGTTTGTCTATTTCTCTCTCTGAGTAAAAGTGAGTTGGAGATTTGGCATTCTTATGTTAAAATGGTGACTGCTAGATTTGTTTAGGTACTGTTAGTCATACGTCCATTGTTCTTTGTCTTATTGCCAAACCATTTTGCTGTGAACCACAGACATGGAAAAATTTTGCAGGGGGGTGTTCAATTCTCATTTGCTGTATCATCTCGCTGTCTAGTGCCTCCCCACCAAATGAGCAACTTAACAGCCGTTAACTTCCATTCAGTAGGAATACGTTTGCAAGTTATTGTCCATTGTATCACCAAGTTCCAGTGCATTGCTGGTGACTAGTTGAGGTAATCCTTAAGGCATTGCATCTTTTACGCACAGAAATAGTCCTTTTATAAAACTGCCTGAAGTACGTTCGCCTAAACTTATGTACATCCAGTCTGTATATGCATAAGCTTTACCAAACAGAGTGGCGCTGTTCTCACGGGCGGGGATAAGGAAGGGGTTAATACTTGTGCATATTTTTATAAAATACGCACTTGAAATAAACCAGTAAATTTTTGTGTATACCAAAGGGCAGGTGTTTAAAATGCGCACGGATACTTTCCATGGGTTAATTTTTCAAAGGGAAAGTATGAACATGGTGTGGCAGTGACCTGCTAACAGAATTACCCCCTCGAGAGGATAATTCTATAAGGAGCCGCCTAGTTTTTAAGGTCACAGGAACGTGGGTAAATGGTCATGTTCTAGTCATTTGTGTGACCGCCGACTGGCGGGGGAAAAAAGTGTGTGTCGTGGTTTGATGACACGGGCGTAGGCATGGCTGGAGTTCCTGCAGAGCACACATGCACATAAATGATAGCCAGAAATCACGTAAATGATAGTATTGCTAACATCTGGGCATAAGAACTTACTCCAGTTATAGGACTGGTGTACATGATCATGGCCTAAAATGTGTGTATTCTGTAAAGAAAAGTAGGCCCCGGTATATCTTACCTAAACCACGTTGGTTGCACCACAGAAAAATGGTAGATCAAATGTATTATCCTTTTCTTTATAGAATAAGCTTGAAATAGGCACCTGCTTACTCTCTCTTCCTAGACCCCCCCCTGTTGTAGAATGACCTTCTTAATGTGCAGCAATGTTTAAACTAAACACATAGAATATCCTGTCAGGATATTAGAAATATTATTGGACGTTCACTACCATACTCTACGGATAATTGAAGGCAGCAAGAAAGACATTTGTGATTTATGAAATCCTGATTCATACACATATATTTATCTATTTATCTTTAATATTTTATAAATTTGGGAAGTATAGTATTCCAGGAATATGGTCAGCCTGTATCATTTTATTAATTTATGTGCAAATATGAAAATCTGCATTGTATGTCTTTTTCTATGAAGAAGAATCAACTTTATTGGTGAGAGCAAAACAAATGTCTTTATTCTTTTAATCAGTGCACAAAGCGTAATCTATAGTCTCACTCACTCACATTCTGTACGTATCCCAGAACTACCCTATATAGTATAGAGACGAGGAAAGGAAAAACAATTGCAGGCTCTAAATCCAGCCAGTAGGTGTTGACTGGGACACTCTGCTCCTAAGGGCTGTGAGTGTTGCCTGTGTAGCAGTAGCCAGGGCCGCTGAGAGACTGGGCCAGGCCTGGGACAAGGCCGCCCCCGAGGCCTGCCCCCCTCCACCCACCACCGGGCCGGGCCCTCTGCACGCCACTGACCTTAAGTGCCTCATCGTCTCCTTCGAAAGCGCAGCGGCAGACCTCTCCTTCCTTCTGTGTCCCGCCCTCGCGGAAGTTATGTCAGGGAGGGCGGGACACGGAAGGAAGGAGTGGTCTTCCGCTGCTTGCTGCGCTTTCGAGTGCTTAAGGTCAGTATCAGGGAGCGTCGGAGGGCGGGCAGCCCGGACTGCAGCGGCGGCGCCAGGCCCCCCCGGAGGCCCTGGGGAATTTTGTCCCCCCTGTCTCCCCCTCTTGGCGGCCCTGGCAGTAGCATCTTATGCCCCAACTGACTTGGTAAGTATAAGACCCTCTTCAGGGAGTCAAACACAGGGCCCTCCGTCAGTGCAATACACAGCACTTCCGCTGAATCACCAGACCGATCCCAGTGTTTATAACTGGGAAGCAATTTCCCTCCAGTGGTGCTTAGCTCACTTTGATAATGCAGGCTGATTCTCTCCTGTCTTCTGTCTTAAGTACAGGCTCTAGTAGCCTTAGCCCCATTGGCAAATGCCAATACTTTGACCCTCCAAAGATTACAATTCTGCCTGTATGGTGTAAGTAACCACTTGAGGTCCATACGAAAGACAAATGCCAGTCGTGTAGCTAGAATTTCTAGTGCTCAATCTCTTAGGACCCCTTTTACCAAGCTGCAGCAAAAGGGGGCCTGCGCTGGCATTGGCGGGTGTTTTGATACGCACCGAGGCCCCCTTTTACCACAGCGGGTAAAGGTAGGTCTTTTTTTTTCCCCCCCAGGAAATGGCTGCTCGGCAAGTGAAGCATTTGCCGCATGGCCTTTTCGGAGGGGAGTCCTTACTGCCACTCATTGAGGTGGTGTTAAGGGCTCCCACGCTAACCTGGTGGTAATCGGGATTACTGCCGGGTACACACTGGCACTACAAAAATATGCTTATTTTTCTAGCACCAGTGTGTACCCAGCAGTAATCCCGCGGGAGCCCTTATCACCACCTCCAATGATGCGCAAGATATGATGCGCTGGGAGTGGGAACTACTGCCGGGCTGCTGCGGTAGCCTGGCGGTACTTCCCTTTCAGCGAGCGGTTAGCCCGCGTTAGGCTTACTGCTGCTTTGTAAAAAGGGCCCTAGATAAGGTATCACCTGGCAGGTAGTCTTGGAACTGTTGAACCCCCAGACGCTATGTGTAATGTGTTTTTTGATGGTCTGGAGGGGGGGGATGTTGCTTTCCCTTACCAGGTACAAAATACTTTTTTGTTTGTGGTAATAATAGCTCATTGCAGAGAGATCTATAGAGTGACCAAAGGCATTTTGTTTCTTGATTGGATGGCAGTCAAGATCATCAAACAAAAATAAGGTGGTGATTATTGAACTAAATTTAATGCATTGCCTCATTTTTGTTTTGTCCTTTGTTTCCTTGCAATCAAATGGGTTAGTTAGCATGGAGCCGCATTACTTGATGCACTGGAAAAATTACAAACCAAAACCTGCGTGTTATATTTAATATGTCTGGTTGTTACTGCAAAATATCTTGTAATCTTTGTTCTGTAAAGCAGTATACATGTGTAGTAATGAGACTGCTGGGAGGGCGGAGTTTATGCCTGGCAATTGTGGTGCTGGAGCCCTGGGCCAGCTACAGAGTACCTGGCACTGTCTGGGCTCATGCATTAGTATCTGCCAGGAGAGTCTAAATATCAACCCTGGATTTGAGCAGTCGGTTGCCCCCGTTACTTGAACTATTTTATTTCAGGACATGCCTGGCCAAAAAGTCAAGGCAACTTACAATATATAAACTATACATAATCAAAATTCAAAACAAATCATAAAACATAATAAACACCTTTCCATCCTGACTTGGTAAAATAAATTCAAATTCACTCATCACTAAAACATTTTTATCTTTTTGAAGGAATGATAACACGGAATCCTTCTTGAATCCAGAGGAATGTCATTCCATAACTTTGGACACGCATTCAAAAATACGTTTGTACTGTTTTCAAATGGCAGCTTGTACGGATAGCGTTGGAGGTGGCTTATTTGCTAGTCTATTCCTCGGCATATTTGTTACCTAGTTCTTAAACTGGACCAAAAAAAATAAATCTGACTCAATTCATACACCAGTATTCTAAATTTCAAGGACAGTGAATGTGGGACCACTAACAAAAATAACAAAAACAAATAAACCCCAAAACTAATTGCACAGTTGAAAACTGGCATAATTTCTCCATCTAAAACTAATTTTTTTTTATGTTTAGCTGATAACTTCTGAAGCTATTTCTCTACCGCCCCCACCCAATTGTTGCTTATATCTCTGTGTTGAGTATTATATTGCTGGGGAAATCACATCGTTCTATCCAAGCATGTCTGGGCACTTATAATCCCACCAAGGTGATCTGTGTCAATTGAAAAAGTTAAGCATGGGTCATTATATTTAATTCTTTGATCTGTTTCCCTATAATTCTCCTGAACCCCTACGTAAGTAACATAACATAGTAAATGACTGCAGATAAAGAACAGACCAAAGGTACATCAAGCCCAGCATCCTGTTTTCAACGTGGTCAATCCAGGTCACACATAACCTGGCAAGATCCCAAAAAAAGAACAAAATATTTTATGCTGCTTATCCCAGAAATAGTGTATTTTCCCCAAGTCCAGTTTAATAATGTTCTATGGAATTTAACTTTCAGAAGCCGGCCAAACCCTTTTTAAACTCTGCTAAGCTAACCGCCTTTACCACATTTTCTGGCAATTGAATTCCAGAGTTTAATTACATGTTGAGTGAAGAAAAATTTTCTCCGATTCGTTTTAATACTAGGACTAGGGGGCATGCAAGGCATGACTTTAATTTTTTTTCAAACATTTTTAGGAGACGCGCAACATGTTTTTGTGACTCCTCTCACTTGCCAGCACCAGCAGTAGGACGAAACTATATAAACTCCTGCTTCAACTTCTAGCTGGTGCTAAATCATGCATACCTTACTAGTCCTTCTTTAAATCCTATGTGCTCAATGTTCTCCACGTTTCCAGTAACTTGGGTTCTGAAGATCCATTTTTAGAAGCTACAAGATACACGGAATGTGTTAATTTTTGAGGATAAATTTTATCAAAGGCCACCTAGTTTATAAAGACACCTAGGTGCCTATGTGGTTTTATAAGAATTCTAGCCCCAAAATCCTTCAAGATGGTGCCTAAATTGAAGGTGTGAACTTTGCACCTGCCCAGAAGCAGTTGTGAAATATATGTATAAAGTTGCTTTGACCAAACTCCTCCCCTGAGCTCGTTTACTATAGAAATGCAGGGCCTACTTGCATTGTGTGCACTTCCAGGCACAGCTTAAATTTTGTAAGAGGCCTTTTACATAGGAAAAAAGGTTCATAAAATTACCCTCTTTGTGTCCGATTCTGCTTGTTCAAAATAGCGCAGATAAGCAGTTTTGGAAGCCAGTTTTGTTGTACTGTCTTTGGATTAAAGGCTTTATATTGTACTTCTTAAAAATAATTTGGACTGAAAGCACAGAATTCCAAATTCACCTTTACAGTGTATTGCTTCAGAAACCTGTGGGCAGCTTCTGTTATGGGTGGTGGCATAGCAATACGTCTGGTCCCTAGTTTACATAGACTGAACTATTGAGAAAGAAGCATGTTAGCTTTCAGTTAACTATTATGTAAGTGATGTATTAAGAAGAGAAATACTTTAATAGAAAGGAAGGATGGATGAAGGGCTCAAAATGAATGAGCTTAGAAATATTTATTTATTGTATTTGTATCCCACCTCTTTGCAGGCTCAGTGTGGCTTACAATTCATCATGGGTACTGGAAAATAGAAGTGAATATACATTAGGTTTACAGAGGGTTTGTGTTACATGGTGGTGAATTATATAATGGTGTTAAAGCAAAAGACATTATAAGACAGTTCTAAAAGTTTTACAGATTATACAGTTACACATGTTGATCTTTGTGATATATCTTGTCGAAGAGAGAAGTTTTCAGTAGTTTGCGGAAATTGGTCAATTCATAGACCGTTTTCAGGTTACATGGCAGCGCATTCCAGAGCTGCGTGCTCGTATAGGAAAAGGTAGATGCATGCATTGATTTGTATTTCAAACCCTTACACTTGGGAGGATGAAGAATGAGGGGTGTGCGGGAAGATTTTTTTGCATTCCTGGGTGGTAGTTCTATTAGATCTGACATGTAGGCTGGGGCGTTACCATGGATGATTTTATGGACTAAAGTGCAAAGTTTGAACGTGATGCGTTCTTTTAGTGGGAGCCAGTGTAGTTTTTCTCGTAGAGGTTTCGCGCTTTCGTATTTTGGTGTGCCGAATATAAGTCTAGCTGCCATGTTCTGGGCTGTCTGGAGTTTAAGTATTTGCTCTTTACAGCCAGCGTAAAGTGAGTTACAATAGTCCAGAAGACTGAGTACCAATGATTGTACCAGATTGCGGAAGACAGTTCTTGGGAAAAAATGGTCTAACTCTTTTTAGTTTCCACATTGAATGAAACATCTTTTTAGTTACATTAGTTGCATGGTTCTCAAGTGTTATACAGTTCTTCACAGAAAGGGTTAACAACCTTTTTTTTTTTTATTGGACTAATTTAACTCAAACACTTGTCAAAAAAACCCATCCCTGCCATCTGGTCAATGATGGAACTGTGTTTATACAATTCTTTATAGAAAGGGTTAACAACCTTTTTTTTAATTGGACTATAAAAGCTTATTAAAGAAAAATCCCTGCCATCTGGTCAATGAAGAAACTGGATTTAAATAATACAAACTTGTCTAGGTTTTAGGCTGGTGCTTCTCAAATTTTTATCCAATATGACCCCATTTTAACATCTAAATTCATTTGACCCCAGATGAACACAAAATAGCATACCTCCCGTTCCCCATTTGCTTCCTCCTCCCTACACTTTTAATCCAGTAGTTCCCAAACCTGGTCTTGGATGCACCCTAGCCAGCCAGGGTTTTGAGAATACCCACAATGAATATTTGTAAGAGATTTGCATTCAAATATCTCTCATGAATATTCATTGTGGATATCCTGAAAACCTGACTAGCTGTGGTGCCTCCAGGACTAGGTTTGGGAATCACTGTTCTATGTAGTAACATAGTAGGTGACGGCAGATACCTGTATGGTCCATCCAGTTTGACCAACAAGATAAAACTTATAAGGTATGATATAAGTAATGCCATACTGGTACAGACCAAAGTTCCATCAAGCCCAGCATCCTGTTTCTAACAGTGGCCAATCCAGGTCACAACTACCTGGCAAGATCCCAAAAAAGTACAAAACATTTTATGCTGCTTATCCCAGAAATAAGCAGTGGATTTTCCTCAAGTCCATTTTAATAACGGTCTATGGACTTTTCTTTTAGGAAGCCGTCCAAACCTTTTTTTAAACCCCTCTAAGCTAACCGCCTTTACCACATTCTCTGGCAACGAATTCGAGTTTAATTACATGCTGAGTGAAAACCTTTTTCTACGATTTGTTTTAAATTTGCTATTTTGTAGCTTCATTGAGTGCCCCCTACTCCTAGTATTTTTTGAAAGAGTAAACAGACGCTTCACGTCTATTCTTTCCACTCCACTCCATTATTTTATAGACCTCTTATCATATCTCCCCTCAGCCTTCTCTTCTCCAAGCTGAAGAGCCCTAGCCACTTTAGCCTTTCATCATAGGGAAGTCGTCCCATCTCATTTATCATTTTTGTCACCCTTCTCTGCACCTTTTCTAAATTTTTTTACATGTGGATGCTTGATTTTGATTGGTCCTTGCCATTTTCAGGGCACAGACTGTAGAAGTCTGCCCTGCACCAGCCTTGTTCTCCAGTTACGGAAGCTGAATCTATCCATCTACAATCAGGGCACAGCCCATAGAAGTCTGCCCAGCACTGTCTTCACTTGCCCAATGACTTGTTCTGCCATCTAATCACTGCTAAGCGTGTTTGGTTCCATGCCTTCTATACAGGATGCCTTTGTGTTTATCTCCCACATTTTTGAATTCTGTTTTCATCTCCATCACCTTCCGTGGGAGAGCATTCCAGGTATCTACCACCCTCTCTTTTTACATCCTTAGCAAGATGCAACTCAATACGGGGTCATATTGAATAAAAGTTTGAGAAGCACCAGTTCTAAGCTTCGGTAGTGGTGGTGACAAAAACAGCAGCAGTTAGCACAGAGCTGTGTGCGATCGATCGTGGCCCCGGTACTCTGCATGAGTTTCCACTCCAATAGGAAAGGAGGAGGGGACAGGGCCTGTGAAAGCTCATTGACTCACCGCCTACTGAGCATAGACCACAGTGGAGATCCTGAGGGAGAGACAGCTGTCCTGTTTCTGTGACCCTGTCTGGGAACCTACTGTCTTAGGCTCGCTGCTTGTTATTAACATCTCCGCCTCCTTTCACTGAGCTGTAATAACATATATGTACGGAGTAGAGAGTTGCACGGGGACAGAAATCTTATCCATCCCCGCCCGTTCCTGTTGGAATTTAACCCATCCCCACCCATCACCGCAAGAATTTAATGGTACATAAAAGAAAATGCCAGTCACTTCTCTTAGCCTCTGGATTTGAGCCACCTCACTGCAGGCAAGGAAGGAATGGACTTTGGACCTTTGACTTGTCTCTGATTCACTGACACGGTGTGCTAAGAGGTCGTCACATGCACGCACCAGTAGGTTAGGTGACATCTGATGCTCGTGCCTGTGTTAGAGCTGAGGTCTGTGCATAGTAAGTGATGGCAAATAAAGGCCTGAACGGTCCATCCAGTCTTCCCAATAGTCACACTCATTATCAATTCATGATTAAATTAATGAGTGTAATGTTATATACTTGATTACGGTCTTTCTTTGGTGTTTCTGGGATGTAGACCATAGAAGTCTATCTGGCTCTTGTTGTGTTCCAACTGCTGGAGTTGCCGTCAAAGCCCACTCCGGTCTATTTGTTTTCTCATTTGTGGGACACAACCATAAGTCTGTCCAGCACTGTCCTCGTGTTGCAGCCAATGGAGTTGCTGTCTAAGCCCTTTCCAGCCCATCCTAAACCAGATTGCCATATATGGGACACAAACAATACAAGTCTGCCTGGTATCGGCCTAGTTCTTCAGCGTCACTCGACACATCCACATACATGCAGCCATTTTAAGTTTAGGTTTTTTTATAAATCCATTTCTAATTAGAGATCCTCTGTGTTCATCCCATGCCTTTTTGAATTCCATCTTCATTTGTGTCTCTACCACCTCCTTAATGGAAGACTTTCCGCATTTGTGCTGTTAAAGCAAGGAGGAGGAGATAGCACTCAAAGAACTTGGTACTTGGTAGATGAGAGGTGTGATGCAGGTGCAGCTTACACTTCCACAGGAACCCCGCAGGAACTGCTTCCATCCCCTCGGGAACCCCACAAACCCTGTTCCCGTGCAGGTCTCTAGTACAGAGTCAAAAAGCTGAGTTTGCAGTTACCTTGGGTTTAAACAGTACATTTGTTAATTCCCTGACTTAGTGAAGGGAGAAAAGCTTGTCAAAGATACGTTACGTTAGTCCCATAAAAAGGTGTCATCTACAGCCTGGTTGTTGACCCTTATTTCCACATAATCAACTGGACTAAAGTGGCAGTAGCAAGTCTCTGCTCACAGAAAAGGTAGCGGAGGCAGTCACATCAGTAACAGAAGTCAAAGAAGTACCATGTAGGGCAGAGCTTACCAAATGGGGGTCACAGAACCTGCTTTTAGGGTCACAATCTAGGTGAGCTCTCCATTGGTTCATCATTATTCTGTATTGGGTCACACAATTTTATTTGACCGCAATCATGGGGTCATGGGCGGAAGCACCGGTATGGATTGAAAACACCCAGGGCAAAGCTTGCAATCAGATGCATTAGAAGAACCAGTCTGAAAGACTCGTGTCAGCCTGATGCACAGGCTGCCCTTCAAATGCGGGAGACTTGGGTGTGTTGGTTCAGGAACCAGGCTGATGGATGCACATGTATCTCTCTCGCATATTAATTTGAGACGGTGATTCTCAACTCCTTGGGACACACCGAGCCGATTAAGTTTTCAGAATATCCACAATAAATGTGCATGAGGTAGATTTGCATGTACAGCCTCCACCCTTTCATGCATATTCATTTCAGATATCTTGGAAATATGACTGGCTGTATCCTGAAAACCTTTGGGTGGGTTGAAGATGTTATCTGCCACTACTACTGCTTATCATTTCTATAGTGCTACTAGACATACGCAGCACTGTTAGGGTTACCATATTATTTTGTCCTCTGAAAAAGATGGCACATGTCCCGCTCCACCCGTTTCGCATCCTCGCCCCCCCCCCCCCCCCGTCACCTCCCCTCCCCTTACTTACTATCTACTGCCCTGGTGGTCCAGTGACCTCTTTTGGGCAGGAAAGAGCCCCATCTTTCCTGCCCAGAGCTCTGTCCTTGCCCTGCATCCTGTTGCTGTGACGGTCTTGGGATTCAAAATGGCCGCCGAGAGTTGAAGTCTCGCGAGGCCGCTTCAACTCTCGGTGGCCATTTTGAATCCTGAGACCGTCACAGCAACAGAATGCAGGGCAAGGCAGCGCTCCAGGCCGGAAAGAGGGGGCTCTTTCCTGCCCTGGAGAGGTCACTAGACTACCAGGGCAGTAGATAGTAAGTGAGGGGAGGCTAGGATAGGCCCGCCGCCTGCCCGTTTGTCCAGAAATCCGGACAAACTGGCGGACTGAGAAAACCCGTCCAGACATGTCCTCAAAAAGAGGACATGTCCGGGTAAATCCGGACATATGGTAACCCTAAGCACTGTACATTTGAACATGAAGAGACAATCCCTGCTGACAGAGCTTATAATCTAATCAGGACAGACAAGGGATAAGGGGATTACTTAAGGTGGGAATGATAAAACAAAACATGGGTACTGAACAAGGGGTAGATGCATCAAACAAACGTAAAAAAATCAGAAACGTTAAAACCTTTACCGAATCTCAAATAACGAAGCATGCTCCAAAAACACAGCCCCAAAAAGTTTGGTGCGGTATTGCAACCCCTGATTCCCGAAACTTTCGCAAACGCTGCCGTAGCAGCGTACGGAACGCATGCGCACTGGTCTATTCGGAAAGCGTGTGTTGTAGGCGTGGCTGTCGCACGCCTGTGATGTCATAGGCGTGCGTCGATACTGAAAAAGAAGTCGCTGCACAGTTTTGTTTTATGGTTCCTGCCGAGTACTAGCGGAGCTGATTTCACGCAGCTTTTCCTCAGATACAGATTTTCAATCTGTAAGTGTGAAATGTTGTTAGCAAAAATTCAGCTGTTCATCCCATTTAGCAGTGTTTAACGTCTTTTCCTCATGGTGTTTTGTTTTAGGTGTTCTTTGTGTGCCACCTTCCTTCTTGCACGTGTTAATATTTTGGTAAGAAGTTCACATGAGCGTATGGTTCTTTACCAATGTGATTTTTATGTCATCCTATTGCTGTTAGGTACTCCGTGTGTGTGGTGTTTGGCTACCTTTCTGTTTTCACCTTTCTGGTTTCCAGTTCTCATTTCTATCGGTGTGGCAGGGTGGTGGCGGATTGATATGTTGATATGCCTCAGCGCTATGTTATGAAGCATACAGCATACAAGCACTATATCAGCAACCTTCTCTGGGGAATATTGAAGGGATCCACCGGAAATGTGCAGACAGCGAAACCTGCTCTTCAGTACTCCAAAAGTACGCTCGATCGTACATCTTGTCGAGATGTGTGACTCGTTGTACCGCTTCTCAGCATCAGAACGGGGGATCGGTATAGGTGTCAGTAGCCATGTTTTGGATCCATAACCTGCATCCCCTGCATGGAGACAACAATAAATTGTAATCATGGTAAAAGTTTTTTCTTCTGCATATTTGTTGATGTGCCCTAATATGTCCTAGTGAAAGAGGTCATTTTAGTTTTGCAAAGTGCACTCAGCAGAATCACGGCTATAGCGCAAGTAGTAGAGACACTGCCATGCTACCTTGAAAATGCAACCACCCTGAACCGCTGACGTGTGTATTATGAATAACGGGCACTTACCAAGAAGCCATCCTTGGGCAATCCGCCCCTCTGCAAACTTCCTCCCCAGCGCACTGTTCGACAAAATGTAGGAGTCATGACAGCTGCCAGGATAACGTGTGGCAACATCCAGGATCTTAAGGCTAGCATCGCACACCGCCTGCACATTCAACGAGTATCCCATCTTGCGGTTGCGGTATTGCATCTCTTGATCGGCCGGGGGGGGGTGAAGGCAACATGTGTGCAGTCAATAGCTCCCAGGACGTTAGGCATACCAGCGATCTTGAAAAATCCGGTCTTGATCTTCCTATGCTCCTCTACCCCCATTGGGAAAGCAATGTGCTTACGGACGCACTTTTTAAGTGCGCGCAGAACCTGAAACATATATGTGAAAGGTGTGTATTTGGCAATGCAGTAATGGAAAAAAAAACATTTTTTGGGAGGTAGGAGGTGGGAAAGGGAACACATTGGTGGTGTGCAGTGGCTGGGGGACTGGGAATTCCCAAAAAAAGAGTTGTACCTGTGTAAGATGTCGCGAAACAGTGGACTGGTCAACGCCACTGTTCCCCCCTAATACATGCTGGAATGTCCCTGTTGCAAGAAACTGCAGAACAGTCAGCAGCTTGACTATGCCAGGTACTGCGTGAGATCTTGCAGTGGTAGGATCAATATCCTCTCTAATTTCCTGATATAGCTCATAAATGGCTGTTCTTGATAGGCGGTAGTCATCAATGATTTTCCTGTCCGATATCTGATCTAGCACCAGCCGTGTTCGAAACACACGTGGCCTTGGGAGCCGGCGAGGGAACAGTGGGGGAAGCTGTTCAACATCGGGTCCCCTTTGATCCTGTCCCTGCCTGTCAGTGACGTGATCATAAACCATGTCGGGGCAAAAGTCCAACTGTGCCAGGAAAAAACCACCATCCATTTCGTTATTGCAGCGGCACAACAAACAACCCAAAAGAGGATCCGCCGTTCGTTTCCGTCGTGCACTGTGTGTACGTCACACATATGCGCCGCTGTGTACGTCAAACATATGCGCCGCAAAGCAACCCTGTCTCGCGTGTAACACAGAGCACATTTGTGACGTCGCACTTGTACGCGGCCAACTGCAAACAACAAATCCCCAGCTACATAATTCTTACCAAGGAAGCGGAGCACACTGCCGTTTCATTCACCGTATGTCTGTCAAGAACCCCCAACACAATCATTATGGTATGCATGACACAGAGGACATAGTTTAAAACACATAGCTTTTATATAACAGCAGATAATATAAATTGTGAACAGAATGTATAAACTAAACAGTGGTAGATTTACAAGGGGTAGAACAAGGAAAAAGACGCGGAGGACAGACCTCAAGGACGCTGCACAAGGGAGGACAGGTACAGGACAACCCGGGAGAGGTCTTCCAATGCCTGCCCTCCCATGTGCAGGGTCTGTGCCAATTCTTCCAGCTCGTGGGGGGGAAGGTTGATCAGGGCGAGCGGGATATGGGGAGATGTGGCCCGATCTTGCACAGTGGGGAGAGTGGTGGAGGTGCTTCGGTCGCGGGTGGGAGTGGGGAAGGTACATGTCCCACGGGTTACAGTCGGAGGAGGGGGCATGGGAGAGACACTGCGGTTCATAGTTTGGGGTGGTGGGGGGGTGGTCGGTAGTGACTGGAGATCACTGTTGTCCTCCCCTGTGAGGTCCACAATGGCACCTGTTACAAAAGACAATGGAAGAACTGTCAGAAAACATCACCACGAACTGCTGTAAAACAGAAACACACAGTGATATGCAATAATAGCCAACATTATTATTATGAACCTTAATAGAGCGCTTACAGGTGCACGCGGCGGCAGAGACATCAGCAAAAAATTTGACAAGTATAACGAGGCTAGAGATGAGTCATGCCGCAGACTTTGGTAACTCACCCTGTTCGTGCATCTGGAACATCTCAAGGACAGGGGTGACTTCCTCTGCGGAGGTGGATGGGACGGCATGGCTTAGGGAAAGAGAGAGGGAGGTCAGATGGGGAGCGTGAAAGGAGGTACTAGGAGGGCTGGTGGGACTATGCGGCGGAGGGGGGGAAGCGGGGGAAACAGGGGGGCTGGTGGGACTATGCGGCGGAGGGGGGGAAGCGGGGGAAACAGGAGGGCTGGTGGGACTTTGCGCCTGGGGTGGGGTGACAGGGGGACTGGAATGTAGACGGGGAGGAGGAGAGGAAAGGTGGGAAGGGCCATACCTGGGAGCAGGGAGGCGCAAGACAATGGACTGGCGGGATCTCTTAGGGGGGGCTGGAGACCTGAGGAGGGGCCGGGACGGCAATGGGCATAAGGCAGGAGGTGGGGACCAGGGGTAGGAGCGGAAGGGCGGGGAGGTGCGACAGCAGCCAGGGACCCTCCAACAATGTCATCCTCCTGCTCCTCGTCCTCAGAAGATGACAATTCTGCACGGAAAAACATTGTCTATCACATAAAAGCACAAGGCCACTATCAAACCTGTAATGTGGCAGACTCATGTCAAATGAACCAATACCTGGGCTGTTGTCAAGGTTTGCCTTCACCTCTTGTAGCCATTCCGGGTGGTCCTTGCGCAACGCCCGCGCACGTTTTTTTAGCTCCTCAACCTGTAAACCCAAAAAAAGGGAAATCAGATGTACATTAAAAACTGGAAATAGGCATGCACTGTCGATGTCAGTAACTGGACCACCTTTGTTTTTTCATGCACATGCAAAAATCAGTTATATGTAATGAGTGGTGTTCATAGGGGGGGGCAGACAACAGGGACGGATCTCCGATGCGCCCTGCCCCCAACGGTGTGCCCCCCCGGCCCCCCACGAACGGACAACCTCTGTGAATAGGATGACCGCCCCCACCCCCTTGGTACGACACTGTGCGTAGAGCCCTATATACTGCCAACTTACAGATCTGGGAAAGGAGGAACGCTTATTAAAGAGGCGTTGCAGAGTCTCCCAGCCCTTGTCCATCCTCCCGATATTCCTCCTTCTCCCTGCGCGGGGGAAAAGACGCTTTTCATTTATGATAAAAAGTTGAGCGAGCCAGAGGACATCCAGGTCTGCAAAGTTAGGCTTTCTCCCTCTGGCTGCCATAACTGCTGCACGTAAATTTACTGCGTATGTCATGCACGCGCTATATGAACGTGGTTATGACACGTTTTCTATAAGCTTTATTAAAAGCAAAACAATACGGGTGCAACGTGTTTTTGTCCAATCACAGCGCGTCTCGCGTATCGTCTACGCTGCAATTGGTTCTTTTTTGTGTTTCACATTACAGTTCTTTAGCCGGAGAGCCCTAACGACAGGTACAGACCTGTCGTTACATTTCTCGGCGTTGTCTTTCGTTAAACCAATCGGAAAAGGTTAGTGCATGTCATTTGAAAAGGGTTTCTACACTGATTGCTCATCTGCATTCCATTTTCGTTAGCTGCTACGGTCGTCGAAAAATGGGCTTTAGTACATGAAACGGTTGGCGATTTCTTTGCAAAATGGTCGGTAAAGGGTTGTTAAAGTTTTGTGCATCTGGCCCCAAGTGAATAACAGTTAGGAGTTAAAAGCATCACCAAAAAGGTGGGCTTTTAGCCAAGATTTGAAGATGGCCAGAACTGGAGCTTGATGTACTGGCTCAGGAAGTCTTTTCCAGGGGTATGATATGCAGCAAGATAAAAGGAACAGTCTGGAGTTAGCAGTGGAGGAGAAAGACACAGATAAGAGAGATTTACCTAATGAACGGAGTTTCCGGGGAAGAGTGTAGGATGATTCCCTTTTCTATTGTGTGTATAAAGCAGCTCTCAAGCCATGGCTGAACATGCATCTCAAGAGTTTTTATTAAATTTAGATTTGTATTTTTAAATGCAAGTAAATCTGGGTATGTGTTGCTATTTAAGGTCCATTTCTGGTGCTCTTTTTGGGTTTCCAGCTGAATCTGAACTGGCTCCTACAGGCTCCATGAGACTTCATAACTGGTTTCCCCATGGAATCTGCTTTCCCTTCCCCGTCTTGCTCAGTTTTCAATGTGACCATCTCCGGACTTGGTTCCAGAAGTTGCTGTGGTCTGTGGATCCTGGGATGCGTGTCCAAGACTCAACTGGGACTAGATTGTGCAGGTGTTCAAATATTTAGACAAAACTTGAATGCCAAGAAATTTTCTGCCCAGTGTGCCGTGGTAGCCAAAAAGCAAATAGGATGCTAGGCATTAAATGATGATAAAGTGGTGGAACTCCTTTCATATGAGGAAAAGCTAAACAAGTTAGGGCTCTTTAGCTTGGAAAAGAGACAGCTGAGGAGAGAGATGATTTGAGGTCTACAAAATCCTGAATGGTGTAGGATAAGCAGAATAAAATGTATTGTACTGTTTTGAGATCTTGCCAGGTACTTGTAACCTGGATTGGCCACTGTTGGAAATAGGATGCTGGGCTTGATGGACCTTCGGTCTGTCCCGGTATGGTAACGAGTAGAAGTGAATATTTTTTTCCAACCTTTTCAAGTTACGAAAGGGGACACTCAATGAGATTGCATAGAAATATTTTTCACGCAAGGAATAGTTACGCTGTGGAACTCATTGCCAGAGGATGTGGTAACAGTGGTTAGCATATCTGGGTTTTAAAAAAAGGTTTGGACGAGTTCCTGAAGGAAAAGTCCATAGACTATTGAGATGGATGTGGGAAAGCCACTGCTTATCCCTGGGATCAGGAGTATGAATCTTGCTACTATTTGGGATTCTGAGGTACTTGTGACCTGAATTGGCCACTGCTGGAAGCAGGATTCTGGGCTAGGTGGACCTTCAGTCTGTCTTAGTATGGCTATTCTTATGTTCTTAAAAAAAAAATCTCTCTCTTTGATTTTTTTTTAATTTTTCTACTTTTTTCCCTTCACTTCCTGCTTATTTTTATTGTCCTTTCTTCTAGCACAGGGGTTCTTTACCAATGGGGGTGCAGGAAGTAGTCAAGTGGGGTGGGGAGAAGGGTCTTGAAATCTGAGATAACTTATTGAAACTTTCTAGACAGTGCAGGCATGACATGTTAGCTGTTGGGCAGTAGTGGACATGTGGTTTAGGAAGGAGGCATGAGAATATCATTGATCACTTACAGGGGTGCAGGAGCCAAAACAAAATTTAAGAACCCTTGCTCTAGCTGCACTGTCAGTTCCCCTTCCTTCCACGGGTTAACCCAGTCCTTGGGACACATCTAGCCAGTTAGGTTTTCAGGATATCCCCAATCAATATGCGCGAGAGATTTACATACAATAGAGGTAGCACATACGTAAATCTCTCATGCGTTGTCACTGCGGTGGACTGAGTGGATTAAAAAAAAAAATAGAGGAAACCTCAGGTAGTTGAAAATGAAAATTCAGAGCACCATGAACTAGTAGGGCTGGTTGGTTATTTATTTATTTATTGATAAAGTTCTGGACGGATTACAGGAATCCATTCATTATGGATAAAAATGACCAAACATAAAAACAATATACTAATCTTTCGCAAAATAATCATGAACGCAAATCTACATGATGTAGCATATGAGACAAAGAATGAGTAAAACGAATTTAAAAGTGTCACACATGAAAGAAATCTAATTTCCATATTCTTCATGGAACAACCATGTTTAGAATTCTTTCTTAAACTGAATAAAAGAAGCTGACTGAGAAAGGGTAATGAGCACATAGTAACATAGTAGATGACGACAGAAAAAGACCTGCATGGTCCATCCAGTCTGCCCAAGATAAACTTATGTGTATACCTTACCGTGATTTGTACCTGTCTTTCTCAGGGCACAGACCGTATAAGTCTGCCCAGCAGTTTTTCCCGCCTCCCATCACCGGCTCTGGCACAGACCATATAAGTCTGCCCTCCCCTATTCTCGCCTCCGAACCACCAACCCCTCTTCCCCCCCCCACCTGCTCTGCCACCCAATTTTGGCTAAGCTTCTGAGGATCCATTCCTTCTGCACAGGATTCCTTTATTCATATCCCACGCATGTTTGAATTCCGTTACCGTTTTCATCTCCACCACCTCCCGCGGGAGGGCATTCCAAGCATCCACCACCCTCTCCGTGAAAAAATACTTCCTGACATCTTTCCTGAGTCTGCCCCCCTTCAATCACATTCCAGTGTTTTGGCAATTTTAAACTTTATACACTTTAAAAACGAGACGGGCCATTTTAAACTTTATACACTGCTCAATAGGCAATCAATGAAACTTTTTTTTTTTTTTTTTTTTTTTTTTTTTTACTGGAATACTGTGAGTGTATCTAAGTACACTGCTAGGACTCTAGCCGTAGCATTTTGAGTCAGAAGCCAGGAGCAGAAAGAAGCTATAGTTGCATATATAATTTGATATCGATAAATACTAGTACTATCTATATCTTGGTACCCCCTCAGAGCATTTTGGTATACGAACAGTCTGCCTCTTCCAACTGTTATCGTAGTTCAAAAAGCTTTTGCAACTCCAGGGAGATGCATGAGGTGCAGTTGATCTGTGGTTGCAGTCTTCTCACTTTCTGTTTCTAGTGGGTTTTATGTGATGCTGGGTATTTTATTAACTGTTCGCAGGTTCGTGCTGTATCTTCACATCCTCCTGAGCAAGGGTTTGTTTTTTTCTACAGTTTTGAAAAGTCAAAATACTTTTGTCTACACGGTGTACTTATTCACTTTGAAGGGAAAGCCTTTGGATTTAATGCAAGAATTTTTCTATCTTATAACATTTGTAAAAATTTTGTTTTCTCCTGATTTTTAAATGTGACAGCTGCTCATTTATGAAGTGCCCATAGTTCAAATTTCATGCAAAGTTCACAAACGTACCAAGTCGACATAACGAGAGGGCTGCCGTTCCCTCCCCCTGCCCCCGCGGACATGCTGAGCTATAACTTCAAAAGCCATTTAAGAATTGGTTCAATTTTATGCTAATGTCAAAGCAGCACAAAGGTTGAATATTTCTGGCATACGGCTCCATCACTGTTGGTCTTCCTAAGTGGTCCTTCCACTCCATATTGTTGAAATCCCCCCCCCCCCCCCATATTTTACAATTTTTATTTATTTATTGTATTTGTACCCCACATTTTTCCACCTTTTTGCAGGCTCAATGTGGCTTACAGAGTATAGATATGATAACGTCGTTACGTGATTTTCATTTTTGGCAAAACATTTGTTTTTACTGCTAATAGGATGACGACCCTTGCTGTTGGCAGAGGGATGGGGCTGGAAGTTTAACACAGCATTTTTCTCCTGAAGGATGCATGCATGAAGATTAAACTTGGAGCCAAAGATGACCATTGGCCTCCATGTTTGGATTATTATTGCAGGTGCCTCATTCTTGCCTTTCATTATCAACTGTGAGGATAGCTGATGGTCATTTTCTCAGCTCCCTGCTAATTCTGAGGGCTGCATTTTAGGAAGGAGGATGACTTGTGACTCAGCCAGCAGGTTCTGCTCCCTCTATTCTAGTTAGGGAAGTTAAAACAGAAGGCCTTGTACAGTTTTTGGCTATGCTGTGGTCTACACTGGAGACATATATTAGGGTGCTCTTGGTTGGATGGGCATATGCTGTGTGGGGGGTCTCATGCTATATCTACAATATTGTAGGTTAGATATTAGAGGATATTTCTCTGGAAACATGCTAGAATATATCTTCGTCTCTCTTTTATTTATTTTATTTATTTTTGGTATTTTTACCTGTCTTCGTAGAATCTTTTTCCTGGAATACTTTTGTTTGTTTGTTCCACTCTCATATGCTAATTTGAGGTGGAGGGCTCTGATGTATTCTGTGTGTTTTATTTCCAGTATCGGCTCAGGATTTCAGCAGGTTTGATGGGTTCTTGCTAATCTTCTTTTTTTTTTTTTTTTTTTAAGCGTTTGTAGTGCCAAGACTTTTTGAGTCCAGTTAAGCAACAGAACAAGTGCCCCAATTACTTGAACATCTGTGCATTTAATGTTCATTAGTCGATGACTCGATTCCTTCATCACTGTAGGTAGTTGGTCATATTCTTTGTACCAGTGCTCTTGAATAAGATTCTCAAAAGTTTGAGCTATTGTAGGCTCATCTATATTTAAAAAAAAAAAAAAAAAAAAAAAAAAGCTTAGCTAAAGTTATTCAAAACATAACTTAAAAACATTCATAGTATAAATATGCCCAAGATGGCAAGTCATGTGATCTTTTTTTTTTTTTTTTCCATAAAGCTTAGAACGGATGTCAACATGGTTTTAGGTTTGAAAGAGTACCAAACCAACATCTGCTCTCTTTCCTTTCTTTAAAGTGTATTTATATTTTCGTTGTGAAATTTTACTTGTATCATGGTCTCTCCTTGAGCAACCTATTAACAAGGGTGGGTACTTTTTTTTTTTTGGCTAATTCATGGACCAGAATCTTGTGGTGGTTTTGTGCTCCAGTTGCCTTCTGCAAAGGTCAATCGAGTGTCAATTGAGCGCATATCCTCGAGATTCAGCCAGGATTCTAGAGAACATTTTTTTTAAACTTTTTGAGTCCATACACAGCAGTGCTTCAGTTAGCCCAGTTATCTTCACCCAGGGAATATTCTATTTTTGTTTGTGTGTACTGTTTGTCTTCTAAATTTGTCTAGCTTTAATTGTTTTTCCATCTTGTGCTACCAGTGGCAGGAGTCCGTTCTATAGAGCTCTTTATGGCATATACCATCACTTGGCTCCCTTTGCACTCTTTACCAAAGTGTGTTTTTAAACTTTTCTAGACATCCAGAAGATGTCTTGGAATGTTTAGAATTTATTTTACCTCTTAAGTAAAATGGGAACTGTGCCGTTTTATGCCAATGAGGAAAAGGTTTACAAGCTTTTGCCAATGGTTAGAGCAGTAGAGTGAGAACCAGGGAACCCAGTATACAAATCTGCTTCTCCCACCAATGTTGTTGCGACTTTCACCTTTTGTTGCCTCAAGTTCACCCTTTGTTGCCTCAAGTACAACTTAGGTAGTTCCTTGCCTCAAGATGTTTGTCTGCAGCTTTGATTACATACTTTGAATTTTACTTGCTTGAGGCTCAGGTAGCCAATAAAAAAAAAAGAAAAAGAAAAAAAAACTTTAGTAGTGACATCAATACAATATTAATCTTAATGAGCTTGCAAACTTATTTACGTAGTCAAATGGTCTTGTCTATCCACAATACTAACTTCTGGATCATGTGACGCATCATGTGACCTTGTGTCGGAGTCCTCTTTTAGGAATCCTTTTGCAAAGGCGTGCTAGTGTTTTTAACGTGCGCTGAAAATAAGCATGCGCTAAACATTAGTCACTCATATATTTCCATGGGCTTCGCTAGCGTTTAACGTACTCCAGTGGCGTTCCTGGGGGGGGGGGGGCGGTGGGTGCGGTTCGCCCCTGGTGCACGCCTGTCTGCTCTGCTCGTTCTGTGCTCCCTCTGCCCCGGAACAGGTTTCGCCGGGGGGGGGGGGGGGGGCGCATCGGTGATCCGCCCCGGGTTTCAGCCGCCCTAAAAACGCCACTGGCGTACCCTAAAACCACTAGCATGCCTTTGTAAAAGGACCCCTTCATGATGTATTATATGGCATGACATTCTGACCTATGGCAAAAGAGCTTTTGCTGTGCTTAATGACCTCGAAATGATGTCGTTCTGTTCTACTGAAATTTTGAGACCTGAACAGTTTTTTGTTTTTTTCCTTTTTACATTTTTATTTTTCTTCCAGGTTATTTGTATAAGTATGATAACTCCAAGATGTGCGCTAAAGGATTTTGATGCACTCGCCGTCCATTTTCCAGGGGCAGGCATGGAAATACTTTTGTGTACCACATTTTAAATACTGTTTCTTATAGGTGTGATCTGTTTCCATTCTGTGACCTCTCAAGTAGACGCTGCTTTGGAATTGTTACACATGATATTTCTGTAAACAAAGAAATACTTTTTATAAAAATGTAAAGCATCTTCTAATTTAAATGTGTGTGTGAATTTTCAGTGGATATCTGTTCAATCGTTTTGTTCTGTAAGCTGTAAATATACCTGAATAAGTTGCTGATTTTGTTTCACTGTGAAGTATGTGGTAGATTTGACATGTTTTAAGACGCTCCTTTCCTCAAAATCGGAGTAGAATTACCACAAGTTATCTCAATTTCTTTTTTAGAAAACGACACAAAGATGGGACACGTATAAACATAATTTGCCCAAGTTTGCTCTGTCAGGAGCAGTGCCATCAATCAGTTAGTAAAGAGAGAAAATATTTTGGGGAGGGGGGTTGAAGACTTGATGCTTGGTGCCGCTGTTCCCAAGGGCAAGCTTAGAGGTTGATCGTTTTTCCCATGTGGTCGGTATTTGTGCGTGCACTTTGGGTCCTGTTTACTAAGTCGCGCTTGTAGGTGTGCTAACCTTTTAGCGTGTTCTAAAACTTTGCGTGTTCTAGAGACACCCATATATTCCTATGGGTGTCTTTAGAGTTAGCGCGTGGAAAACGTTAGCAAGCCTACAGTGCGGCTTAGTAAGCAGGGCCCTTCATTTTGTGGAATGTGCTTGAAACACAGATGTGTTATTTTTGTGAAACTGTTTGTGTGATGACCACTCGGTCAGTGCTTGGTCAAATCACTGTGTTAGGTATGTTTAAAAAAAAAAGAAAAAAGTTGGAGAAAGATCAAGGGTGTTGAACAAAAAACTATTAAAAAAAAAAAATTGTGTACGCTTAGTGTGATTAACTTTGTCTTAAGTACATGTCTTAAAATGTATGTTAAAATAGTTGCTGTGCAAAATTAATAGTCTTCTTGGTGAAGAAAATAAATTTTATCATGAATCTCTTATTTACACTTTGATTTTGTATTTTATGATCTGTGCCCAGCTAGTGTTAGAGACGTATATCTACTAAAATGCTGGCTTGTACATAAATGTGTTTTGGGTTTGTTTGTTTTTTTACTGTTGTATCTATTTTTGTGTCAAATTGGTTCCATATTTCATATATATTAACAAAGTTGGCTTTCTTCTAATAAAATACATGATAAATACTTATGTCTGTTTTTCATGGTCTGTAGAAGGAAAGAAGAAATGGGTGCCCTTGTTAGGCACTTTGACTGTGTACGTTTGCAGATACGTGATTGTTCAACTCGATAGTTCTTGGAGCACATTCTGAATGGGGCAAGAATGTAGACTGAAGCATTTCCTATGGACTTCGTCGCATTTGCATCGCCAGATTTGCTAGGGTGGCTTTGTAAAAAGAGCCCTGAGTGTTCGTTCTGGGCAAGATTTGTGATGGCCCAGTCCAGTTTGTTGATTATCATTCTCTCACTCGCATGGCTCGTGGGTTAAATAGAAATACACCTTAAAATTATGTATTGGAGGATTTTCTTCAAATATGGCCGCCAGCCTGTTGGGATAGACGTGTGTTTGCACTCCATTTTTCTTTACTGAAAATACAAGGTGCTGATTAGCTGTCCCTGCAGATGTGGCCTTCTTAAGGAGCAACAGAAATGAACCATAACGCACTTAAGATAGATCACATGTGTCCAAGGATGTAACTAGAAACAAGGTTAGAGGCAGAGACCACTTCTCTTAGGTGTGGAAATTTAACCAAATCCTTGACCGGATGGGTGGTTGCACCCTAGTTTTAGCAGATCAATAAAATCTGAACACATGCCAAATTGGCAAGGGCAAAAACTGGGTGCTGCAACTTTATTGCAGTCTTCAGATCTGTAAATGATCCCATCGGTAATGGCATCAATGCACACATACCTCACCACAGTAGCATGTGTGGCCATGCCCAAGTTACATTGATTCAGAGAAGCTTAGGTGTGAAAGAATAGACTGTCACATAAACTCATTTACATAAGCTAAAATACCTTTTAGCTTATCTTGTTGGGCAGACTGGATGGAACGTACAAGTCTTTATCTGCCGTCATTTACTATGTATTAGATTGTAAGCTCTTTGAGCAGGGACTGTCTCTCTTTGTTAAATTGTACAGCGCTGCGTAACCCTAGTAGCGCTCTAGAAATGTTAAGTAGTAGTAGTAGTAGTATGTATTGGAGCTCATGGTACGTCTCTTGTAAACCTGATCAGGTACGTTTACTGCCTCACATTTCTATACGCGGTAACAAAAACCATGCATTGCTCCCTCATACATAAACTATAAACCTTTGTATTAAAGTCCAAGGTGGTAATTGCAGCTTTCAACACCCCCCCCCCCCCCCCCCCCCCAAAAAAAAAAAAAAAAAAAGCTTTCTGGAAAACATTAAACTGGTAGATGTGAGGTATTGCTTTTTTCACCTTATTTTTTTTAATGTTCTACCTCACACAAATATTGACTTTGATCAGACACGGGGTACTTCTGCAACCAATGGCACCCCCCCCCCCCCCCAACTTGGTCTACATTGGGTGGCATTCCCAGTGACAACAGGAAGCACTGTAGACAAGGCCTGGCATAGCTAAAGTTCTTCCATTCAGCCTGGCGCAGTTTTAGGTATGCTCAGGGCTTGTTTACTTGCTTTTAACATCTCATCTCCTGCTTAGCTACACGAGGTTGGTGGCTTGAAGCTCGGGCTGTTGTTTTGTAGCCAGGAAAGAGCAGGGGAAACTTTATCCCGTGGGGTTCCAGGAGCATGATCCTCTTTTATGATTTTGCAGGATAGTAATTATTTGATTTGGAAATCTTGTCTTCCTTGGTTGGACGATCTATCAAATATACAGATGCAGAATTCTTTCCCTTCCAGCTTGTGCATGCCTGAAATAGTCACATTTCAAAAAGATTTAATTTACTATCGATGACCTGGGGATGACGACAACTCTGCCTATGCTGAAGCCAAGAAAAAAATGCCGGTGTCTGTCAAAACAAAGCCACAAAGTGGGAGAAATACTAGTAAAAACAGATGCTACCCAGAATAAATTTGAATATTGATCCTGTGAGAGCTCCTGCTGTAACGTATCTTCCGGTGAAAGTCTATTGGTCAACCTGTAGATAGGTTAAGCCGGCCCTGCATGAATCTTATGGACCAGGTGAGGCTGTAGCCAAGGGCGCCAAACACCTGAGCCTGTGGTGGCATTAGCCTTATAGGTTAAGCTGGCCCAGAGCTTACCTGGTGGTGGTGCATGTGCAGGGACAGAGAAGAGCCAGCAACCCCCTTCCTCTTTCGTCTCAGGCCACCTTTTCACATCTATGTCTAAAGGCAGTTCTTCTCTCCCAAGCACAGACTGCGTTTCGCATAACACTACCCGCATTAGCGCCCTAGTGTCTTCCTCATGCTGTGCACCTGTGGAAACAGGAAGTTATGCCCAAAGGGGCTGGGGTGCAGCAGAGGGAGGATGCCGGGCCACTGCTTTGGGTAGCGCTAGGTAAAGCACCATCGATATTCAGGAGAGGGAACTGCATTTAAAGGTGGGGGAGGGGGATAATAGCTTGGGGGGGGGGTACACCAATAGGAGGGTACCATCCTAAAAGTTGGCTCAAGGTGCCATGAGCCGGCCCTGAATTCATTTAAAAAGGGCCAGCCTTGTCCTTCTTGTAGTCCTACCTTTTGTGTTGTAGGGCAAGTAATTCCCATAGATAAGAATGAGGAGTGAGAGCTCGTGGGGGTGGGGGGAAACATATGAATGGATTTGAAGAATGTCTGATGGGCTCTGAACTTGATACTGACCAATTAGGGGAATGGGAGCAAGACTGCCAAATGGTCGCTGGATTGAAGGCCCATGATTGTATGGGGCTGCAGTCCTTGGCCATGGACCCTGGCTTGGGACTGTCCATGAAAGTATATTGGGGAAGGGGGTGAGAGTAAGATGTTACAACCCAGCGGATGCTTTCCTTGATTTAATAAGTGAAGGCTCAAGGTGCCAGGATCTGAGCTGGGCTTTTGAATGAACTAGAGGCCCGAAGGAGCAGGAGGAACTGCTGTGTCAAAAAGAAAACAAGAAATGGAAGGGGCTTCTGAAATAGGAAAAAAAAATAGCAATTACAGAAGAAAATATTTTATAATTGTGCAGGGTTTATTTATTTATTTTTTTGATTTTGCTCACACCTTTTTCAGTAGTAGCTCAAGGTGAGTTACATTCAGGTGCTCTGGATATTTCTCTATCCCAGGAGGGCTCACAATCTAAGTTTGTACCTGAGGCAATGGAGGGTTAAGTGACTTGCCCAAGATCACAAGGAGCAGCAGCGGGATTTGAAGTGGCCTCCTCTGGCTTGCAAGACCAGTGCTCTAGCCACTAGGCCACTCCTCCAATGTATAAGTTGTCTCTAATGCATATTGCTGTTCTGAATGAATTGATCCAGCTGCCATTGCATGTTGATCTGCTTTTCCTAGGGTTACCATGTTTGCGGAGACAAAAAGAGGACAGAAAAAATAAAAATGGTTGCTAACTTTGCTAAAGAAATATTTAATTGTAGTTAATGAACACACATCAAACAGCAGTAGACAATCTACTTTTCAAGAACTTCTGGATTTGAGTTCGACTGAGTCTGAGCCTAAGCATGTTTATTATAAGAGCGCATATCCCATTGGCTGGCTTCTGAGGTACGAGTGAAAGGCTTAGTATGACATATGCTTAAAATTCATGCTGCACAAACAAAATTCCTTTGACAGATTCAACCAGCAGGGGAGCAGAGAGGGGATCAGCAATATGTTTTTCTCCAGACTGACTAATAAGCCAGAGATGGTTTCTTTCATTGTGTGGGTAGGTGTGTTGATCATAGGCACATAAAAGAGAGAGGAAATCTGAAGATGTCCAAAAAGAGGACATAAGGTAACCCTAGCTTTTCCTAAACCTGCTTTCTCTACATCATGTAAGATGGCAGCCTTTGTGAGGCATCTGACCTGAGAATGCAATCAAGATTGAGGCCTTTAATTTAGAAACCTTTCCGTATATAAATGGTGATGCAGAAAGCTGCTCTGTAGATCCACGCAGAGTTTTCAAGGGGGGTTGGGTTGGGCGTGGCTTGGGCAGGCCAAAAATCTGTGTATTCCACATTTTATAATGGGAATATACTTTTATGGGGGAAACAAAATCTGGGTTTCACACTAACTCAAAGGCATGCACACATAAAAAAAAAAAAATGCTGGTTTTGACCAGGAATTTACATGTTTCCTCCTCTAAAATGACAAACAATAAAAATTGTAGCCTTGTACATAATTGGCAGGACTTATGTTTTTTTTTTGTAAAATAGGCAGGTGATACATGGAAGTGGTACGTGTGGAAGCTGCTGCTGAGTTTGTACCACTCACTTTTTCATGTATATTTGTAAAAGGGCAGCTCCTGCTGCACGTCCTGGCTAATAACGTCAACTTCAGCACACCCTTGTACGTATTTTACAGAACTTTTTGTTAAATACTGCCATAGTGTGAGCAGGTTCCAACCTGGATGTCTCAATTCCAATCTCAGCATCCTATATAATAATTTGCACCTCCATCTGGATGCCTGGGTTCGTAACACGCTTCCCATTGGTCTGCCCTTGCGATGATGTCAGAGGGCGGATCAATGAGAGGGAAGGGAACCCAGCACCAGCTGGCGGAGGTGAGTAGAGATTCGCCCCCTCCCCTCTGAGTTTCATGTCTCTCTCCCTCCCCTCGAGTTGCAGGAGGCCCCCCTCCCCTCTGAGTTCCACGCCCCCCCTCTCCTCCAAGTTCCATGGCCCTGCGCCTCCCTCCCTCTCTCTTTTCCCTCCGAGTGCAAGCATTACCTGTCCTCCGGCAGCCCCTCGCCTTCCTGCGTGCCGGCTGTAATTTAAAAATTCTTACCTCGGGTTCAGGCGTCTGCAGTGAAGGCGAGCGGCGCTTCAGACTGCCTTCCCATGTGTCTCAGCTCTGCCTCGGAAGGGCGGGACCAGAGGCAGAGCTGAGACACATGAGAAGGCAGTCTGAAGCGCCGCTCGCCTTCACTGCAGACGCCTGAACCCAAGGTAAGAATTTTTAAATTACAGCCGGCACGCAGGAAGGCGAGGGGCTGCCGGAGGACAGGTCATGCTTGCACTCGGAGGGGACAGAGAGAGCGAGGGGGGGAGGCGCGGGGGTCTGGAACTTGGAGGAGAGGGAGGGGCGTCTTGGAACTCGAAGGGGAGGGGTGCCTGGAATTTGGAGGAGAGGTAGGGGGGCTGGAACTCGGAGGAGAGGGAGGGAGGTAGGGGGACTGGAACTCAGAGGAGAGAGAGGGAGGGACAGGGGCGTAGACTCTTGCTAGCGCCTGTTTCATTTCTTTCGGAAACGGGCCTCTCTTACTAGTTCTATATAAAACTAGACTTTGAGCCCGTAAAAACGGGCTATTATAGGAAGGGGGGGTTGAAAGGCCCGCCCCCACTGCCGAGTTCGCCGCTGCCCCTCCCCCTCCGAGTTCGCGCCCCCCCCACCGAGCCGTCACCACCCACCTTCCACCCGGCCGGGCCCTCGCTCCGCTATTGAAACAGCGAGGGTCCGGGAAGGCAGCACTGAGCTCTGCTGAGCTGCCGACGTCGGCCTTCGTTCTTCTTCTCTGCCTGTTCCGCCCCCCGTCATCACATATTGACGTGGGGGCGGGGCAGAGAAGGTCTCTACTGCGCATTTGCGGCGAGTACGGTCACTCGCCGTTTATATGTTTGATGGACCCTCACCTCTTTGGTGGTGGGTTGTGAAAAGTGCCCTGATAACAGGTAGAAAATAGAACACTCAAAATAAAGCTGTGTCAATTGGCAATATGTAAATTCAGGGCTTAGTTGTATTGTCCAAGAGAACTGTAGAATACCAAAATCTGTGTTTCCTCAGTGGTGTCCTGTGGTGGGTGATGGAAGGGATGAGTCTTTTACTGATCCCTTCAAGTGTATTTTAGGGATATAATTAACAGCATGCCAACTCCATGACCTGTTCTGGTTTACTGCAGTGCCATGCGCCCTGTTGTGTTTTATCATATTTAAAAAAACAACGCCTCCTTTTTGCTTCTCCCATCTTTCCCCAGCCCGAGACAGCCGCCACACTGAAGCGCACAGTGGAGGCCCTCATGAAACACGGTGCAGTGGTGAGGAACTTGGAAAGCTTGGGAGAGAGGTCACTTCCGTACAGAATCTTCAAACACAGTCAGCAGCATACCAGAGGAGGGTATGTTCTCTCTAAACCTGTGGGGCTTTATCCAGTAGTGCATTGAGGTTACCTGATGTATAAGTTGTGATTCCTTCAGTCGATTAGATTTACTGATTTTTGGTGGCTTACATGCATGTATCTGCTTGTTCTCCGAGGACAAGCAGGCTGCTTGTTCTCACGACTGGGTGACGTCCGCGGCAGCCCCCACCAACCGGAAAAAGGCTTCGCGGGACGGTCGGGACGCAGGGCACGCCCACCGCGCATGCGCGGCCGTCTTCCCGCCCGTGCGCGACCGCTCCCGCCAGTTCCTTTTTTTCCGCGACTGGAGAGAGTTGTGCTTTTGCCACTCTCTCTGTTTTCAGCCGCCGGATTTTCTCGATCGCGTTTACGCGGATCGTCGCTTTGCTTCTGGTTACCGTACGGTTTCCCTTTTGTTTCAAAACAAACAAACAAAAAAAAAAAACCTGCGCGTGTGGAGCACGCGCTCCCCTTTTCCCTCGCTTCTAGCGGGGACGCCACGTTGCGGCCTAGTGGTCGCTCGGTCGTTTCTTTTTTCGTGGTGTGATTCCAGCCACCATTGACGACTTTGACTTCGCCGACGCGATTTTTCCGTCGATGTCCTCGAAGGTCCCGAGTGGATTTAAAAAGTGTGGTCGCTGCGGCCGGCCGATCTCGCAGACCGACACCCACGCTTGGTGCCTCCAGTGCCTCGGGCCGGAGCACAATCTCAAGTCGTGTTCTTTGTGTCTAGGTCTCCGGAAACGGACTCAGGTTGCGAGGCAAGTTCTGCGGGACCGTCTTTTTGGAACTTGCGCCGGCCCCTCGACGTCGACCTCGACGGCATCGGTATCGAAGGCCGGTTCTTCGGTACCGGTATCGATGCCCGAGACATCGGCACCGATGGCAGCGACCCCAGGAGAACAGGTCCCGTCAGCCCGCCGGTCCGCCGGCGAGAGTGGGGTAGAGAGACCGCGTGGGCAGTCGGCCCCGGTCACTCCCTCAACTCGTGAGCCACGGGACCGAACCCTGTCGGACCCGGTACCCCGAGACCGAGGGGGATCGACCTCCTCCTCCTCCATGCCCTCCGGCACCGGTGACGTGCACCGGAAAAAAGACAAGAAGCGCCGTCACCGGGAGCCCTCGGTGCACCCTGAAGAGGAGTCGACGCCGAAGCGTCATCGCAGAGAGGAGAGATCTCCGTCGGTGGTGGAGGTACCGACACGTCGGGGTTCCGGCACCTCGGTGCCGTCTCCTGGCCCCCAGCAGCTTCCGGCACCGACACCCTTACCGGCCCCACCGCCTTTCCCGGCAGCGGGCCTGGACGAGTGCCTCAGAGCCATCCTTCCGGGGATCCTGGAAGGGCTGATGCGCCAGGCTGTGCCGGCGCCGGGGGTGCTTGCGCCCTCGGCGCCGATGACTGTGGCGCCGGCGAGCTCTAGCCCGGCGCCGGGGCAGTCGACACCGCCGCCGCTTGCGGTGCCGGTCTCGACAGCCACGCAGGTGGAGTCCCCGTCGACGTCGATGGAGGGAGCTCCGTCCCCGCCGGCGCGGGGGTCCACCGCTCGACGACACCGAGACCTCGGTGCCTCGACGTCGAGCCGGGCCCGGTACCGGACGCAGCTACATGAGCTAATGTCCGATACCGAGGATGAGGACTCGTGGGGGGAAGAGGAGGACCCGAGATATTTCTCCTCAGAGGAGTCTACGGGCCTTCCCTCGGACCCCACGCCGTCACCGGAGAGGAAGCTCTCACCTCCTGAGAGTCTCTCCTTTGCCTCCTTTGTGCGGGATATGTCTATAAGCATTCCCTTTCCCGTGGTCTCTGTGGAAGAGCCGAGGGCCGAGATGCTCGAGGTCCTCGACTATCCATCACCACCTAGAGAGTCCTCCACGGTACCGCTGCACAATGTCCTGAAGGAGACGCTGCTCCGGAACTGGGTGCGACCACTAACTAATCCCACCATTCCCAAGAAAGCAGAGTCCCAGTACAGGATCCACTCTGACCCAGAGCTCATGCGGCCCCAGTTGCCCCATGACTCAGCGGTCGTGGATTCTGCTCTCAAGAGGGCACGGAGTTCGAGGGATACCGCCTCGGCGCCCCCGGGGCGGGAGTCTCGCACTCTGGACTCATTTGGGAGGAAGGCCTACCAATCCTCCATGCTCGTGACCCGCATCCAATCTTACCTGCTCTATATGAGCATCCACATGCGGACCAATGTGCAACAGCTGGCGGACCTGGTCGATAAGCTCCCGCCGGAGCAGTCCAGGCCTTATCAGGAGGTGGTCAGGCAGCTGAAGGCGTGCAGAAAGTTCCTGTCCAGGGGGATTTTTGACACCTGTGACGTGGCATCTCGTGCTGCGGCCCAAGGTATAGTGATGCGCAGGCTCTCATGGCTGCGTGCCTCTGACCTGGACAACCGCACCCAGCAGAGACTGGCTGACGTCCCTTGCCGGGGGGATAACATTTTCGGTGAGAAGGTCGAGCAGATGGTGGACCAACTGCATCAGCGGGAAACCGCTCTCGACAAGCTCTCCCACCGGGCGCCTTCAGCACCCGCCCCCACGGGTGGGCGTTTTTCCCGGGCACGGCAGGCTGCACCCTATTCTTTTGCAAAGCGTAGGTACAACCAGCCGGCCCGAAGGCCTCGTCAGGCACAGGGACAGCCCCAGCGCGCTCGTTCTCGTCAACAGCGTGCGCCTAAGCAGCCCCCTGCGCCACCACAGCAAAAGCCGGGGACGGGCTTTTGACTGGATCCACGGGAACATAGCCGCCCTACAAGTGTCCGTACCGGACGATCTGCCGGTCGGAGGGAGGTTAAAATTTTTTCACCAAAGGTGGCCTCTCATAACCTCCGATCAGTGGGTTCTCCAAATAGTGCGGTGCGGATACGCCCTGAATTTGGCCTCCCTGCCTCTAAATTGTCCTCCGGGAGCTCAGTCTTTCAGCTCCCATCACAAGCAGGTACTTGCAGAGGAACTCTCCGCCCTTCTCAGCGCCAATGCGGTCGAGCCCGTACCACCCGGGCAGGAAGGGCAGGGATTCTATTCCAGGTACTTCCTTGTGGAAAAGAAAACAGGGGGGATGCGTCCCATCCTAGACCTGAGAGGCCTGAACAAATTCCTGGTCAAAGAAAAGTTCAGGATGCTTTCCTTGGGCACCCTTCTGCCAATGATTCAGAAAAACGATTGGCTATGTTCCCTGGATTTAAAGGACGCATATACTCACATACCGATACTGCCAGCTCACAGACAGTATCTCAGATTCCGTCTGGGCGCACGCCACTTTCAGTATTGTGTGCTGCCCTTTGGGCTCGCCTCTGCCCCACGAGTGTTTACCAAGTGCCTCGTGGTGGTAGCGGCCTATCTACGCAAGCTGGGAGTGCACGTGTTCCCATATCTCGACGATTGGCTGGTCAAGAACACCTCGGAGGCAGGAGCCCTCCGGTCCATGCAGTGCACTATCCAACTTCTGGAGCTGCTGGGGTTTGTGATAAATTACCCAAAGTCCCATCTCCAGCCAACTCAGTCTCTGGAATTCATAGGAGCGCTGCTGAATTCCCAGACAGCTCAGGCCTACCTTCCCGAAGCGAGGGCCACCAATCTCTTGACCCTGGCTTCGCAGACCAGAGCGTCTCAGCAGATCACAGCTCGGCAGATGTTGAGACTTCTGGGTCATATGGCCTCCACAGTTCATGTGACTCCCATGGCTCGTCTTCACATGAGATCTGCTCAATGGACCCTAGCTTCCCAGTGGTTCCAGGCCACCGGGAATCTAGAAGATGTCATCCGCCTCCCCACCAGTTGCCGCACTTCACTGCTCTGGTGGACCATCCGGACCAATTTGACCCTGGGACGCCCATTCCAAATTCCGCAGCCCACGAAAGTGCTGACGACGGATGCATCTCGCCTGGGGTGGGGAGCCCATGTCGATGGGCTCCACACTCAGGGTCTGTGGTCCCTCCAGGAAAAGGATCTGCAGATCAACCTCCTGGAGCTCCGAGCGATCTGGAACGCACTGAGGGCTTTCAGAGATCGGCTGTCCTGTCAAATTATCCAAATTCGGACAGACAATCAGGTTGCAATGTATTACGTCAACAAGCAGGGGGGCACCGGATCTCGCCCCCTGTGCCAGGAGGCCGTCGGGATGTGGCGTTGGGCGTGTCGGTTCGGCATGCTCCTCCAAGCCACGTACCTGGCAGGCGTAAACAACAGTCTGGCCGACAGACTGAGCAGAGTCATGCAACCGCACGAGTGGTCGCTCCATGCCAGAGTGGTACGCAAGATCTTCCGAGCGTGGGGCACCCCCTCGGTGGACCTTTTCGCCTCTCAGACCAACCACAAGCTGCCTCTGTTCTGTTCCAGACTTCAGGCACACGGCAGGCTAGCGTCGGATGCCTTTCTCCTCCATTGGGGGACCGGCCTCCTGTATGCTTATCCTCCCATACCTTTGGTGGGGAAGACCTTACTGAAGCTCAAGCAAGACCGCGGCACCATGATTCTGATCGCGCCCTTTTGGCCCCGTCAGATCTGGTTCCCTCTTCTTCTGGAGTTGTCCTCCGAAAAACCGTGGAGATTGGAGTGTTTTCCGACTCTCATTTCGCAGAACGACGGAGCGTTGCTGCACCCCAACCTTCAGTCTCTGGCTCTCACGGCCTGGATGTTGAGGGCGTAGACTTCACTGCGTTGGGTCTGTCTGAGGGTGTCTCCCGGGTCTTGCTTGCCTCTAGGAAGGATTCCACTAAAAAGAGTTACTTTTTCAAGTGGAGGAGGTTTGTCGTGTGGTGTGAGAGCATGGCCCTAGAACCTCGTTCTTGCCCTGCACAGAACCTGCTTGAATACCTTCTGCACTTATCAGAGTCTGGCCTCAAGACCAACTCAGTAAGGAATCACCTTAGTGCGATTAGTGCTTACCATTATCGTGTGGAAGGCAAAGCCATCTCTGGAGAGCCTTTAGTCGTTCGATTCATGAGAGGCTTGCTTTTGTCAAAGCCCCCTATCAAGCCTCCTGCTGTGTCATGGGATCTCAACGTCGTCCTCACCCAGCTGATGAAACCTCCTTTTGAGCCACTGAATACCTGCCATCTGAAGTACTTGACCTGGAAGGTCATTTTCTTGGTGGCAGTTACTTCAGCTCGTAGGGTCAGTGAGCTTCAAGCCCTAGTAGCTCATGCTCCATATACCAAATTTCATCACAACAGAGTAGTGCTCCGCACCCACCCAAAGTTCCTGCCGAAGGTGGTGTCGGAGTTCCATCTTAACCAGTCAATTGTCTTGCCAACATTCTTCCCCAGGCCGCATACCCGCCCTGCTGAACGTCAGTTGCACACATTGGACTGCAAGAGAGCATTGGCCTTCTACTTGGAGCGGACACAGCCCAACAGACAGTCCGCCCAATTGTTTGTTTCTTTCGACCCTAACAGGCTAGGGGTCGCTGTCGGGAAACGCACCATCTCTAATTGGCTAGCAGATTGCATTTCCTTCACTTACGCCCAGGCTGGGCTGACTCTTGAGGGTCATGTCACGGCTCATAGTGTCAGAGCCATGGCAGCGTCAGTGGCCCACTTGAAGTCAG
The DNA here is from genome assembly GCF_901765095.1 of Microcaecilia unicolor. NCBI lineage: Eukaryota > Metazoa > Chordata > Amphibia > Gymnophiona > Siphonopidae > Microcaecilia > Microcaecilia unicolor. Next base: position 343,833,799 of record NC_044034.1, read on the forward strand.
CCACTATTGAAGAGATCTGCAAGGCTGCGACGTGGTCATCTGTCCACACATTCACATCTCATTACTGCCTCCAGCAGGATACCCGACGCGACAGTCGGTTCGGGCAGTCGGTGCTGCAGAATCTGTTTGGGGTGTAAATCCAACTCCACCCTCCAGGACCCGAATTTATTCTGGTCAGGCTGCACTCTCAGTTAGTTGTTCTTCGTAGGTCAATTTCTGTTCTACCCTCGCCGTTGCGAGGTTCAATTGATCTGGGTTCTTGTTTTGAGTGAGCCTGAGAGCTAGGGATACCCCAGTCGTGAGAACAAGCAGCCTGCTTGTCCTCGGAGAAAGGGTATGATACATACCTGTAGCAGTTGTTCTCCGAGGACAGCAGGCTGATTGTTCTCACCTTCCCTCCCTCCTCCCCTTTGGAGTTGTGTGTTTCATATTTTTTGCTAGTCATTCAACTGGCGGGAGCGGTCGCGCACGGGCGGGAAGACGGCCGCGCATGCGCGGTGGGCGTGCCCTGCGTGCCGACCGTCCCGCGAAGCTTATTTCCGGTTGGTGGGGGCTGCCGCGGACGTCACCCAGTCGTGAGAACAATCAGCCTGCTGTCCTCGGAGAACAACTGCTACAGGTATGTATCATACCCTTTTTCTGCCGTCATCTACTATGTTACCTCTTCCCTTTGTCAGCCCTCCCCTAAAATAAAGAATGCTGCTGGAGCCAGTCATGAGTTCTGCTATTAGGAATAACATGGCAACAGCAGGCTGTGAGTGAATGCAGGGATCAGTGAAAGCACCCCATTTCCTTACCCTATCAGGCCCTGTTCCAGTATAAAGTTGACACTGGCCCCTGTTCTGAAGCAGAAAAACTGAGACCAGCTATAGTGTTGCAGGAATTACCACTATTGTTAGCAGAATCTGTGGTACTTCAGGAGTCAAACACCACACACCAGAATGAGAGAGAAATCTTCTTTATTTGCCAGCAAACAAAGTAGGACATCAGTGCTAGCTCTCTCCTTCTCTTCAGCTCTCTGTGTCTTGTGTCTCCTGTCTTGGTTCCTTCTCTTCTAACGTAAGCTGCTTCTGTTCTCATTTATATATTGTCCTAAACCCCTCTAGCCCCCCTTTCTCACCAGATGGTAAAGAATAGATTGATTACCCTGTCTTGAACTAATTATCTCTACACATTTACTCAAAAATATCAGTTACATAGGTTTGAGATATTTCCTAAACTGACCTATGACCTGGGGCCTCTCAAACTAGACAATGTGGCACCTATCTTCTGCATTTTATTATTATTAAATTCTCAGATAACGTCATACTAACTGCTAACTGGACTCTGGCATTCATTAAGGGGCCAATCTTGCTTAATGGCACACAGACATGGTTTGTTATTACTTTCAGGAGACCAGTCCTACACTTAGCTATAATCCATCAAGGAGAAGAGTTGACTTTTCCTGACCTCTTTCACCTAGCTAGGACTGTGGATAATTCAAACCAGATGATGACCTCTTAAACTGCAGACAAATCTCACTTGAAAGTCAGACACTGAATTGAAAAGAGATTTTACAGGGAGAAATAAAACTTATTAATTAAACAGAATAAAACATATTTTAAAATAAGCAAAAATCAGAATTCCTGATAAGACAAAATCTAAATTATCTAGAATTATTTAAATCTACTCTATCTCCTTCTAAACAGCATTCAGCCTAATCTTTTAAAACAGCTTGCTTGCTGATCCCCTCGAGATTGTCCACTATGCCTTACTTAGAATGGCATCCAGATGTGGTAAATAATACTTATGAACCAGCCTTAACAATCCATCACTCAAAAAGGGACAAAGAAAGTTTCATTTCTCTCTGACCTTTCTAACCTCTAGTCTAGCAAAAGCTAGACATTTTGAGTAATTAAACCCAGATGGCATTCTACCACTTGCAGGACTGAACCAAACTTAAACAGAATTAACAAATTAATATGATTTCTCTGTCCAAGCTGCCTCAATAGGATGGTGATAACGTCGTAGTAGTTATGTTTGTGAGCTCTAAGTTCCTCACACCTGTGAATTCAGATGTTGCTGACTTATTGATTTTAATGGATCTCGGGGTACCTAAGTGGAAATGAGTATTTAAGATAGCTTCTTCTCTTCAAACTACCATAAGGATCAGACTGCAATATCTAAAGCCAGCCAATCGACCCCAGTGCAGTCGCTTCAAACAGCATTAAAAAAAAAATCTGAAGTATTATTGCATGCAAAAAAAAATAAAGACCAATGTAATGTGTTCCATTTTAATTGCACACTCAGAACAAATTCCCCCACTGCCCCCCATACCTTCCTCACCAGCCAGCACCATTTTAAAGTGCGGTCCTGGCAGGATAGAAGCGACAGGTGATCACTGCCACCTGTAGATCAGATAAGCTAGATAAGGGAAGAGGAAAGACAGAAGAGATTGAGAGGTAATCCGGTAGGGTGCTTTTATCTAAGTTGGGAGCAGGGGCGTATCTGCGTGGGGCCTCAGGGGCCTGGGCCCCCGCAGATTTTGCCCTGGACCCCCCTACCTCCCCCGCTGCCGTTGCTTACTTTTGCTGGCGGGGGACCCCAACCCCCGCCAGCCGCCCCGCGGTGTTTAAAATTCATCTTCGGCCTCCGTGGCTATGCTGCTGTGATAGGCGCTGTTGAAATCCACTTCGGAGTCTGACGTCTCAGCACGTACAACGTACAACGACGTCAGACTCCGAAGTGGATTTCAACAGCGCCTATCACAGCAGCATGGCCACGGAGGCCGAAGATGAATTTTAAACACCGCGGGGCGGCTGGCGGGGGTTTGGGGTCCCCCGCCGGCTGAAGAAGAAGTTTTTACGGCAGCGGCAGGTGGAAGCAGACCTCGGCTGGCGGGGGTTGGGGTCCCCCGCCAGCAAAAGTAAGAACGGCAGCGGGGGAGGGTTGGCGGCGGGAGGGGGGTGGAGAGAGTCATTGGTGGCGGTGGAGGCTCGGCGGCAGCGGCGGGGGGGGCTAAAATGTGCCCTCTGGCTCTGGCCCCCCCTACCGCTGGAGTCCAGATACGCCCCTGGTTGGGAGAAGGATTATTTGGTGGGATGGGAATGCAGAAGGCAATTTTATAACTGGGTGCCTGGTAACAGCATGTTCTATAAAGGAACTTAGGTGCCTGCTTTTCGAGAAACATGGGGGAAAATTTTTATTTTATTTTTTTAAAGAAAAAGACCCCTATAAAGCTACACTGGTTGTTCTGTGATAGTGCAGGAAACTTCTAAGCAGAGGGTCCCTGATTCGGTTTCCAGTTGGACCATACGGATACTGGATCAACTGGGAGCGCTGTGGAAGTAGTATTTGCAGCTCTGAGGGGGAGGTGGTCATGGCTATCGCCCTTAATAATCACCAAGTTTAAATGCCCGCGATACAGGGCTCTGGAAAGCACCCTGTGCATGGCCCCTGGTCTCAGCCCTGTTGGCTGCAATGACCAGATTAGGGAAAAGTGAGAAGCTGGGTATATTAAATAGGGACATGATCCCTGGGTAGTTATGAATAAAAGCACCTGGATCCACAGTTCAGCACTGATTTGCCCCCCTCCCCCATTAGCACACTCCCATTATTGTCTAGAAATAAGAAACATGAATTTAAAATAATGTGACTGGTTGTTATTATTATTATTATTTATTGCATTTGTACCCCACATTTTCCCACCTATTTGCAGGCTCAATGTGGCTTACAGAGTAGTGTTATGATATAATCATTACATGATATTAGATACAATCGATAATTAGCTGAAGGTAGGTGAGGAGTTAGATGGGAGATGTTAGGTAAGGTCGTGTGAGAGGTGTTTTTTTGATGCACCTGAGTAGTTTAGGAGTGATTTGTTTCATTGGAATCTCTTTTGTAGGCTTTGTTGAAGAGATGTGTCTTCAAAGATTTCCGAAAGCTGGTTAGAGGGTTAAAGGGGAAGAGAGAAACGCAGAGCCTCTCAAGGGGCAGACTCTGTTTGAGGCACAGAATTGGCACATGAGACTCTGGTTCTTATGTTCCTTGCCATGGCATCACTTTCCTACCTTCTGTTTCAATGTACTGCTGTTTTCCGGGGACGCTGGCTCCCTCCCCCCCACCCCACCCCCCAATGATGTCAGCTGTGGTTCTCACTTTCAGGCACTCGAGCCTTATAAACATTTTGTGATGCATAACTGTTTTTCCTGATTTTATTTTTTTTAGGTAGACTGTTTTTAGATTTGCTGTTCAGTGTTCAAATACACTATTTTCTTTTCATTAGGATCTCTGTAAAAATTCAGAATGGTGCAGTAGAAATGAAAAGTGGAGACCGTTCATTCCCCAGCAATTCAGCTTTTTCTAGAGAAATTCTGTATTTTATTTTTCTGGTTGATTTATCTTGTTTGTCTTTTTGGGGTTGTTTTGTGGGTTCTCTGCCTGGTGCAGAGAAATAGATAACGGATATCCTGTTCTCAGCACTACTCAGCCTGTCCTCAGTACTAGCACAAACCTCTCCGAAATAGTTGTGGTGTCTCAGCATGGGTTGATGGAATTTTACAAGTGATTCTCCTCTGGTGACATCACACTCCGCTTTGCAGAGAGCTGGATATCACCCCCCCCCCCCCATTCCACACCCTTCTCCACCTTCCAGTGCATTCCACAGCTGAGCTCTGTCTTCCCCCCCCCCCCCCCCCCCCCCCCACATTGGTGATCAGTATGTACCCTACTCCCCCATATACCCTATTCTTAAGAACAGTCCTTCTCATTGTAGCTCCCTAACTGGTGAGACAGGCAGGTGATTAAACTGGCTGGGAGCTGTGGACAATGGAATTTTCTGTTTTTGTCTCTGAGCTGTGTAGAGCATGGGGGGAGCTCAGGAGTAGTTCCCTCCTCCTTCCTTTCCTCCCTCTCACTCTCAGCTCAAGCGCATTGCATCTTGCATGGATGGAAATTTCCACTGCCCTGCACCCACATGTGTCAGCATCACATTCGAGAGAATGGAGAGTGAGTGCTGAGGGAGGAAGCATGAATTTAGCAACCAAATAAAATATAAGGCTTGGCCTTGGGAGGGGAACTTTTATATTTAGAATGAGTTTTTAACACAGGTTCTCTGACTAGTTTGATTCACTGAGTTGGATGTTCAGCCAGCATGATAAAGGCGGAGAGGTACAATGAACTAATTGCCTTGTTTACAGTATAACAGCCAGTACAAATGCAGAGTGGAGCCTCTATAATAACTTAAATGGTTATTAACACAGATTGCAGCCTGTGTCAGAATTAGGCTCTTGGTCCGGAGCCTGCTTTACCGAAAGAAAATGGAAGGTAGATAAGCCAAGGTGCCAGCTCCGTGGGTGCTTGAGCACTCCCAATATTTTATTTATTTAATTTATTAACCGCCTTTATGAAAAGATTCACAATTTGGTTAACAGCGTAACGTAGTACAATAACCAAGAAAACATAAATACAATAAATAACTAAACTCTGTGAGTGTGTCCAGGAAGGTGTGACTGCCGTTGGATTTTAGCACCCCCAATCATTTTGAAAAATTTGGCTCGTGTGAGTAATATACTTGATCATCCAGTGTTTCTTAGGAGAATCCAAGGTATAAACAGAAACAGGAGCTGTAGGTATTTGCACCAAAAGATTGTTGTTCCTATGAGACAGAGGCGTATCTGGACTCTGGCAGTAGGGGGAGCCAGAGGGAGGGGGCACATTTTAGCCCCCTCCCCCCGCCATTGCCAGACCCCCCCCCCCCCCCCGCCACAGACTCTTTCCAGCCCCCTCCCGCTGCCAACCCTCCCCCGCTGCCGTCGCTTACCTTTTGCTGGCGGGGGACCCCAACCCCCCTCCAGCCGAGGTCCTCTCTTCCATTGCAGGCTGCAAGTTGCAAAGCTTCCTGTTCTTCTGAGTCTGACATGTACAACGTGCAGGACATCAGACTCGGTTTCAAATTCTGAGTCTGACGTCCTGCACGTTGTACATGCAGGACGTGACTCAGAAGAACAGGAAGCTTTGCAACTTGCAACCTGCTGCAACGGAAGAGAGGACCTCGGCTGGCGGGGGTTGGGGTCCCCCGCCAGCGAAGATCGGTGACGGATTGGCGGCGGTAGGGGGGTCCAGGCCCCTGTGGCCCCATGCATATACGCCATTGCCAGACCCCCCCCCCCGCCACAGACTCTCTCCAGCCCCCTCCCGCTGCCAACCCTCCCCCGCTGCCATCGCTTACCTTTGCTGGCGGGGGACCCCAACCCCCCGCCAGCCGAGGTCCTCTCTTCCGTTGCAGGTGGTAGGGGGGTCCAGGCCCCTGTGGCCCCATGCATATACGCCCCTGCTATGAGAAGTATTTTTACTGTGATTTGCCGAATGTGGAACCAAGTTATCGGCCTGGAATCATCTTATAGATCCTCCTTCATTAATGGTGGAGCATCTGTCCTGCATATTGCAGGAATGGTATAGAGAAACTCTCTGGCCATCATTTTTTTTTTCATGTGTTTTAGGCTTAACCTACATACTCCTCCTGCTTTGGTCATGGTCGGGCAGCAGGGTTAGCCAAAAGACCAGAAGTGCCACCATGCTCAGCTCAAACTTTACATCTGCACTTAGTCAAAAGGAAGCAGTTATGAAATTATTATTTCCTTTTCAGCAAGCAACCATTCCTCCAGCAGGCCTGACACAGCTGCAGTTAGATGGGCAGACTGGAATACACAGAAAAATGACAAAAGTCGGGGAAATAGGGCTCTGTTTGTATGGGATAATGGATGCCCTCTGTTGTTTTGTGTTTAATTGAAAGCAGCTTGTAAACTGTGGCTGGGTGACGCTGCCTTCTCGCTAGCACGGATACATCACCTTTGCCTACTTTTTCTCCCATTTCAGTGAACTACCTGAACTTTCAGGAACGAGCTCCAGAAATGTGGAGACACTCTTAACATTATTTGTGGCTTTAAGAATTCCCCAGTCCTTTCATCTGGCAACAATATGGGACCTGCAAAAAAAAAACCCAAAACCTTGGAGGCTGGGCCCAGGGGAATCTGGCTCCCCTGCCTCTCCCTCTCTGCGGCCCTGACCCTGGTCTCTCAGGTTCACAGCCTGCTGCCGTTAATTCTAAACTGGACCAGATAGCCTCTTAGCTCCATACCCAATAAACTTACCCTCAACCTTAGCAAATGTACAGGTACCCTGTTTTCGCATTCATATTCCCTACTTTACCCCATTACCATACCAGGTAACTTGCTTTCAATGGTATCCTCAGTAAGGGTCGTATGTGTCATCTTGGATGAATCGCTGACCTTCCGCCCTTGTATTTCCAGGGTCATACGAATTTGTTTTTTTTAAGCTGAAAAATGCTCTATTTTGTCCCCCGCCTATTCACCACTTCCGCACTGTGTACATTATACGTTCTTATGTGCATTCAGGGCTTGACTACTGTAATGCTTTTATTATAGGGAATCTGGAAGAAGAATATTCAACGACTACAACTGGTCCAGAATGCGGCCATATGACTTCTCTCTAGAGCTTTCGGTTCGATCATGTTATCTCTTTGCTTCAGGAAGAGCGTTGACTGGCTGCCAGTTTCGTTCCAAATCTCTTATAAATTGCATCTTTTGGTTCATAAGATTTATCTCTCTGGTCAACCTCCTTACTTATCTCAATAAAGACCTTATTTTCCATCGAGCGTGCTCCATTTCTCACAAGTGCATTTCCTTCAAGTCTCCTCACTTCGTCATATCCACCTTTCTTCTGTGTGTACTCGTATATTTAGTGAAATGGGTCCTCTTATGGAATTCTGCGCTTTAGCCCTTGTCCACGTCTAAAGCTCAACTCAAGGCCTACCTTTTTGTCAAGGCCTTTGATCCCTGCCTCACTCCTGTAGGACTCTTTCTGCCTTTTACTTTCCCCTTTTCTGTTTATATTGTAGTTCCTTTCTCATTCTTCACTATTAGTTATTGATTTTGCAATGTGAACTGCTTTGATAGTTTTTCTCAAAAGCGGTATATCAAGCCTGTTAATAAACTTGAAACTCCTGACCACTAGGCCGCTAATCCACTCCACTTTAAAGTGTGGTCTCTAGAATTGCACTTAAATACTCCAAATGAGGTCTTGTAAGAGATTTGCATGAAAATTGTAACACCACCCGTTTCTTTTTCTAGTTGCTCCTCTCACTATGTACTGTGAAGATGAGGCTTCTCCTCCCGCTCTCCAGCAGGCCTCACTGGCCTCTGGCTCCCGAGCAGGACTCCAGCCAGTCTCTTCCTAGCATCCAGAACACTCCAACCTCAAGATCCTGGGCCCTTTTTTCACTCAGGGTGAGCTTGAGGGAATCCTCTTTCCTCAGCTGCCAGCTCTCCAGTTCCTTTCTCTTCTCCTTTCCAAACTCAGGCAGGTATCAAATGGGTGACTAGCTTCTACACCCCTTTAGGCTCTTCCCCCTAATTCCAGGCAGGACCCAGCCCATAACAACCTTCATCTGTTTCCAACCCAGGACTCTCCCAGGTCCTAGCGACCTCCACCTGGACCTTCCCCTACTGGCTCCCTCTAGTGACTCATCCTAAGCATAAGCATTTCCCCCCATTGCTATGGGAACAGCACCACCTAGTGGCCTACCCAGGCTAGGACAGCCCCTTATTCTTCACAGTACCCAAGCATTCTTCCAGCTTTTGCTGTCACCTTATTCAATCATTTGGACACCTTAAGATCATCAGATATGATCACCTCCAGATCCCATTTCATCTCTTATTTTCTACTGCTGCCATTATTTTTTTTGCAGGTCAGATGCATACCTCTTAATTTTTATTTATTTATTGCCATTAAACCAGACCATTCCTCACATTTTACAGGGTGTCAACCCAGTTGTAGATTTTGGTATCATCTGCAATAGTCCATCTGCATTATTGCTTATGAAAATGTTTGAAAAGAGCTGGACTGAGGACCACAGGTAACGACCCTTTCCATTGAGTGAACTCCATTTATCTTAACCCTTTGTCTCCTATTCAACCCATTTTTAACCCATTCAGTCACTGTAGACCCCATTCCTAAGGGAAACTACGTTATTCATAAGTCTCCTATGCAGAAACATGTCAAAAGCCTTGCTGAAATCCAGGTACACCATATTTAACATCCTCCCCAGATCCAAGTCTCTGGTCACCAAGTTAAAGGAATTGATTTGTTCGTCAAGGCCTCCTTCTAGTAAAACATGCTGCCTTAGATCCTGTAATTCACTGGATTCCAGAAACTGCACCGTTTTAGCAGTGATTCTGTTTACTCGCCACAAAGGACCAGAATAACTGGCCTGTAGTTCAAGCTGCCTCCTTCCAGATTTGTGAAGAGAAATTTTGTGCTCATTTCTGTTCTGCCCGATCTATGCCCGATTCCAAAGACGACCTGGCAAGGTGAGAGAGAAGTTCTGGCTGCTCTGCTAAGTTCCTCTAAAATGCTCTGATGTACTATGTTTGGCCTTGCTGCTTCGTCTACTTCCAGTTTTAGCTTGCTGCTCCGGAACACAGTGTTCTGAAAATCAATTGAGCTTGTTTTAATGCAGGACTTGCATACCTCCCCCAGGAAAATGTCAGAGCCATTGACAAGAAATAACAATAAATGAAAGAGAGGAAAGGTGAGCTCACTCAGGTTTGTCCCCAGACCCCAGCAGTGCATAAAACTCAAAGATCAACAGACACCAGAATAAAGGAAGAAGGGATTGATGTTCAGAACGATTTAATTGGGTAGGAGAGGCTCCTACCCAGTTAAATCACAATTTGCTGGCTAGCCATCCTTGAATTTTCAACACTACTTAAGCCGATAGTGGCACTGAAAATTCAGTGAGATTTCTGTAACACTATCAAGTTAGCGTTGGGGTAGCGCAGCTGTCAGCACTTTTACATTTGCCGACCCCCTGTGGGCTAAATATGGAGGGAAGATGAGAGGGGGAGAAGTTGTGAGATCAGCTTTAAATTTAGCATGAGGCTTGGATCGTAAGTAAGTAGGACTAGAGTTCTATATAGGGTTACCATATTTTGTCCCCCAAAGAGGAGGACACATACCCTGCCCCCTGTCACACCCTCGCTCTGCCCCCTGTCACCCCCTTCCCCTTACCTTACTACTGCCCTGGTGGTCTAGTGATCTCTTCGGGGCAGAAAAGAGCCCCCTCTTTCCTGCCCGGAGCGCTGCCCTCCATGCATCCTTCCTGTTGCTGATCCTCGGCGCCAATTCAAAATGGCCGCCGAGAGTTGAAGTTTTGCGAGGTTGTACCAACACGGTAAGTGAGGTAAGCATGGCAGGAGGGCGCCATCCTCTGTGGGGCGCCCCGCCGCACCATGCTTACCTCGTCCTCTTCTCCCCAGGGCATGTCCGGACAACCGGGCGGGTTTTGCCAGCCCGCTCGTTTGTCCAGAAATCCAGACAAACGGGCAGGGTCGTGCCTAGGGTCTCCGGCGCTCCCCTGCAGTTGGCCCCGCCCCCCCCCAAAACGATCGCTACACTACCCGCCCTCTTCTCCCCAGATCCTTTTCCTTTTTTTGTTTAAATTTACCTCTGTCCGGCGGCAGCTTAGCGTTAGTGAGGAGGTGGCGCTCCCCCGGCCCGACGTGTCAGTCTTCCCTTCGCTCAGTTCCGCCTTCTTCTGACATCAGAAATGACGTCAGAAGAAGGCGGGACACTGAGCGAAGGGAAGACTGACACGTTGGGGTGGGGGAGCACCGCCTCCTTCTCACTAACGCTACGCTGCCGCCGGACAGAGGTAAATTTAAACAAAAAAAAAGGAAAAGGATCTGGGGAGAAGAGGGCGGGTAGTGTAGCGATCGTTTTTGGGGGGGCGGGGCCAACTGCAGGGGGGCGCCGGAGACCCTAGGCACGACCCTGCCCGTTTGTCTGGATTTCTGGACAAACGAGCAGGCTGGCAAAACCCGCCCGGTTGCCCGGACATGCCCTCAAAAAGAGGACATGTCCAGGTAAATCCGGACATATGGTAACCCTAGTTCTATAAAAAATGCTAAACAGTAGTAAGCTGAACACTGCTTATCCTCAAGATGGGTCAAGGCATGAGCAAACAAAGTCAGTAGATTACCGTGTTCAGAATGAAGAGATTAGAGGGAAAATGAGGGATCAGCTAATGAAAGAGAGGATAGCCTGTATGAAAGGTTCAGTGAGTCAAAAGCAAATTCTTAAATCGATCCTGTAGGAAGCGGCAGTCAGGGGGTGTGACTTGTGGGCGCTGCAATACGGGCACCGCCGTATGGGTGCTGACTTTTGGGCACCCAAATGGTGGTGTCTAAAAGTCCATCCCTACTTCTTTCCTCCCTGCCCTGCACTAGCCTCCAAAGTCCAGGGGAGAAGAGGGGGCCTGCACCTTCTTCCTGCAGTGGGGTCTTCAGTGCAGAAGGGATAGCTGCCCTGGGTGGTGCCTGTTAAGGAAGACAGCTGAAGGCTCTGGTTTGAGCTGTCCTTGACAGGGGTGCTGAGGACCCCACAGCAGTTAAGCAGGCACGGGCCCTGGTCTCCCCCAGACTGTGCAGGACAAGGAGGAAAGAAGTAGGGAGAGGACTATTAGAACTTTTAGGTTCCCAAAAGTCCAGCACCAATGTGCATGGTGGTAGCATCCAGAAGACCTGCTTCAGACAGTCAGTGCTTTTCTATCAGCAGAGGGGGTAACATGGTTTATCTTGTAAGGTTTCGAAGGTAGAACTCCCACAGGCTAGTGTCAGGAAGCCACTGGCTGATCCCTGGAGGTACATTTTTTTTTTTTTGTTTCCTTGTTTCTAAAAAGCCAGTCACTTTCATACAGTAGTAGGTCACTAAGCACTGGCACATGGGGATTGTGCTCCAGTATAAATATCTGTAGTCAGCTGAACTCCTTTAATGTTCCCTTGGTCACTGTTTTACAAAAGTTTTTGAGAGCTCTTAAACCATATAGAGCACCCCATGATCCAGCCCCACTCGCACTATTAAAAAGAGTGGTTATATTACTTGTGCCATATATTCATGATTTAGTAACATGTCTTGTACAAGGTATGGTGCCCCAGACTTGGAAACTTGGCTGTTGTTTCTCCTACACTAAAAGATAACGAAGAAAAGCCCTTCAGATATTACAAACTATCGACCCACCCGTAGCTAACTTAACTTTCATATCAAAGTTGACTGAATCTATTATTGTAGATCAATTGTTGAACTTTCTTGAACACACTAACATTTTTCATCCCAATCAGACAGGTTTCTGGAGACAGAGCTGTACAGAAACCACCCTTTTGGGAGTGGTTACCTTTAAAATATCCAATCTAGACCAAGACAAAATTGCTCTGATTTTACTGGATCTTTCTTCAGCTTTTTGATTTAGTGGACCACTCGCTTTTACTTGATATACGCTTCATGATATCTGTATTAACGGTACTGCCTTGAGTTGGTTTTGCTCATGCCTTCGAGAAGGAGTGGCCTAGTGGTTAGGGTGGTGGACTTTGGTCCTGGGCAACTGAGGAGCTGAGTTCAATTCCCGGCACAGGCAGCTCCTTGTGACTCTGGGCAAGTCACTTAACCCTCCATTGCCCCATGTAAGCCGCATTGAGCCTGCCATGAGTGGGATAGCGCGGGGTACAAATGTAACAAAAATAATAAAAAAAAAATCTTGGAAAGTACTGTGGAACGACGCACAATCTGATATATTTGCTTACACGTGTAAGGTTTCATAAGGCTCTATGTTAGCTCCAACCTTAGTTAACATCTTTTTATTACCTTTGGCCACCCTGATTCAAACATTAGGAATTACATCATTTATATATTCTGATAATATCCAGTTGTTATGCATACTAGAACCACCATTACCCCCATTCCATTCAGGATTTAAATATTAAATGTGAACACTATAGTGAAACGGTCATGTACCCACCAGGGGCATAGCCAGAAAACAGATTTTAGGCGGGCCTAGGCAAGAACTAGGTGGGCACCAAGTGTTCTCCCCCACCCCCACCACCAAAAACAAAATCTCAGCTGGCGGGGAAAATGCTTCTTTCCACCTTGGCAGTCTGCAGCAGGCATGCGCTGAAAACTGAGCATGCGCAGGTGCCGGTATCGTGGAGAGTAGCGTTTTCGTTACCATCAGGGGGAAGCCTTCAGCTGGCAGAGCTTGGGATCATCACCAGCTACCACTAAATATGTGCTACTGTTGGGTGGGCCTGAGCCCTAAGTGGGTGGCCCCTGGCCCACCCAGGCCCACCTGTGGCTACGCCACTGGTACACACAAATTAAAGCTCAATGCTGAGAAAACGAAAACTCCTATGTTCTCCCGGAACCCAGACAAATCCTTACCTACTGCTTTGACCATTGGTAAAGAATTTCTAATCTGTATAGAAACATTAAAACTTCTTGGAGTTACATTGATAACGTTTGAATTTCTAACAAATATTTCAATAGTTCTAAAATGTTTTTTTTTTTTCAAATTGAAAAAGATACATTCAGTTAAATCTTGCTTTGATTAAAAAATAAAATCTCCACTCAGTAGTTCTTGGGCATTTAGATTACTGTAATGCTCTATTTCAAGGACTTCAGTTGGTTGATCTTAAATACTTCAGCTGATCCAAAACACTGTAGTGAAGCTGATCTTGGACGCAAAGCATAGAGACCACGTTACTCCTTTGCTTAGATCAGAACGCTGGTTAACAGTGTCGGGCAGAATTCCTTAAGAAATTCTCACCTTAATACATATAATTCATGACACTGGTTTTCTGCTTTTTTTTTTTTTTATTGTCTGATAATACTTTATGGTCCACATACTCTTTACGATCTTGTTATCAAAATCTTTTAGCAATCTCATCTTTCCACCATATTTATTTTGTGGACATGTGTGATTCTATATAGATACGTAGAAACATGATGGCAGATAAGAGCGAAATGGCTCATCCACAGCAACCACTATCTCCTCCTTTCCCTAAGAGATCTAACGTGCCTGTGCCAAGCTTTCTTAAATTCAGACATAGTTCTCGTCTCTACCGGGAGTCGATTCCACGCGTCCACCAACCTTTCCATGAAAAAGTATTTCCTTAGATTACTCCCGAGCCTATAACCTCGTAACTTCATCCTATGCCCTCTCATTCCAGAGTTTCATTTGAAAGAGGCTCACCTCCTGTACATTAATGCCACAGATGTATTTAAATATCTCTATCATATCCCCTCTCCTGCCTTTCTTCCAAAGTATACATATTGAGAGCCTTGTTCCTGTATGTTTTATGAAAGAGACCACTGACCAGTTTTGTAGCCGCCCTCTGAACCGGCTCCATGCTGTTTACATCTTTTCGTAGGTGTGATCTGCAGAATTGTACACTATTCTAAATGGGACCTCACCAGAGACTTATACAAGGGCACTTTTACCTCTTTTCTTGCTGGCCATTCTTCTCCCTGTGGACCTGAACATCCTTCTGGCTTTGACCATCGCCTTCTTCTACCTGTTTGGTCACCTTGAGATCATCAAACACAATCATCCCCAAGTCTCTCTCTTTTTTTTGTACACAGAAGTACTTCACCCCCTATACTAAGGACCTAGGGGAACATCCTGGTTTTGTTGATAAAAATGTTTGCTTTTCTATTAGGTTAGGATAATAATAATGTGGCTGAATAACCAGTTTGCAAATAAACCTAATGTACCTTTTTCTTTTATAGATACTTTTTGTTAGACCTGGATGCCCCGGCAGATATTGTTACGAGTATGATGGACCATATGGATCGTGATATTGATGTGATCAGACCTACATTTATAAGGCAGAGAGTCTACTTGCAATTGGAGGAATGTGCAGGGATGAGCCCGCCTGACTATGAGGCCAAATTACGCAGCAGAAGGAAATAAGTGGCCATAGATCGTGCAACCATTTGAAGTCCCCTGCCAACAATTAAAGCTACACGAACAATTCAGATGTTCAGGGCACCCTCTGTGTGGCTGACAGTTGATGTGTGTGGGGTTGCTTTTTTTTATTTTTATTAGATTCTGGGCTGGGAGTTGGGACGTTGATACCATGGAAAGAAAATCCTCTTGTATATGTAACTGTTAAAATAAAAAAAAACAAAATTACAAAACATTTCCAAGACAACATGACAGATTGTGCTACTTTACCTTAGTTTGCAAAAGCATGAATCCCCTTTTGGATAACATTGATGTTCCTTAGTTGGGTTCTCTACCAACATTCAAAACTATAAGAAATGTACCTGTTGACATGAAATGATTATGTCATAACCACACTCTGTAAGCCACTTTGAGCCTACAAATAGGTGGGAAAAGGTGGGATACAAATGCAATAAATAAATGTTGAATTAAGTCCAAGTAGCTTGCTCACACTGTCAGGAGCAGAATACTGTTTAAGCAAAATTAAATTAGGAAGCTCAGGCTGCTTGTGTTTAGACTATTGGTTTGCAACCCATTTCTTGGACAGGTCCCGCCAGTTGGGTTTTCAGGATCTCTAGATTGAATATCCATATGAAAATTGCATGCACTGCCTCTTTTATAGGGCACCCTAAATATTTGTATGTGTTCTCCAGCATATGCAAATGTATCTTATTCAGATTCATTTTTTTGGATATCCTGACAACTTGATTGCCTTGAGTTCAGAATCCCTAATGACAGTAGTCTGCTTTCTGCACCTATGTGCAGCCTCTGAATTCTGCCTTTTACCTCTT
The DNA here is from genome assembly GCF_901765095.1 of Microcaecilia unicolor. Classification (NCBI taxonomy): domain Eukaryota; kingdom Metazoa; phylum Chordata; class Amphibia; order Gymnophiona; family Siphonopidae; genus Microcaecilia; species Microcaecilia unicolor. Next base: position 343,849,423 of record NC_044034.1, read on the forward strand.
TCCACCGGAAGGTCACTTTTTGGGGTGCCTTGCCTGATGACTGTGCTCATCTGGGTACTTTGTTTAATAAGCTGGAAAACCCTCTGTATGAAATAAATCTGTGGGAAATGAGGGTGATTTTGATGGTAACAGTGGCGTAGCCAGAATGTAATTTTTGGGTGGGCATACATTTCCTCTTCCCTTCTCCACCTGCCCCCCACCACCATCATGAACTTTAAAAGTTAAATACTATAAATCTGAACCTCTCCCCACCCTGACATTCCCATCTGAGCCCCCCTGCATGACCCAGTCCCCACCTGCCTACCAGCTCCATGATCGACGAGCAGACGACCCTTGTCTTCCACCCAGCACCGAGCGATAAAAAAAACAATGGAGAAACGCCTCGCGTCTGCTGTGCGCTGCTGTAAAGCAAGCAGCAAATCGCTTCGTCACGTCGGCCCTTCCTTCACTGTGTCCCGCCCTCGCAGAAATAGGAAGTTACATCAGAGGGCGGGACACAGTGAAGGAAGGGCCGACGCGACGAAGCGATTTGCTGCTTGCTTTACAGCAGCACACAGCAGGCGCGAGGCGTTTCTCCAAGTTTTTTTTTTTTTTTTAAAGGATCAGTGCCGGATGGAAGACGAAGGTCGTCTGCTCGTCTATTATGGAGCTGGTAGGCAGGTGGGGACTGCAGCGCCAACAGGTGCTCCCCACCTGCTGACACCCAGGGCGGGGCAGATGTTGGCTGGGCGGGCCTGGAGGGAAACTGGCTGGGCCTGGGCCCGTCCAGGCCCACCCATGGCTACGCCCCTGGATGGTAATAGTGGTACTGGTGAGCTAATGTAGGATTTATCCCACAGACAAAAAGGCAGTATTTAGCCAGCTGCAAAATAACTTTATAGGTATACAATATCCATCTACATTTATATATTCATCTAGGTTTTGTTTGTCAGCCCACTGAATATAATGCATGTAATTTTATACAGATAAGTTACTATATCCTTTTCTTGCTCTTATTGACCAGAGAGGGTCAGTTGTATTATGTTATGGTTGCTGCAGAAGAATCTGAGGAGATGGGAATAAAAGGTTAATATTCTTTTTGACTGATTCAGGAATAACAGGCAGTCTGTTCTTGGGAGTCCTGTCACTAACAGCTAAGCCTCAGAACAGATGCAGTTAAAGAAACATTTTGTTCCATAAAATGTAGTCTTTTAGCTCCTTTTAAAGGGCAAGTCGGGATTTTTCTCTTGAATTCTATATGTCACTGAAAAAAGTGCTATTCTATAAGCTGCGTCTAAAGTTAGGCACGGTTTATAGAATAGTGCTTACACCCAGGGAGCGTGCTTAACGTTTTAGGCATGGCCATTTGCACCGGCTGAAACGTGGTGCAAGTATAGCTGCCTAAATTGGGCGCAATCCCCCATATTCTATAACAGTGCAAAAATGCTAAGAATGCCCCTATTCCGCCCATGACCATCCCGTTTCTGCGCCCCTGGTTTTTTTCTTTTTTTTTTTTTACTCGCATGTGTAATCCGTTGGGTTAGTCGTGAGCCCTTGGGCCCTGGCCGAGGCCAGCAGGGCGCCGACCCAGGCCAAGGGGAGACCGACCTACCACCGCACACCCCAGCTACACAATACCCCCTAAGCTACCCCTCCCCACAGTCCCTCAGGAAGAAGGGAAATAGGCATACAGGCGGGCCTCGCAGCCGCACCAGAACCCACACACACAGAGCCACTCGTGCGAGCCTCAAGGCTGAACTGGAACCCAATCACACACAGGGAGGGGTGAAAGAACCCAGAGGGCCCCGAGATGCCAGACAGGTGCTGAACACCAGCAATAGGGCAGAGGGGGAAACAAAGGACCAGAGCGGGCCACGCCCATGCAGGGGACTAGCGCAGAACAGGGGACCTAACACAGCAACCCCCCCCCCCCCCACCAGGGTAGGAGCCCCAGGCAGAAGCCAGAGGAACCAGACACAAAAGGAAGGCAGAAAGCCTTTGCCTCAAACCCACTGTAGCCAGAGGCACACGGAACACAAAGGGTTAAGCTTGTAGAGCCAGCAGAGAGAGAGAGTGCCATAAATCAACAAACAATCAGAGAGAACCTTCCCCTCCAGAGAGGGAGTGGGGCCCATCCAACAAACACACTGGCAGAGGCAGGAATACAACACACAGTACACAAAGGGTTAAACTCACTGATCCAGCAAGCCCAGACACTGGGAAGAGAAATCCTTAAAACAAACAAAGGAGAACACTCTCACTCAGCCCAGAGCCCAGGAGGCTGAGCAATGCCCAGCCCCCACGTTTGCTGATTCCAGAGCTACGCACACACACACACAGCAGCAGCTAACCCAGAGGGAAGGAAAAGAATACTCTAAATCAACACAAATCCCTGTCAGAACCTAGAGCACGTTCTGAGAGAAACCTATCAGGCTTTCCTGTTACTACCAAGTAAGTAACGCAAAAGCAGAGAAGCTCTTCAGCTGCAGGCTAAAGTACTATCCCCTGACGTCAGCACAACCCCTGGCAGCCAATCAGAAGAGATGTCCTCCCTCCCCCTCAGCCAAACCGGCAGAATCATAACGGCGTGTAAATTTCAATTAAATCTAATGCCAATAATTGCTTGTTAAAAAGCCAATTGGTGCTAATTAGCTCATTTAATTAAATTGGGCGTGTGCAATTTTTGGTGACACAGAATTAGGGGGACTGTGATGGTAAAGGACCTCACTTCTAAGGGTATCTAGAGTAAAATAAATAAATGATCTGTCTCTCAAATGTACTGTCAGGGCTTGCCATAGTACTTGTGTCCATACCAAAGAGAACTTCCTTCTGCAGTTCATAAGAAGTAATCTATATATATATAAAACTGACCCTCAACGTTCTATTGGCTTCTGACGTCACTGAAGCCAAGGTTCGTATGTTCGAAGCTCTGAAGCCTCGAAAATCACAGTTTCTGGGCCCCGCCCTCGCGTCAAACGTTATGACGAGGGCGGAGGCGGAGCAATTCACCGCCCTTGCGTCAAACGTTATGACGTTGAGGGCGGAGGCGGAGCAATTCACCAACATCGACGACGGGTGGGGGGGGGGGGGGCCACAGGAAAGCCTTGCTAGCGCCCGTTTCATTGGCTCCAGAAACGGCCTTTTTTTACTAGTACGTATATGAAACCCATCCAAATGTGCTTGAAAATTTCTTTATTGGCATCCGGAACAATGAGAAATATTTCTGTATCCTTCTCTCACATTATTTTGGCCTCAAACTGCATTTCTTGGTACTTGAGGATTTTCTGTTTCTCCACATGAGTTAGTTATTTTTGAGTTAGAATGATTTTAGTTTCTCAAATATACAAAGTTAAAAATAGTTTATTATCCCTGAGGAAAACATTAACCTACCAGTTGGTAAGAGGCTGTAATTCTTGCAATGTCTTTGTCTTTTGTAACTTATTGTACCCGGTGGAGAATTTTTAATGTCCGTACAGAAATTCTGACCAACTTTTTAAAGGTGTACAGTTTTAAGTAGATTTGAACCTCAAGTTTGGCAAAAGAACACTTGACACGTCAATGAGAGCTGACTAAAAAATGAATGTGCAAATTTTTTCTGAAAGGAAGATGGTGACAGTCAAGGAGGTTGGATAAAACAGGAGACAAAGAGGGGCATAATTGAAAGCGAACGCCCATCTCTATGGGCGTCTATCTCCAAGAACGGGTATATGAAGGGGCGGGACAAAAATGGGCGTCCATGTTTTTTCTGATAACATGGTTTGTGCCGGGCAAATGCATTGGATTTGTGCGGATTTGAGCTGGGCGGTATCATTTTTCAGCGATAATGGAAACCGAAAGCGACCAGCTCAAGAACGAACAAATCCAAGGCATTAGGTTGTGGGAGGGGCCAGGATTCGTAGTGCAGTGGCCCCCCTCACATGCCAGGACACCAACCGGGCACCCTAGGGGGCACTTGTAACAATTAAAAAAAAAAGTAAAATACCTCCCAAGTCCATAGCTCCCTTCCCTTGGGTGCTGAGCCCCCCAAATCCCCCCCCCAACCCACTGCCCACAACTCTACACCATTACCATAGCACTTATGGCTGAAGGGGGGGGCACCTAGATGTGGGTACAGTGGGTTTTGGGGGCAGTTTGGAGGGCTCCCATTTACCACCACAAGTGTAACAGGTAGGGGGGATGGGCCTGGGTCCACTTGGCTGAAGTCCATTGCACCCACTAACAACTGCTCCAGGGACCTGCATACTGCTGTGATGGCATTTGAGGCTGGCATACAGGCTGGAAAAAAAAGTTGTTTTTTTGTTTGGTGGTTTGTTAGTGACCACTGGGGGAGTCAGGGGTGGTCATCTGGTCATTTAGGGCACTTTTTTGGGACTTGTTCGTGAAAAAAAAGGGTCCAGAAAAAGTGACCCAAATTCGCGCTAAAAACGCCTTTCTTTTTTTTCAATTATCGTCCGAGGACGCCCATCTCGCGTCCTCGGCCGATAAACACGCCCCAGTCCCGCCTTTACCATGCCTCCGACACGCCCCCGTCAACTTTGGCCGTTTCCGCAATGGAGTGCAGTTGAAGACGCCCAAAATCGGCTTTAGATTATACCGATATGGGCGCCCACGGGAGAAAGACGCCCATCTCCCTATTTGGGTCGAAATATGGGCGTCTTTCTCTTTCGAAAATAAGGCGGAAAGTGAGCCTATCTAGTCCACTGTAAGAGCTGAAGCCGGTAGGCGGAGTTTGCCACGGTTTTAGTACACCCAAAACAATAGCAAACGATTATTACACATAAGGGACTACCTGTGCATGGTCCATCTGTAACAAGTCTAACGCTGTTTCAGTTGGATAGGCAGTGCCTTAAAAGGTAGAGGAGAAAAGATTTTTTTTGTATTTTTTACTTATTGCACAGCTATTTAATGTATTTGAAAGCTTCCCATATCTAGATGTTCAATGTTATTTCATGATATTTATATCGCTAAAACAGCTTAAATTATTGTAGCTAGTAGCAAAAGCAATTATAAACTATTGTGTGCTCATTTTTCTACACGTGTGCTTACGGCAGCTTAGAAAAAGGGCCTCTTAGCGAGAGAATGGATTTTCACTAGTATCTCCAAGATAATTTGCTGCTAATGAACAACATTCTGAGATGATGCAGTGCAGGAATCGCTGAGGATTCTGCAGAAAGGTGCTTAAAAACACTAGAATGGACATAGTTACAGAGGAATAAAGCAGGAGCTATACACACTAATGGGACTAAATATTTATTTCAGTAGTTTGTAAACTGTCAGTGGAAGGTGATGATGTGGAGGGGCATTTTCGATATGAAGTCTAAATCAAACTTTTGGACATTTTTTTTTTGTTTTGTTACATTTGTACCCCGCACTTTCCCACTCATGGCAGGCTCAATGCGGCTTACATGGGGCAATGGAGGGTTAAGTGAATTGCCCAGAGTCACAAGGAGCTGCCTGTGCCTGAAGTGGGAATCAAACTCAGTTCCCCAGGACCAAAGTCCACCACCCTAACCACTAGGCCACTCCTCCACTGTTGCTACTATTTGAGATTCTACATGGAATGTTGCTATTCCACCAGTGTGCCCACGCAGGCTTCTGCTTCTGTGAGTCTGACGTCCTGCACATACGTGCAGGACGTCAGACTCACAGAAACAGAAGCCTGCGCAGCCTTCTACATGGAATGTTGCTAGTGGAATAGCAACATTCCATGTAGAATCTCCAATAGTAGCAATATTCCATCTAGAATCTCCATTGGTATCTATTTTATTTTTGTTACTTTTGTACCCCGCGCTTTCCCACTCATGGCAGGCTCAATGCGGCTTATATGGGACAATGGAGGGTTAAGTGACTTGCCCAGAGTCACAAGGAGCTGCCTGTGCTTGAAGTGGGAATTGAACTCAGTTCCTCAGGACCAAAGTCCACCACCCTAACCACTAGGCCACTCCTCCACTGTTGCTACTATTGGAGATTCTACATGGAATGTTGCTATTCCACTAGCAACATTCCATGTAGAAGTCGGCCCTTGCAGATCACCAATGTGGCTGCGCAGGCTTCTGCGAGTCTGACGTCCTGCAAGTACGTGCAGGACGTCAGACTCATAGAAACAGAAGCCTGCGCAGCCTTGTACATGGAATGTTGCTAGTGGAATAGCAACATTCCATGTAGAATCTCCAATTAGTAGCAACATTCCATGTAGAATCCCCAATAGTATCTATTTTATTTTTGTTATATTTGTACCCTGCGCTTTCCCACTCATGGCAGGCTCAATGCGGCTTACATGGGGCAATGGAGGGTTAAGTGACTTGCCCAGAGTCACAAGGAGCTGCCTGTGCCTGAAGTGGGAATCGAACTCAGTTCCTCAGGACCAAAGTCTACCACCCTAACCATGTGGCTGTGCAGGCTTCTGCTTCTGTGAGTCTGACGTCCTGCACGTACGTGCAGGACGTCAGACTCACAGAAACAGAAGCCTGCGCAGCCTTGTACATGGAATGTTGCTAGTGGAATAGCAACATTCCATGTAGAATCTCCAATTAGTAGCAACATTCCATGTAGAATCCCCAATAGTATCTATTTTATTTTTGTTATATTTGTACCCTGCGCTTTCCCACTCATGGCAGGCTCAATGCGGCTTACATGGGGCAATGGAGGGTTAAGTGACTTGCCCAGAGTCACAAGGAGGTACCTGTGCCTGAAGTGGGAATCAAACTCAGTTCCTCAGTTCCCCAGGACCAAAGTCCACCACCCTAACCACTAGGCCACTCCTCCACTGTTGCTACTATTGGAGATTCTACATGGAATGTTGCTATTCCACTAACAACATTCCATGTAGAAGTCGGCCCTTGAGATCACCAATGTGGCCGCGCAGGCTTCTGCTTCTGTGAGTCTGACGTCCTGCACGTACGTGCAGGACGTCAGACTCACAGAAACAGAAGCCTGCGCAGCCTTCTACATGGAATGTTGCTAGTGGAATAGCAACATTCCATGTAGAATCTCTAATAGTATCTATTTTATTTTAGTTACATTTGTACCCTGTGCTTTCCCACTCATGGCAGGCTCAATGTGGCTTACATGGGGCAATGGAGGGTTAAGTGACTTACCCAGAGTCACAAGGAGCTGCCTGTGCCTGAAGTGGGAATCAAACTCAGTTCCTCAGTTTCCCAGGACCAAAGCCCGCCACCCTAAACCACTAGGCCACTCCTCCACTGTTGCTACTATTTGAGATTCTACATGGAATGTTGCTATTCCACTAGCAACATTCCATGTAGCAGTCGGCCCTTGCAGATCACCAATGTGGCTGCGCAGGCTTCTACATGGAATGTTGCTAGCAACATTCCGTGTAGAATCTCCAATAGCAACAACATTCCATCTAGAATTTCCACTAGTAGCAACATTCCATGTAGAATCTCCAATAGTATCTATTTTATTTTTGTTACATTTGTACCCCGCACTACTCATGACAGGCTCAATGCGGCTTACATGGGGCAATGGAGGGTTAAGTGACTTGCCCAGAGTCACAAGGAGGTACCTGTGCCTGGAGTGGGAATCAAACTCAGTTCCCCAGGACCAAAGTCCACCACCCTAACCACTAGGCCACTATTTTCCTAAAAATGTCCAAAGATCAAGTGGCGCACAGAGATGTTTTTCTGGTTCAAAATGGCCATTTCCTTCGATGTGTTGTGCTTGGTGCGTTTTTCTTTTGTGACCATTTTCAAACAAAAAGGTCCAAGGGAAAAAAACACATAAAAAGGCTGGTGTGTACCGTTTCTTTCACATCTTTGAGGGGTGAGAAGGGGGGTCAGTGACCACTGGGGTAGCAAGGGGGCCATGCCTTAATCCCTTCAGTGGTCACCTGGTCATTTAGGGCACCTTTTTGTGACTTAGTCATGATTGACCTAGGTTTAGACCAAAACATCTAAGTTTTAGCCCTGGATGACAAAAAAAACAAACAAACAAACAAAAAAAACCAGTCCAAGTTCTGAGAGGGCCTAAATCCTGCCCCTGACAAGCCCCCTTGTGATTTCGACGCACTACAGATGAACTGCATAGAAAAAGTCTTTAAAATCTGTTTTGAAAATAGTGATTTGGATGGTTTGGCAAAATAAAAGTCTATCTGTGACTTTGTGCTGCTTTTTGGATGTTTTTCTGTTTTGAAAATAAGCCCCAGACTAAATTTGAATAAATCTTAAATAGCAGGTATTTGGGGGGGAAACAGCACTAGGGGGAAAGTCACACCAGTGCTGATCCTAGGTTGGCTGCCACCTGGGGCGGATCGCCAATGCGCACCCCCCCCCCCCCCGGGTGCAGCACGACCCCCCTCCCCGGCGCATCAACCCCCCCCCCCCCCCCCCCCCCCGGGTGCATTTTTAGCTGCTGGGAGCAGCCACGTAGCTCTCGGCTCCACTGGCTCCCTGCTCCCTCTGCCCCGGAACAGGAAGTAACCTGTTCCAGGGCAGAGGGAGCAGGGAACCAGCGGAGCCGACAGGCGCGTGGCTGCTCTCTGCACCCCCCTCCCCAGCAGCGTGCACCCGGGGCAGACCGCCCCCACTGCCCCGCCCTTGGTACGCCGCTGAGTCACACAAGAAGCTTCAAGAAGAGAATAAAATAAATGTATGCTGAATAGCCAGCAGTATTTCTCGACAACTGGAGTTAATTTGCAAGTATGTCACTCATCAGAGATTTTATTTCACAGGTGTATATGAATTGAAGAAAAGTAAAAAATAAGAAAAGAAGTGTTTTAGATATGCTTTTTGAACTAATATTCTTCAGAGAAGAAAGCAATCCCATGGTGGCTCCTTGTGGCCTTGTGCAAGTTACTTGAACCCTCCATGCCTCTGGAAAAGACAAGAGCAAACCACTTCTGTATCCTGCCATGAACGCCATGACAGAGGGGGGTCTTTCATTGTGTGGTTGTCAAGAGTCAACTCTGACTCAAGGGCACATCTGCTGCCTAGAAAATGGCTTTGTAGTTTGGCATTATAAATAGTTTGCTGTTGAACCACTTACTGGCTGAAGTTTCTACAGCTGCAACTCTATAAAGTACACTTCTTGGGGGGGGGGGGGAGACATTACTAAATGAATGTTTGACATTTACTAAATGAATGTTGTAGTATTTAACAGGGGACTGTACTGAAATGGTATCAGAATAGTGAGTAAAAGCCTCATCCTACCTCTGTTTATAGACTAACCATCTTTGCATCTCTAGCTCTCCTCCCAACTTCTGGGGTATCTTTGGCAGAGAGGGTTCCCCTGTATCATTTAAGTACACTGCTGTAGAGATGCCACGTTACCCAACTCCAGACTGGAGATCTTGGGACAGTCCTGGTTTTGAACTTTACATCCCAAAGCAGTGTGGGATTTGTCGTGCCTGATCCTGTCCATTGAAATCAGTGGTGCAAAGCCCATAATGCACCAGGATGAGGAGGTCAGAACCATCCCGAAATCTCCAGCTAGCATATCGTCTTCCTATTTTCTTTCATATTGCCCATGTATATTATAAGCAAGATGGGAAGTAGAATATGTCTGTCTGGAAACACTCTTGTGTTCTTGGGCGTTAACCCAAGAATACAGTGGGGGAAATAAGTATTTGATCCCTTGCTGATTTTGTAAGTTTGCCCACTGACAAAGACATGAGCAGCCCATAATTGAAGGGTAGGTTATTGGTAACAGTGAGAGATAGCACATCACAAATTAAATCCGGAAAATCACATTGTGGAAAGTATATGAATTTATTTGCATTCTGCAGAGGGAAATAAGTATTTGATCCCCCACCAACCAGTAAGAGATCTGGCCCCTACAGACCAGGTAGATGCTCCAAATCAACTCGTTACCTGCATGACAGACAGCTGTCGGCAATGGTCACCTGTATGAAAGACACCTGTCCACAGACTCAGTGAATCAGTCAGACTCTAACCTCTACAAAATGGCCAAGAGCAAGGAGCTGTCTAAGGATGTCAGGGACAAGATCATACACCTGCACAAGGCTGGAATGGGCTACAAAACCATCAGTAAGACGCTGGGCGAGAAGGAGACAACTGTTGGTGCCATAGTAAGAAAATGGAAGAAGTACAAAATGACTGTCAATCGACAAAGATCTGGGGCTCCACGCAAAATCTCACCTCGTGAGGTATCCTTGATCATGAGGAAGGTTAGAAATCAGCCTACAACTACAAGGGGGGAACTTGTCAATGATCTCAAGGCAGCTGGGACCACTGTCACCACGAAAACCATTGGTAACACATTACGACATAACGGATTGCAATCCTGCAGTGCCCGCAAGGTCTCCCTGCTCCGGAAGGCACATGTGACGGCCCGTCTGAAGTTTGCCAGTGAACACCTGGATGATGCCGAGAGTGATTGGGAGAAGGTGCTGTGGTCAGATGAGACAAAAATTGAGCTCTTTGGCATGAACTCAACTCGCCGTGTTTGGAGGAAGAGAAATGCTGCCTATGACCCAAAGAACACCGTCCCCACTGTCAAGCATGGAGGTGGAAATGTTATGTTTTGGGGGTGTTTCTCTGCTAAGGGCACAGGACTACTTCACCGCATCAATGGGAGAATGGATGGGGCCATGTACCGTACAATTCTGAGTGACAACCTCCTTCCCTCCGCCAGGGCCTTAAAAATGGGTCGTGGCTGGGTCTTCCAGCACGACAATGACCCAAAACATACAGCCAAGGCAACAAAGGAGTGGCTCAGGAAGAAGCACATTAGGGTCATGGAGTGGCCTAGCCAGTCACCAGACCTTAATCCCATTGAAAACTTATGGAGGGAGCTGAAGCTGCGAGTTGCCAAGCGACAGCCCAGAACTCTTAATGATTTAGAGATGATCTGCAAAGAGGAGTGGACCAAAATTCCTCCTGACATGTGTGCAAACCTCATCATCAACTACAGAAGACGTCTGACCGCTGTGCTTGCCAACAAGGGTTTTGCCACCAAGTATTAGGTCTTGTTTGCCAGAGGGATTAAATACTTATTTCCCTCTGCAGAATGCAAATAAATTCATATATTTTCCACAATGTGATTTTCCGGATTTAATTTGTGATGTGCTATCTCTCACTGTTACCAATAACCTACCCTTCAATTATGGGCTGCTCATGTCTTTGTCAGTGGGCAAACTTACAAAATCAGCAAGGGATCAAATACTTATTTTCCCCACTGTATATAGAGCCTTTTTGATAATCCAGTTCGTCACGTGTAAATTTATCTCTTTTACCCTTTCTAATGTCATGTTTTTTTAAATCAATGTATGCGCAAAGTTAACATCTGAATTCTTGAGTACAGTTATTATTTCTCCAGGTTCAACATTCAAAGCTTCACTACATTTCAGCAAGTAATATCATCAGATCCAAAGAACATTTATTTAAAATCACGCACCAATGGTCAAAAACAAAAAAAAGGCTGATTATCAGTGTACGTAATTGGTGCTTTGAAAATCCTCAAGCCACGTGGGATACGTTTGACTCTACAATAGTCAATAAGTACCCATATAATGTAACTCATTTCTAATGGCATTCTTCTTAGTCTGGATCAGACGAAACCACTTATCTGTCAATGTTTCATCTGCTGGAGTGGCCTAGTGGTTAGGGTGGTGGACTTTGGTCCTGAGGAACTGAGTTTGATTCCCACTTTAGGCACAGGCAGCTCCTTGTGACTCTGGGCAAGTCACTTAACCCTCCATTGCCCCATGTAAGCCGCATTGAGCCTGCCATGAGTGGGAAAGCGCGGGGTACAAATGTAACAAAAATAAAATAGATACTCTTGGAGATTCTACATGGAATGTTGCTACTACTATTGGAGATTCTACATGGAATGTTGCTACTATTGGAGATTCTACATGGAATGTTGCTATTCCACTATCGTATATAGTATAATACTGATCTATTGGCAAACGTATATATATAGATCTTCAATCAACCAGATTTTTTTCTCAGCAGTTCCAAATATTCTAATTATCTGGTTTAGTTCCCTTTGTATCTTCTTGAGTAATTTATCTGATACACCATTCAATAGATGTTTAATTTTATGCAGGATATCTACACAGTATTTGAAATATTTTATTTTTGAACCTCAGTATTCAAAATCGTTCATCTGATAACTAGAAGACGATTATCCAATTCTTCATTGGTTCTTAATTATTCAAATTATTAAGTCACTGTTTTATATATATTCATTTAAATCAGCACTTATCTTTTATTTTTGTCGGATTCAGGGGATGAAACGTCCGACGTACGTTTCGCCCATAATGGGCTGTCTCAAGGACATTTCCCCCGTGTTTAATTCAGCGTCAGCTAGGCAAAAGTTATCAGCCAGTTATCAGCCAGTTATCTTGGCTGATAACTTTTGCCAATTTTGGGTAGGCCTGGGCCCAAGATGGGTGGGCAGAAGAACTCCGCCTTGTCCCACAAGTGATTTGGTCTCTCCCTCTCTCGCCTGCATGCCATATGATCTTTTAAACATCTTCCTCCCCTAAATACCTTTTAAACAGCAGATTTTCACTGGCAGCCAGCAGAAACTAATACACACTGCTCATGTTGGCCCCCCAGTCTTCCCTCTGATGCAACTTCCTGTTTCCGCATAGGCAGGAATATTTCAGAGGGAAGGCTGTGGGGCCATTGCGAATAGTATGTATCAGTCGCTGCTCGCTGCAGGCGAAGATCTGCTATTTACAAGGTACTGTATGCAGGAGGGACAGTTGTTGGGAGTTTTTGGCTGGTGGGGCTTGAGAATCATCCCTGCCAGCCACATCATAGGTGTGTGCTGCTACTGGGTGGGCCTGAGCCCAAAGTGGATGGGCCCAGGCCCACCCTTGGCTATGCCACTGGAACAAGCAAAGGAGAAACTCCAAACCTCATGGTTATGTGTAAAAGGGGCAAGGACACAAAAAAGAGGAAACCAAAGCTAATCCAACAAATCGGGTCTTTATTGCTTCAAAAGTGATGTAAAAACATAAGTGTTCCATAAACGTCTGAAATATTGTATGGATAAAAATTTCAAAACAGTAAAATGATGTAACCCAACCCTACTATAAATCCTGTAGTATAGCAACCTTTTCTCACATGAGCACGCAGTCTTGGAATACACTGCCATGCAACTTAAGAACAATCAACGAGCAAGCTTCCTTCCGCAGATCATTGAAGACCCATCTTTTCGAAAAGATTTACGGAAAGAACCAAAACACATAAAGTCCACACCTACTGTTCACGAATGCATCACACATTCACCTCGGAACTCTCATTCCTGTAACATCACATCATTCATACCTTCAATCGAGGAAAGATATAGATCATATGTCTTTATGCCTTTTTATCGCCCTCTAAGCTCCCATTGTTTCCTTCCAATGTTTCAATGTTTATACTCCAGTGTTACATTCCTTAACGACACTTCAGTTGTTTCGCATAATTATGCAAAATGTAATCTATAACCAATTGGTAACAAATTGTATTTCCAACATTCAACTCAAATTGTAAGCCACACTGAACCCGCAAAAAGGTGGGAAAATGTGGGATACAAATGCAATAAATAAATAAAATAAAAATAATATATTAAATTAGTTAATAGGACCATCAGAGGTACACTTCCTTGAGAGACACTGCTCCTATATATAGGAAGTGGGTAACACCCAGTCCTTCATCGGTCCATTATGTGGGTTGAAAACCTTTTCTTTCTTTTTTTTTAATATCTTTTCTTTAACTTTTTAACATCTTTTTTTCAAATGTGCTGCAATTTCCACAATTGTTGACCAGCGATTATACATGAGACATATTAAGATTACTTATCTTAGTCAGTTGCTTTAAGCTGTTCTGATAAGGAATTCTTATTCTTTTATATTTGACGAGTTGGGACCCAAAGTGCCGACACGTGTTTCGCCTAGTTGTATCAAGGCAAGTCCCTAAGAAAATAAAATTTCATTTGTTAAGACTACATGAAGTTTGCAATGAAACAAGAAATACTTTGTCCTCTGATAGTCGCATACCTCAGTGTTTTAAATGCTGACTTACCGTCCTGCTGCCGCTACAAAAATGGCCGTGGCGTCTCTTTAAACACTTTATAAAGAGCCCTCCTGTCATGTGATTCAATTAAGCTATAATGCTAATTCGGTCGTCCATTCAATTTCCTTGTAAAGAACATACGGTTCAACAGAATTTATTTATTTTATTTATTTATTTGTTGCATTTGCATCCCACATTTTCCCACCTATTTGCAGGCTCAATGTGGTTGACAATTTTCTGTCATGGCTTTCGCCATTCCAAAGTGTAGATAACAATTGATCTATATAAATAAAATCCCCCCCTCAGATGTTCTGAAGCTCACTCCATCTGTCCTGAACTCCTGTCCTCCTGGTAGGCTAGGCTATTTGGACTACTCACCCTCAGTCTCAGCCACGCCCATCTGGCCCGTAGGCCACGCCCCATCTGCACATAAAAAGCACCCTCAACTAGTGGCGTACCTAGGGTAGTTGACACCCGGGGCCGGTCATTTTTTAACACCCCCCCCCCCCCCAAAAAAAAATCCAGTACTAGGCATGCCGAGAATACAAAACACTCAGGACCTTTAGAGCAATTCTACCATACCATAAAGCAGTCATTTCTACGAGTCACACAAGGAAAAGGAAAGCATCTTAAACACTACAGTGAGCACTAGAACATCAATTCACCTATTGTAAAACGAAACCAGACAGAATAGTACAGATCGTCAATCCTGCACAGTCAATGCCAACTGAAAGCCATGTCTTTTTCACAAACACAGATACACCCTAATCCACTATAGGATAAGTAATCATAAACTTTCTATTTAGACAAAAATTAAACTGAACCCCCAATGTCAGACTCTGCATACAATGCAACACCACAGAAACAGAAACTGTCCCCTAGTACTGTGCAAAATATAAAGACAGCAGATGTAAATTTGAAAAAAACTAACAAGTACCAATCACCACTTTACAAATTAACAAATAGAAATAAAACAAATATAGAAAGTAAAATAATACCATTTTATTGGACTAATACATTTAGCTTTCAGAGGCCAAAACCTCCGTCCTCGGGTCAGTACAGTATAGTGCTGTTACAGTATCTTATCCTGACCTGAGGAAGGGGGTTTTGTTCTCTGAAGGTTAGTCAAAATGTATTAAAATTAGTCCAATAAAAAGATTACCTTGTTCACATGTTCTATTATAAACATTTATTAACACAGCTACAATACTACTTTATCCTAAAGCAAAAAACAAAAATATATATTTTATTTACAGTTTGTTGTCTCTGGTTTCTGCTTTCCTTATCTTCTTTTCACCATCTTCCTTCCATCCAGCATCTGTCTTCGTTCTCTGCCATCCAGTGTCAGCCCTCTCTGCTGTCCCCTCCATCCAATGTCTGCCCTCTCTCCCTGCTCCTTCCATCCACAGCTGCCCTCTATCTCTGCCCCTTCCATTCACTGTCTGCCCTTTCCCTTCCATCCACTCCACTGTCTGCCCTTTCTCTCTGCCCCTTCAATCCACCATTTGCCCTCCCTCTCCCATCCATCCAGGGTCTGCCCTCCCTCTCGCTCCCCCTTCCATCTAGGATGTCCCCTCTCTCTCTGCCCCTTTTTTCAGCCCCCAGTTCCAGCCCCCTTCTCCCCTCTGAACACCCCCACCCCAGTCCTTCTCCCCTCCCCTTTTCCCCTCTGAACACCCCCACCCTAGTCCCCTTCTCCCGTCTGAGACCTCCACCCGTCCCCTTCTCCCCTCCCCTGTCTGAGACCCCCACCCCAGTCCCCTTCTCCCCTCCCCTTTTCCCCTCTGAACACCCCCACCCCAGTCCCCTTCTCCCGTCTGAGATCCCCACCCCAGTCCCCTTCTCCCCTCCCCCTCCCATCTGAGATCCCCACCCGTCCCCTTCTCCCCTCCCCTTTTCCCCTCTGACACCCCCACCCCAGTCCCCTTCTCCCCTCCCCTTCCCTTCTCCCGTCTGAGATCCCCACTCCAGTCCCCTTCTCCCCTCCCCTGTCTGAGACCCCCACTCCAGTCCCCTTCTCCCCTCCCCGTCTCCCATCTGAGATCCCCAACCCAGTCCCCTTCTCCCCTCCCCTTTTCCCCTCTGAACACCCCCACCCCAGTCCCCTCCCCTCCCCTTCTCCCGTCTGAGACCCCCACCCCAGTCCCCTTCTCCCCTCCCCTGTCTGAGACCCCCACCCCAGTCCCCTTCTCCCCTCCCCTTTTCCCCTCTGAACACCCCCACCCCAGTCCCCTCCCCTCCCCTTCCTCCCGTCTGAGACCCCCACCCCAGTCCCCTTCTCCCCTCCCCTGTCTGAGACCCCCACCCCAGTCCCCTTCTCCCCTCCCCTTTTCCCCTCTGAAACACCCCACCCCAGTCCCCTTCTCCCCTCCCCTTCCCTTCTCCCGTCTGAGATCCCCATTCCAGTCCCTTCTCCCCTCCCCTGTCTGAGACCCCCACCCCAGTCCCCTTCTCCCCTCCCCGTCTCCCATCTGAGATCCCCAACCCAGTTCCCCTTCTCCCCTCCCCCTTTTCCCCTCTGAACACCCCCACCCCAGTCCCCTTCTCCCGTCTGAGACCCCCACCCCAGTCCCCTTCTCCCCTCCCCTGTCTGAGACCCCCCACCCCAGTCCCCTTCTCCCCTCCCCTTTTCCCCTCTGAACATCCCCACCCCAGTCCCCTTCTCCCCTCCCCTGTCTGACCCCCACCCCTGTCCCCTTCTCCCCTCCCCGTCTCCCATCTGAGATCCCCAACCCAGTCTCCCCTCCCCGTCTGAGATCCCCACCCCAGTCCCCTTCTCCCCTCCCCTGTCTGAGACCCCCACCCCAGTCCCCTTCTCCCCTCCCCGTCTCCCATCTGAGATCCCCAACCCAGTCCCCTTCTCCCCTCCCCGTCTGAGATCCCCACCCCAGTCCCCTTCTCCCCTTTTCCCCTCTGAACACCCCCACCCCAGTCCCCTTCTCCCCTCCCCATCTCCCGTCTGAGATCCCCACTCCAGTCCCCTTCTCCCCTCCCCCTCCCCTGTCTGAGACCCCCACCCCAGTCCCCTTCTCCCCTCCCCTGTCTGAGATCCCCACCCCAGTCCCCTTCTCTCCTCTCCTTTTTCCCCTCTGAACACCCCCACCCGAGTCCCTTTCGCCCCTCTCCTTCCCCACCTCAGTCCCGTTCTTACTGTCTGAATCGGCGAAGCAGCATCGCAGGCAGCGCCTCGTCTGCCCTGCTTGTAAAAATCAAATCTCCTTCTCCTCGTCTTGACGTTGACTCGGGCCTTCCAATCAATCACTATGTCCCGCCCGCCCTCGCGGAATTTACCTTAGAGGAGGGCGGGACACAGTGATTGATTGGAAGGCTCGAGTCGACGTCAAGACGAGGAGAAGGAGATTTGATTTTTTCACAAGCAGGGCAGGCAAGGCGCTGCCTGCGACGCTGCTTCGCCAATTTTTGTTTAAAGGAGGTGGCGGGAGCGGAGCACCCCGCCACCCACTGGCACCCGGGGCGGACCGCCCCCACTGCCCCCCCCCTTGGTACGCCACTGCCCTCAACGTTCTAAAGCACACTCTGAGGCTTCAACAGTTCGTATGTTCGAAGCTCTGTAACCATTTTTAAGCACACTACATCTCTGCCCCGCCCTGACCTATCAGAGAAGGGAGGAGTGTCACAGCTGCACCGCTCTGACCTATCAAAGGGAACTGAAACAGGAAAAGGGAGGAGCGTCACACCGAATGATGGACCTATCAGAGGGAAGTCAAATAGAAGAAGGGAGGAGCGTCAGAGGCCAAGGGGACGGCCGTATCTACGTTTCATAGGTTTCCTTGCTTTCTTTTCAGTGTATTGCAGCTGCAGCCACTTAGGTAAGTCTAGCAAGCCTGTCAGCTACTGAATACAGAAAGCAAAAGATAGCATGTGGGAACTTGCTCCATTTTGTTCTCTGGAATGCAGTGATTATTATACAAATGGTCTTGCTTTCATTATTTTAGTAGGGGCTGCCTTCATGACTGTCCACAATCCCCCCAGTCCTGACACCTGACAGGGGGGACAGGGAAAGACACTCACTGTCTCACATACGAACTCGCACACACTCATTCTCACATACACAAACGCTCTCTCCCAGACACACTCACACCCACTCTCTGTCACACACACACACTTGCACATTCTCACTCTCACACAGTCACTCTCACAGACACTCTCTCAAACATACACACTCCGCGCAAAACCTTGCTAGCGCCCGTTTCATTTCAGCCAGAAACGGGCCTTTTTTTACTAGTATTATATAAAGAACATGGATGACATAATAAGAATCAGGTAAAAAAAAAGAGAAAACCTTCAATTGGTATTACATATAGAACATGGATAACATAATAACAATAAGCAATCAGGTAGAAGGAGAAAACATTACGAATATTAAATAAGGGATATAGCATTACAGTTCTTATTGTGGGTCATTGTAGTATGCCTTGTTAAAGAGATGAGTCTTCAGGACGTTACGGAAGTTAATTAGGTTGTGAACTATTTTCAAGTCAAGTGGTAGAGCATTCCACAGCTGCAAACTCATGTATGAAAAGCTGGACGCATGTATTAATCTGTATTTTAGACCTTTACAACTGGGGAAGTGAAGATTCAGGAATGTGCGTGCTGATCTTTTAGAGTTCCTGGGTGGCAAGTCAATTAGGTCTAACATGTAGTCCGGGGCATCTCCGTGAATTATTTTATGAACCAGGGTACATACTTTGAACGTAATACGTTCTTTGATAGGGAGCCAGTGTAACTTTTCTCTTAAGGGTTTGGCACTTTCGTTTAACTTACAAATCCAATGTTGTTCTTTGTGAGCATTGAAACTGGGGTGACAAAGGGGAGACATACCTCGGCTGAAAGCAGCAGCAGGACTCAGAAAGACACACAGTTGCAGGAGCAGAAGCAGAGCAGGTAAAATACTTGGGTCGGGCCCTTTTGTCAGGGGCTGATTTATCTGTTTTTGTTGTTGGGGCTATTTGTGTGTTGGGCCTTTTTGTCAGGCCTATTTTGACCAGGTACCCCCATTACTTGGATTTAGCTCATACCTTTTTCTGTAGTGGTTCAAGGTGAATTACATTCAAGTATATTTGGTATTTCCCTATTCCCAGAGGGCTCGCAATCAACCCCAAACACCCAAATTTCCAGGGGCGCTGAGGTGCCATTCTTGGGAAGATGGTCACAGCAAAATGTCTTATTCCCTTCTTGCTTACAATGTGCAGATGTGTTGGTGAACCTATGAAGGTAAGTGTCTTTGGTTAGTTCAGTACAATTACAACTCTTCCAAAACGGAGAGGCAGGTTTGAAAGCTGTCATTTTCAAACATGAAAAGCATGCACACAAAGCAAAAACGTGACGACAAAAGGAAAATTTCTTACAAGGCTAGAGTTAGAAGTGGAATGGAATGCAAAACTGACTTTTTTGGCTGACATTCTGAATGCTATGATTGTCTGCCTACAACACAACAGTTGTTCTGTGCTCTGACACTCACAGCCTGCCTGACACAAGACTTGCTTCTTCCTTCATCAGATTTCCAAAGTAGGGATGGGAACATTCCAGATCCAGAGGCATCCGTGAGTCACGGTTCACTCCTGTTGCTTTACGGGACCAGCAGCATTGTTTTCAATGGGTAGAATTGGGGATTACAAATAGTACAGTGACTCGGGGTGTAAGTTCCAAAATAGGACTGGCCAAAATGTTTCTCTGGAACTGGGTAACTTCGAAGCTCTGGCGCAGTGGGCTGAGAACAAAGGATGTTGGGCAAGTCATTTTCACCCTCTATTTTATTGTCTCTGGTATAAACCAGAGATGCTTAGGGTAGACTACCTCACAGACAGGCAGATGATCAAAAGCAAACGCCGGCGCTAGAGGCTGCTAGCGCCATACTAGCGCCGGCATTTGCTAGCGCCCCATGATGAGCCCTCGAGCACATGAAACAACCTGCTCGAGGGCTCTTTGCGCAAGTAGCAAGCTAATGCATGCTAAACAGGGCTTAGTGCATTCATCTCCAATGATCAGCGGTCAGCACGCCAAAATTTGGGTCGCTGGCCGCGGCAAACCCTATGCCGTGTTAGGGTTTGCAGATCATTGGGGAAGAATGGTGAGCCCTGTCCAGCATGCAGTTGCATGCTGGCAGGCCCCTGTTCTCCCCCAAAGCAAACCTGCCAGCAGGGAGCCGGAGGTCCGGTGGACCTCCGGTCCCCCCGACGATGACCCCCCCCCCAAGGTTCAGGGAGGGCTTGAGATCTGGTGGGTCTCCAGACCCCCCAAACCCCCGGAAAATGGTCCTTGGTGGTCCAGTGGCCGCCGGCCAACCCCCCTCCCTCCCAGCAAGCGACGGGGGAGGCTGGAGGTCCGGCGGCCCTCTGGTCCCCCCGATGATCCCATCCCCCCAGGTTCAGGGAGGGCTGGAGATCCAGTGGGTCTCCTGCTCCCCAAACCCCCAGAAAATGGTCCTTGGTGGTCCAGTGGCCGCTTAAAAAGTGTACGTTAAAAAGAACCCCCTCCCGGCCCCCCTACCTTAGTTGGAGGAGGGAGGTAGCCTGCCTCCCTCCTCTCCCTTGGGTTGATGCCGCCGCAAAATGGCCCACCAGATCTCCAGCCCTCCCTGAACCTGGGGGGATGGGATCGTCGGGGGGGACCGGAGGTCCGCTGGACCTCCAGCCCCCGTTACTCGGGGCAGGGGTAATCAGGGCCTGGTGGTCCCATGGACCTCCAGCCCCTGTGTTTGACAGGTTTGGGCTTTTGTCAGCCCAGACCTGTCAAACAAGTGCGGGAGGATTGTGCTGAGCGCATGCTCGGCACAATTCGCCCGCACTTCTACCCCATGATCAGAGATAATTGTGCTGCTTAAATTTGCATGCATTATCTCTGATCATAGGTCTAATAGCGCCCCGCGCTGTTCCAGCACTAGTTTAGAGCGCTGTTTGGAACAGCGTGGGGCTTTTGATCATCTGCCTGAGAGTGAGATTTAAGGGTGCTATGTCTGAGGTATAAATTTACAAAATGTTATTTGTGAAAAAATCTTCAGAAATGTAAGAAGCAAAAGAAATGATATTTAGCTTTCTTTGGTGCTTCTGAAAGGATATCATTTTCAAAAGCAATTTGCCCCAGTAACTTCCCTTCCCTTAGAATGCGCACACGTAGAATTATACCAGTGGACTTCTTCACTCCAGCTCAGATTTTCAAAGGGAAACTATTTATATGAGACTATCCTCACCAGAGACACAGAAACATACACACATGCATGTACGCTGTCACTCTTCAGACACACACATATGCATATGTACTCACTCTTCAGACACATGCATTCACGCTGTCATTCTTCAGATATACACTCAAATATATATGCATGCTCTAGCACTTCAGAAAGACAAATGCATGTACTCTCACTCTTGAGGCACATACATGCACACTCTCATTCTTTTGACACACAAAGCTTTAGATATACGCATACATGCACCCTCAGTCCTGAGTCACATGCACTTATGCTCTTATTCTTCATACATGCATATAAACACACATGCATGCACTCACTCTTCAAACACACACATGCGTGCATTCTCGCTCTTCAGATATGCACAAATAGTTTTGCTCTTCAAATATACACATGCATGCACTCACTCTTCAAACACACACATGCGTGCATTCTCGCTCTTCAGATATGCACAAATAGTTTTGCTCTTCAAATATACACATGCATGCACTCACTCTTCAAACACACACATGCGTGCATTCTCGCTCTTCAGATATGCACAAATAGTTTTGCTCTTCAAATATTCACATGCATGCACTCACTCTTCAAACACACACATGCGTGCATTCTCACTCTTCAGATATACACAAATAGTTTTGCTCTTCAAATATACACATGCATGCACTATTACTTTTCAGACCCATATGAACACTCTTTTCCGGTGCTGTTCGAGCAGCAGGCTGGGAGCCAGGGAAGCTAGGTTCTCATCCCACTGCTACTCCTTGTGAATTGTGGGCAAGTCATTTAACCCTCCCTTTGCCTCAGGTATAAATTTAGATTGTAAGCCCTTTGGGGACAGGAAATGTTATGCCATGAGTGAATCTCTTCATAGAGATGGTTAATAAATCACAATGACAGAAAATAAAATACAAATAAATATTATACCTGAATATAACTTGCCTTGAAGTACTGAGACAAGGCATGAGCCAGAGCCCATACAGTGAAAAATATAAAGATAGCAGATGTACATTGCAATTCCATCTTACCCCTTCCTTCTTTTGACTAGAGCAACCTTCCAGTCTATGTCGGGGGGGGGGGGGGGGGGTAGGGAGAAGGGAATTGATGGGCTAAACACTGAGAAATGGCTGGACACTTTAGCTATCCTTCTGGTTTTAAGACAATTCACTTATAAATTTATAGAATCCTGAACAATTCAGATAGCTGGCAATCCTACCTCCTTTGTAGGGTTGCCAACCTTTTGAAAAAGAAAAACCTGCCACCTGCCATTACTCATGCCCTTCCCCGTCTTGCCTCCAACAAATAACTGCAGTTGTTGTAATGGAGGAGTAGCCTCCTGGTTAGTGCAGTGAGCTGAGTTCCTGGGGAACTGGGCTCAAGTCCCTGGGCACTTAACTACCCACTTAACTCGGTGGGTAAAACAGCATATCAAACTGAATCGCTTTTCTCCAAAGTTTATTTGCTTAAACAAACAAAACACAGAAACATGCCCAACACTGGCAGTGTTTCGACCACGCAAGTGTTGCTTTTTGTTTGTTTTAGCAAATACATTTTGAAGAAAAGGAATCCTGTTTGATCTGCTATTTTATCCACTACAATGGATCTTGCAGATCATCTGCCCTATTGCTTCTTTGGGTCGTTACCTAACTCTCCATTGCCCCAGATACAAAAAAAAAAGCCTTAGATTCTGAGCCCACTAGGGTCAGAGAAATTGCCTGCATATAATGTGTGTACAGCACTGTGTCCATCTAGTAGTGCTATAGAAATGAGTAGTAGTAGTCTGGAGTGGAGGAGTGGCTTAGTGGTTAGAGGGTCTTGCAGTCCAGAGGTGGCCAGTTCAAATCCCGCTGCTGTTAGGCAAGTCATTTAACCCTCCATTGCCTCAGGTACAAACTTAGATTGTGAGCCCTCCTGGGACAGAGAAATATCCAGAGTACCTGAATGTAACTCACCTTGAGCTACTACTGAAAAAGCTGTGAGCAAAATCTAAATAAATAAATAAATTAGGACCAATAGGCCACATGGAAGCAGGGGCATATCCAGACTTCCGTGGGAGGGAGGTCCAAAGCTCGAGGGGAGAGGGCACATTTTAGCCCTCCCCCCGGTGCCGCTCCCCCCCCCCCCGCTGCCATTGCCGCCCCCCCACGTCTTTTCCGACCGCCTCCCACCGTGAACCCTCCCCCGCCGTCGCCTACCTTTACTTTTGCTGGCGGGGGACCCTACTCCCCGCCAGCCGACGTCCTCTCCGTCCTGCTCTTGTTGCATGCATTGCTGACGTCCTGCACGCTGTACGTTCTGTTCTCTGAGTCTGACGACGCACGTACAACGTGCAGGACGTCAGCAATGCATGCAACAGCAGGAGCAGGATGGAGAGGACGTCGGTTGGCGGGGAGTGGGGTCCCCCGCCAGCAAAAGTGAAGGTAGGTGGCGGCGGGGGCGGGTTCGCCGGGAGGGGGGTCCAGGCTGGAATCTACGGGGGCCCAGGCCCTCTCAGGCCCCACGTAGCTATGCCACTACATGGAAGGGAGAAGAGTACAAAGAGGTACTCTTCAGCCCCCTTGGAGCCATAGTCCCCAACAAATGTATACTCTTTCATACAATATTAAATCCAAACATATGTTCTGCATCCAAATAACCCCAGCTCTTCCCTGAATCATAAGTGTGGAAGGGAACTAGAATAAAACTTACCATACAAAAAAATGTCTGATTCTATTTCATCTCAGTAACAGCAACAGCAATGTAAACCCTGTCAGACAATGTGAAGCAATACAAACTTCTACAAAAAAGTCATCCAGGACTGAGAATAAATCTATCATTCTGACACTAACTTCCAAAACTCACATAACAAGGACCCTCCCTATCTAGGAAAAGGCAGCATTGTAAATACTGCAGTGGGTCCCAGGGCTGGCACCCCACATAGCCCTGCCACTGCCCCACCTAGCCCTGCCTCTGCTGACAAGAATTTTTTAATTTTTGATTTATGAAATTTCAAATAAAGACAAATCAAGCAAAATTTGCACAGAAAAACTGATTTAAGTAAGCACAATGCTATCATAGGAAACCTTGCATTAAACAATGACAATAAAACCAGAAATTATTCAGTTCAAGTCCAATTCTCATAACATAAAGGGAAAAAAAGGAAAAATTATCTAAGGGATTCTTTTACTAAGCTTGGCTAGTGATTCTCACAATGTAACAAAGAGGAAGCCCATAGGAATTGAATGGACTTCTACTCTCTCAAATGAGAAGTCCATTCAATTCCTATGGGCTTCCTCTCATTTGTTACACAGAAACATGATGGCAGATAAAGGCCAAATGGCCCATCCAGTCTGCCTATCCTCCGTAACCCCTAACTCTTCCTTTTCCTAAGCGATGCCACGTGCTTATCCCATGCCTTTTTAAATTGCTACTGAGCCACTAAACTGGATCAGCCTTGAACCATATCTAAAGTCTGCCTAGCATTTGTTTTTTTTTTTATTGCATGTTATAATTTCAGCACAAATATATTTCTTGAAATCGGTTGATTGGCTTATAAGGCAAGTTTCCTTCAAAATTCTCAAGAAATATAAACAGTTTCTCATGAGATAAAAACCATGTGAAATCAGCAGAATAAAATGCTAGACATTCATTCTCTGATCTCTGATGTGCTGAGCAAGGTCAGATGCAGGCAGGCAGGCAGCCCTGCTTCTCTGATAAACAGCTACATCTCTGCAGTCATATGGGCTCATGGAAAAGTACTGAGTGAACCGACCCTCCCCTTTCACGGCACAGGGGAGCCTGCTGCAGTGAGAGAGGAATAGAATAGTTTCTAGCAAAATGATTACACTGCTTTGAAGGATGACAATTTTCTCCCCTCACTGAGAAAGTGCTGCCTTTAAGAAAAAAAAAAAAGAAAACCCCAAAACATTTCCCCCCTTCTTCCATAAGCTGGTGAGTTTTTAGCAGTGTTCTGCCAAGGACTGGTGTCGGTTTTGCAGTCCTGCCTCCCACCCTCACAGAAGTGTACTGTTATAATTTAGTATGTGTGCACTTGTACTGCCTGTTTATAGCTTCCATGCACACTGCAATGGCAATTTTCAAAACCTATTTACCCAATTTACCTAGATAAATAGGCTACCGGAGTATTACAACCCTTTCCCATGGTAAAAAGTACATTTGGGGAAAAGCAACGCATGCGTATTTACGTGTGGGAAAAAGAAGTTGAGTTTGGGGAGAGGGTAGGATGGAGGAGGCAATAACGTACGTGAAGGGCAGTTCTAGAACAGGGAATTCACACTTACAGTGTACTGAATACGGTCAATCGTAGGGATGCCAACTGGATCCGGATTCGCCTGACAGGGTTGATCCAGTACTGGGTTTATTCCACTGCATACAGAGACTTGTAGTTCTAATCACCCCATTGCAGTCCTTAAGAAAGCAAGACTTCAAGTCAGTGGCGTACCAAGGGCGGGGTGGTGGGGGCGGTTTGCCCCGGGTGTCAACGGGTGGGGGGGGTGCTCTGCTGGCGAGTCCCTACCAGCTCCATCCACCCGGCAGCTGTGTGGTGTGGTGTGGTGTGTTGCGGCACCTCGCGTGACTGTGCACTGCTGTAAAAGAAGAAAATCGCCTTGTCGGCCCTTCCCTCACTCTGTCCAGCCCTCGAGGAAATAGAACGATACATCAGAGGGCGGGACACAGTGAGGGAAGGGCCAACAAGGCGATTTTCTTCTTTTACAGCAGTTCAGTCGCGTGAGGTGCCGGGTGGACGGAGCTGGTAGACAGGTGGGGACTGGGTCGGGGTGCCATGTTACGCCGGGGGGGGGGGGGGGTGCGTGCAGCAGCGATCCGCCCCGGGTGGCAGTGAACCACAGAACGCCACTGCTACAAGTCCCTGCATGCAGCAGGGTAAACTTAGGCTTGGATCAACCCTGTCGGGCAAATCTGGATCCAGTTGGCAACCTTAGGTCACCGGCATGCATAAGTGGCAGCAAAACCCCTAAGCAGTATTCTATACGGGGGCTCATTAGTGGCATAGCACATATATGCAAGGGGGGTGTTCACATGGGTGCAGCATGGGCAGGCCTTCCACTTATGTGATGAACTTACAGAACACAGAAAGTTATGCGCACCCTTGCTTAGTGGCATACGTGGCTTGGTTGCCACCCGGAACGGAGCACCCCCCTCCTCCAGGCACATCACCTCCCCTCCCTCCCTCCCTCCAAGCAGTAAGGGGGTGCATTGAGTAGCCACGTGGCTGTCAGCTCTTCCAATCCCCTGTCCCCTCTGATGTCAACTTCCTGTCAGCGGCAGGGGAGTGGCAGAACTGAGAGTCGCATGACTGCTCATTGCACCTCCTTACTACCCACACCCATTGCCCCGTCCTTGATATGCCACTGCCCGTGTTGCATTTGGGCACCTGCAGTTACACCAGGCCTATATGGCTGATGTAACTCCAGACACCTATGTTTCAGGTACACCGATACTGGGTTACATTAGTATTGTATAACAGTGACTTGAGGAGAGGGGTGATATATCGGTTCTGGCGGAATATAAGATGAGTTCTCCCATTCCGTGTAATATGGGGAAAGTTCAAGCCCCATGCCTTCCAGCAGGAAAAATATGAGACAAAATCTTGCATCTCATATCTCTGCATTTTGGAAGCATTCTAACAGTAGTACCCCTTCATACAACTTATGAAGTGATACGTTATACTCTTCCGCATATTACCAAGACTCAATCCCTCTCTTATTTCATCTGGGTGTGCTATACAGTTTTTGGAAACCAGACATGAACTGGAGCCAAACCAATGCTGCATACTCAGGAACATTTTTCTTCAGCGATCACTTCTCCCTGGGGGTCAGTTTAAAAAAGGAATCCCTCAGTCTGACAGGCTCCATCAACTTAATAGAGTTTTCACAACATGCTAATATTTGCTAAGAAACCATGCCCACGATCTTAATCCACACTGCACAGAGTTCAACAGCGTGGCAACCTATTTACTACATTCATAGAGCCTTCAGGATAGTCTTCCTCAGAAAGGCACAGGGACTGCTGCATGCAGCCAGGAGGCAATTTCCGGAGCCTTCAGTTCAACTCAGTTGGGCAACTCAGACCATCAACGGGATGGTGGCTGCTGCCCGGGTAATGTCCTGACACACAAGAGCATAAGCAACAGTAGGCAAGTTTTCCACTATTACAATACTATATATGCTTCTTCTGTACTTAGTTTTTTACACAGGACTGGTGCTAGTGTCTCTGGCGCCCCCCCCCCCCCTGCAAAACTATCAGTTGGCGATTCCCCCCCCCCCCCCACCCGGGGTCCAGCATCTTCTTTCTCTCTACACTCTCTCCACTTCTCCCACACCGCAGCCTTTTTCAGCCCAATGCCTGAAAAAGGTGAAGAACAAAAGTTTTTTGTTTTTTTTTCACTCGACAGCTTTTTAATTTATTTGAAAGCTTCCCATATGTAGATATAAATATCACGAAATAAAATTGAATATCACTAAACCTGCTTACAAAATTATTGTCGCTGGTGCAAACAGCACTAATAAAAGGCTGTATTTTGTGCTTATTTTTCTACACTGTTCTATACAATACAGTAATAGTTGGCCACTTTTCAGAGAGAATATCCTGTTTACTGATGGGTTCATGTTAACTGTTGTTGTAATCTGCCTTGGCAAGTGTGGTGTTATAAAGATTGGAAATAAAACATTTGTACAAAAGAGATGAGGTGAAGATGTGATTCCATGTGTCTCAATGGAAAGGAGAGATTAATTTTGAGCATGTTTTTCAGGGACGTGGTTTTCATAAGTCAACATAATAAAAATAAACATTTTCTTTCATGCAGATCTCTCATTTGTTTTGACATAACTAAATGTAACTAAACGGAGGGGAAGAGTGGCCTAATGGTTAGAGCACCAGTATTGCAATCCAGAGGTGGCCAGTTCAAATCCCACTGCTGCTCCTTGTGATCTTGGGCAAGTCACTTAACCCTCCATCACCTCAGGTACAAACTTAGATTGTGAGCCCTCCTGGGACAGAAAAATATCCAGTGTACCTGAATGTAACTCACCTTGAGCTACTACTGAAAAAGGTGTGAGCAAAATCTAAATAAATAAATGGATTATAATCCCCTAATGCAGTCCATTGGTTTTCTTATATTTTGTCCTTGTGATGACTTATACTGTGCCAAAACCTGTCCTCGACTTATACTGTCAAAACCTGCCCCCCACCACCACCATCACACTAATGCCGCCATCCACCACTCACATACTACAGTCCTACCTTGCAGCCCACCCTGGTGGTGTAGTGGCCTCTGCGGCAGCAGGGGCAGGAAAGAATCCCACTCTTTCCTGCCTGCTGCTGCTACTCCGTCTCAGGCGCTCTCCGCTTTGCTCTTCTGTGCTGCGGGCGCCATCGCCATGTTTTCCCCAAAATGGCTGCCCAGACTTCTGCAGCCATTTTTTAAATACAGAGGGGCCGTCCATGGCACAGAAGAGCAATGCAGAGATGGAGTAGCGGCAGAAGGCAGGAAAGAGTGGGATTCTTTCCTGCCCCCATAGCCGCACAGGCCACCACACCACCAGGGCGGCCTTCAAGGATCAAGGTAGGTCTTGTTAGGCAGTGGCCAGTGGAGCGTAGTGAATGGGGTAAGCATGGCAGTTTCTGGCACCCCTCAAATGTTGACGCCCCCCCCCCCCCCCCGCCATACATACCCTGCTTACCGCGTTCTGTTGGCCCTAATTTTACACTATTGTAAAACTAACCTTTCATAGTTGGGATTGTCAGAAGCTCACGCCTCATCATACAATGCTCCCTGATTCCTCAGGACATTCGGGGGCCCTTTTATGAAAGGTTTGTTGCATGGCAACCCAGAACTACCGTCGGCCCATCTCTCCCCATGCCCAACTTCTCCCCATTTTCCTCTTTGTGTCCAGTATTTCCCTATGTATTCATCAAGTCCAACATGTCCCTTTACAACCCCCCTTGATTCAGCATTTGCCCAGTGTGCACCTTTGACTTCCCTCCCTCCATGTCCAACATGTCTCTTCAGTCTTTCTATGTTTCCCCCATGTTCAGCATCTTCCTTCCCTCCCTTTCTTCCTGCCACCTCATGGTCTGATATAGCTCCCTCCCCTCTGCTCTGGGGTCTAACATCCCTCCATCTCTTCTTCCTCCCTTCCATTGTCCAGCCTCCCTCTCCTCCACTTCTAGGTCTAGGTCCAACACTTTTTCCTCCCCTCTGCCCCCTCGGGTCCATCATCTCTTCGTTCTCTCTGCTCCTGGGTCCAATATCTGATGGGGAGAAATGAAAAAATAGACTTTTACTTCAGCAGATTTAGCCCATACGCAGCAGAGCTTTAGAAGTGTTAACTCCCATTTTTTTATTCTCTCTCTCTCTCTTTCACACAGACTCTTGAATAAAAGATTCAATTACTCTCTCTTCTTTAACTTCCAAACAAAAATGATGTTTACTTACAGTTTCTTCAGATAACTATTTACATCATACTTGCAGTAGACATGGTAAAACTACTGAATACAAAAATTCTGTCAGTTGGTTATCATACAGCTTGAAGAGAGATTGCTAACACCATCTTATGCTGACACAGACTGACTCACTCTCAGAGCAACTAGAGTGACTCAGACACACCCACAAGACATTACACTATATCCAATGACATCATAGCTCATAGAATTGTTGACAGTTAATGCATGCAGCACTTGTCTTTCACATATTCCTACAATATCTCTCCCTGTTTCTTCTCTCCCCCCCACCCATTGTTCAGCATCTCCCTCCCTCCTCTCCATGCCTGGGTTGGGTTATCTACCCCCCCCCCCCTCTCTCTCTCTTAACCTACCCCCATGCCTGGGTTAGGTTATCTATCCCCTTTCTCTCTCTTAACCCATCCCCACGCCCGGGTGTCTCTCCCCCTCAAACCCATCTCCCCACAATCCAGAAGCTCTCCCCAGTGTACCTTTGAATGTATTTTTCTCTTGCCCAGCACCAGCAGCATTTCCATGCTAGGTCTGGTAGCTTCCCTCTGCCATGCCCCGGCAGCCCCGCCCCCTTGGATATAACTTCCTGTTTCCACACTCCCTGCTACCCCAGAGGCTCCTGGCTTCTCATTCCTGCCTGCCTATGTGTTCATTCTGATGTACATGCATAAGCGTGTGTGTACCGACACACAGCTATATAGACAGTCCCTCATGCTATCACCTATTGTAAAATGTACCTGATTAGTAAACTACTAGAACCCAGCTTCTCTGGAAGAATCACTGTGTGCCCTGGAAAAGCCTTCTCAAAGCAGAACTGGCCTGTTTCTAAGGACATCAACTCCTCCTATAGTTACAGGTGTTTATAAATGAACAAACAGATGAGTCTTTCAAAGAGACAAAGTAATTACTCCGATGTTCCAAGTATGAATTTTTAGTGATTTCTGCGTTTTGCCAGCACACTGAAAGGCCAGATGGACATCAGAGGTGATATGTCACAAGAGAGAATCTGCATTTAGTCAAGTATGGTATCACATTGCTTTGCCACTAGAATAACTATTTGAAATTCCTTGGTCAGTTAATTTCTTGAAACAAAACCTGAAATATTTATTTACACAATGGGTCATATTTTATGCACAATAGCCTCTATTGAAATTCTGGTGGTGTGCAACAACGCATGCATAGGAGTTTCATGTCCATGGGACAGAGCCTAGCATTCTCCGGAGCTGGCCCAAATATTTGATTTGGAAGCGTAAGAAAAGACAGCCGTGGGCTGAATAGCTCCAGATGTTCAGTCATTCCCGCGCATGCAGTAATTCTGCAGAATACAGGCCAATTCTTTTCTGTACTATGGATACATATAAAATGATGATGGATAAAGATCTCCAGGTCCGTCCACTCATGTCCTGTTTTTCTTTCTGTTGCAATGCTGCAGAGCTCACATTATTCCTGACATCGATTCAGAATGCAGCAGCAAGACTCATAGAAGGTTGCAAGTGACGTGAGCACATCACACCATTTTTGCAAAAACTCCATTGGCTACCAGTACAATATAGGGCTAAATTTAAAACTCTATGTCTGATCTTCAAGGCCCTGAAAGGAAATGGCCCTCCAGCTTATTTTCGAAAGAGCCCAAATCGGGAGATGGGCACCTTTCTCTCATGGGCTCTCA
This sequence comes from Microcaecilia unicolor, assembly GCF_901765095.1. Lineage (NCBI taxonomy): Eukaryota > Metazoa > Chordata > Amphibia > Gymnophiona > Siphonopidae > Microcaecilia > Microcaecilia unicolor. The sequence continues at coordinate 343,880,738 of NC_044034.1, forward strand.
AATCGGTATAATCGAAAGCCGATTTTGGGCGCCTCCAACTGCAGTCTGTCGCAGGAACGAACAAAGTTGACTGGGGGCATGTCGGAGGCGTGGTGAAGGCGGGACTGGGGCATGTTTATTAGCTGAGGAGAGCTGGGCGCCCTCGGCTGATAATGGAAAAAAGAAGGGCAGCAGTAGCGAGAATTTGGGCCGCTTTTTTTAGACCCTTTTTTTCACGAACAAGTCCCCAAAAAGTGCCCCAACTGCCCAGATGACCACTGGAGGAAATCGGGGATGACCTCCCCTGATTCTCCCAGTGGTCACTAACCCCCTCCCACAAAAAAAAAAAAAAGAACTTTAAAAACTTTTTTTTGCCAGTCTGTATGCCAGCCTCAAGTGTCATACCCAGCTCCATCACAGCAGTATACAGGTCCCTGGAGCAGTTAGTGGGTGCAGTGGACTTCAGGTAGGTGGACCCAGGCCCATCCCCCCCTACCTGTTACACTTGTGCTGGTAAATGGGAGCCCTCCAAATCGCCCCCAAAACCCACTATACCCACATCTAGGTGCCTCCCTTCAGCCATAAGTGCTATGATAATGGTGTAGAGTTGTGGGGAGTGGGTTTTGGGGGGGATTTGGGGGGCTCAGCACCCAAGGGAAGGAAGCTATGGACTTGGGAGGTATTTTAATTTTTTTTTTTACTTTTTACAAGTGCCCCCTAGGGAGCCCGGTTGGTGTCCTGGCATGTGAGGGGGACCAGTGCACTACAAATCCTGGCCCCTCCCATGACCAAATGCCTTGGAGTTGTTCGTTTTTGAGCTGGGTGGCTTCGGTTTCCATTATCGCTGAAAACCGATACCGCCCAGCTCAAATCCGCCCAAATCCAATGTATTTGTCCGGCACCAACCGTATTATCAAAACAGAAGATGGACACCCATCTTTTTCGAAAATACAGTCTGTCCCGCCCCTTCACAGACCCGTCCTCGGAGATAGTCGCCCATGGAGATGGGCATCCGCGTTCGATTATGCCCCTCCCTGTGTATCTAAAGAATAGGATGATCCTCCACACACCGCCAAGGACACTAAGGTCCTCCCAAGAACTGTCTCTAACTACACCCTCTCCAAAAGACATTACACAATGTGATACCTGCAAGCGAGCCTTCTCCGGAGTAACCCCCACACTCTGGAATGCACTGCCTGAAAGGCTCCGTTTAACAGAAGACTATCTCTACTTCAGGAAGCAGGTGAAAGCTTGGCTGTTCAACCAGGCCTTTAATGGAAGAAGCAACTAAGTTGTTAGTCTCACTCACACACACAAGGAGTGACTCGAAGGCCAAATTGCTCACCGGGGTTAGATGAGATGGCCGACTCCAATTTTCAACCATAATGGAAACCGGAGCCAGTCATCTCAAATCCGGCGAAATGTAAGGCATTTGGGCATGGGAGGAGCCAGCATTTCTAGTACACTGGCCCCCCTGACATGCCAGGACACCAACCGTGCACCCTAGGGGGCACTTTAAAAAATTAATAAAAAACAAAACAAAATTAGCTTCCAGGTGCATAGCACCCTTCCCTTGTGTGCTGAGCCCCCCAAATCCCCCCCAAAACCCACTGCCCACAACTCTACACTATTACCATAGCCCTAAGGGGTGAATGGGGGCACCTACATGTGGGTACAGTGGATTTTGGGGGGCTCCCATTTACCAGCACAAGTGTAACAGGTGGGGGGGGGGGATGGGCCTGGGTCCACCTGCCTCAAGTGCACTGCACTCACTACAAACTGCTCTAGGGACCTAAATATTGCTGTCAGGGAGCTGGTATGACATTTGAGGCTGGCATACAGGCTGGCAAAAGATGTCTGATTTTTTGTGTGTGTGTGGGAGGGAGGTGGTGACCACTGGGGGAGTAAGGGGAGGTGATCCCCGCTTCCCTCCGGTGGTCATCTGGTCAGTTGGGGCACTTTTTTGGGACTTGGACCTAAAAAAAAAGGATCCAAATAAAACGGACCAAATTCTCCTGACGACCGGCTTTCTTTTTTCCATTATCGGGCGAAGCCGGCCATCTCAACGCACGCCCCTGTCCCGCCTTCGCTACCATGCCGACACGCCCCCTTTCAACTTTCGCCGGCCCCGCGACGGAACGCAGTTGAAGCTGCCCAAAATCGGCTTTCGATTATGCCGATTTGGGCGGATTCAGGAGATCGCCACCCATCTCCCAATTTGTATTGGAAGATGGGCGGTGATCACTTTCGAAAATCAGCTGGATGGTCTTCATCTGCCATCATTTTCTAGGTCTCTATGTAAAATCAGAGAGAGAAGTGAACCTTGCAGGGCCTCCGCAATCCAACAGTAACTCCACTGAGTGAGAGTTCCCCAAAACTTCTGGCTGATAACAGTTAGACATGTCAGCTATTTTATAAGATATGTAATTGTATGGTATTATTTAAATATATTGTTTTGGTGTTTACAGTTTGAAATAACATTTATTTACTCTTCTATTTATAAAGAGGTAATTTTCAGTACTATGGGCCTCTAGGTAAAAGTTAAATATGTAACTAGTTGTTTAAAGTTATGCATTTTTTCAGTGGTACTTATAAGTACTATTTTGAAAATCACAAATACCTTTAAATGCCCCTGGAGGTCATGGAAGCCATTGTAGAGCTGGAACAGCGATGGGCAGAAGCGAGTAGACATTTCTCCTGCCCTTAGAACACTAGACCACCAGCGATTATTAAGGTAGGCCCAGGGGCCTACAGGGTGTGGTGGTTCCTCTTGGGGGCCCAATGCTTTTTGGGAGAGGGGAGGGGAATTGGAATGGAAGGCTTTCACTGTTCTTTGGAGGGGGGTATGGAGGGAGAGGGGATCAGAACGAAGGAAGGCATTCACTGCTCCTTGGGTGGTGGTGGGGAGGGGGAAGGTCAGGAGGGAGAGGGGATTGGAATGGAGAAAAGGCTTTCACTGCTCCGGGGAGGGGGGAGGGATCTGATCAGCGACCTGGAAGTTATGCAGGTGGCAGCCGATATTCATAACTAAGTAGCGAAAGTTAGGACTGCTTTTTTATGTGATCCTATTTTGTCGCTTAGCTATGTGGACACTGGCACTGAATATGGCCCATGCCCACATCACTGCTGACTCCGCCCCGGTCTGCCAAGGCTCTCCCTGAACTTGACATCAATGGTCTCCAGCAATATTCAGTGGTACTGCCCAGTTAAGTGCTGCTGAATACCTGCAGATAGCCGACAGAGTACAATTTAAGCGGGCAGGATCCTCTCCATCGGCTTAAATTATTTTGAATATTGGACTCACTGCATTTATATGGTTGGTGCCACTTCCAGCAGCATAAATGCTTATAAGTATCGACATGAAGGTGTTTTATTGCTAGTTATTTATTTATTTTATTTTAGGTGTTCTTGGGAATAATTTCCTATCATTAATAAAAGACCTTTTGATTTTAGTCCTTTCTCTCTTTGTTCCGCCATTGCTTTAGGAGCCCTTTTTCTAAGCCACGTAGGTGCGTACGCGTGTCCTATGCACATCAATTGTGAACTACTGCATGACCCCGGCGGTAATTTCATTTTTGACACGCATCCGCTATGTGCGTCAGAAATGTTTTTTAAATTTTCCGGCGTGTGGTGCTAACCAGGCAGTAATCGGCATTTTGTGCGCATTGACGATTACCGCCCGGTTGACGTGTGAGACTCTACCGCTAAGTCAATGGCTTGTGGTAAGGTCTTAGGCCCAAAATGGATGTGCGCCAATTTTCATTTTCCTGCATGTCCATTTCCCGCCACAAAAAAGGCCTTTTTTGCAGGTGTGCTGAACAATGGTCCTGCGAGTACACAACCGCAAAAAGGACCTCTTAGTTTGTTTGTTTGTTTGTTTGTTTGGTTGTTTTTTTTTAAATAAAACAATGCCACTAAATCTTGGTCAACCTTCTGTTTCTTTCTACATTATTTGTATTCTCAACAAAGCAGTGTTTTGTATTTCCCTTATTGTCTTGGTACATTGAAATCTCATTATTAAGGAAAGTGGGCTTCATTTCAACTAGCAGCATTTTGCAGACAATAGATCCTCTGTATGAATGTTCATAAAGTGAAGAATCTTTTTCAGAGGGTCTGTTCTAAATATCCTTTGCCTGGTTATTACTTAATTGCTACATGGATCTTCAACAAAGATATCCATGGAATTTTAGAAGTCAAGTTTAGTTAAAGTAAGACTTAAGCATGCATGTTTTTAATTTGTTTTAAATGAATGCTTGTTTGTAGTATTTCAGAGTACTGAGCTTCAACAGAATGTTTCTTTGTTAAAAGCATGCTCTATAAATTACAGTTGTAATATTATTTACAAAACAGCATGATACAATATATAAAAACATAAGAATTACTACACTGGGTCAGACCAAAAGGAAGCCGATAAGTTGGTTTCCTCTTTCAAATATATGGGAGTTAACATTGACTGAGAACTTTCCATTAAAGAACATATAGCATCTATAGTAAGAGTGTCCTTTTATCATTTACGTCAATTTTGCACCATTCAGTCATTTGTTGATATAACCTCTCAGCGAACTCTCCTTTATGTTCTTACAATCTCGGTCTGCCAAGGCTCTCCCCAAACTTGACATCAATGGTCTCCAGCAATAACTGTCCAGTTAAGTGCTGCTGAATACCTGCTGATAGCCGACAAAGTACAATTTAAGTAGGCAAGATCCTCTCCATCAGCTTAAATTATTTTGAATACCTGCTGGCTGATCTGCAAGCTTCGTTCTGTTTCTGTGACTCAGAAACAGAACGAAGCCTTGCGCCGGAAGAAGAGGACCTCGGCTGGTGGGGGTTGGGGTCCCCCGCCAGCAAAGGTAGCCCACGGTGACGGTGGCGGCGGGGGAGGGTTGTCGGCGGGAGGGGGGGTTGAGAGGGTTGTCGGCAGGGGGGGTCCAGGGCCAAATCTACGGGGTCCAGGCCTCCGTGGCCCCACATAGCTACACCACTGCTTCAGTTTCAGCTTGGGAGGGGAGAGATAGATCTCTTTGCTGAAGCTCTGTGAACAGATATATGCCCTGATCTCCCCAGGTACTTTCTAGGAAGTATGCGTTTAGTTAGTGTTATAATTGATCCATATTTCAGTTACCTGTTATTGTAAGCTAATTGAACTATTTTGTTCCACTGTTCAATATTTTTAAAGAAGAATAAACATAATTGTTTGTTCACCCTGTTTGTCTGGACTGATAAAGAATCCTGGTGGTTTGTGTGTTGGGTCTGTGAGTGCTTTCTGGGAACTGTGGGACCACTGGGAGTGTGGCTCCAGTAACCTAGAAATCATTGGGGATAATTGGATAGCGGGAGAATCACCCAGAGGCAGTTGTGACCCAGTCAGTGGGAGAAGGGTGCTAGTGTAAAGCACATGCGGCAGGTGCAGGCAGACCTGAGCTGTGCTGGGGAGAGACCCTCTAAGTGGCCGCAGGGTAACCCCAGGCAGGTGGCTAGGCGTTTTGTGAAATGGTGCTTTCTACTGCATTGCACCAACTTTATGACATGCTTTTCCAACTATGGCCCGGCTGGAGCTATCATATGTTAAATTTTGTACTGTTCTGAAGACATATTTATTTGAAAGAGCTTTTGGAATAGAGACAGCAGGAGGCATCCGGGCTGTCTAGGTTCATTGATTCATTAAGGTCCCCTTTTACAAAGGCGTGCTAACGTTTTTAGAATGCACTACAAATCAGTGTGCATTAAATGCCAGAGATGCCCTTTATTCCTATGAACGTATTCACTAGGCATATATAAGTTTGTACTACTCCCTTCACCAGTATAATCAGTTATCTCATTATACTCAGCTTCAAGTTCACTTTAATGGTATCATATTCAAAATATCATGGTGTAGTTCAACAGAGACCCTTTAGTAGGACCATCAGACCCGCGTAACTACCTCTATAATGGCTAGTATGAGCCAAGCGTATTTCAGAGGTAGTACCGTAATCCTCATCGATCCTTACTATTTGCTTATATTTTTCAAAACTTTTTTTACTTTCATTAGTTATCATTAAACTTAATATCTATTTAGTTTTAGTACTTAGCTTTAAGCTTTTAAGCTTCAGTTAACGTGCATAGTGGAGACTCGGATTCACTGACGTAGATCCATTTTTCGTAATACTCTGTGTCAAGGCAGTCTCCTGTTTTCTTAAGGCGTATTGCGAAACATGGATCTACGTTGGCGAAGGTAAAATTATGTATCATACCTGATAATTTTCTTTCCATTAATCATAGCTGATCAATCCATAGACTGGTGGGTTGTGTCCATCTACCAGCAGGTGGAGATAGAGAGCAATCCTTTTGCCTCCCTATATGTGGTCATGTGCTGCCGGAAACTCCTCAGTATGTCGATATCAAAGCTCCATCCGCAGGACTCAGCACTTAAAGAATTACACCCACAAAGGGACACTCTGCCCAGCTCACTACCGCCGAAATGGGGGAGGGGAATCAACCCAGCTCATCCCCACACAAGTGGGGGAGGGGAATCTGTCCAGCTCATCCCCGCGGAGCGGGGGAGGGACACCACACCCACCGATGCGGGGGGATCTGGCTTATCCTGCGACCGCAACTGCGGGAGGAGCTGGCTGACCCTAACACCACCGAAGCAGGAGGGATATAAGGCTGCCCTACTGCCGCACAAAGCGGGAGGGAGCGCCAGCAGAATTTAGGTCTCAATCCAGCCCCGTAAAACGGAGGGGAGAGGAATGCAGCAGCTCACTGTAACACAAAATCGTCTCAACTCCAGAAGAATTCAATCGAAAAAACTTGAGCACGAAGACCTCCTGAACAGGAACTGAAGACTAAACTTGAACCTGAAATGCAACCAGAATATAAACAGTACAGATATCTGGGAGGGGCTATGGATTCATCAGCTATGATTAATGGAAAGAAAATTATCAGGTATGATACATAATTTTACCTTTCATATCATCATGCTGATCAATCCATAGACTGGTGGGATGTACCGAAGCAGTACTCACCCAGGGCGGGACATAGAAATCCCTGACCGCAACACTGAAGCTCCAAACCGAGCCTCCGCCCGAGCAGCCACAGTCAAGCGGTAATGACTGGAGAAGGTATGAGCCGATGCCCAAGTTGCCGCCTTACAAATCTCCTCCAATGAGATGGACCCGGCCTCTGCCATCGAGGCCGCCTGTGCTCTAGTGGAGTGAGCCTTCAGCTGGATAGGCGGCACCTTCCCTGCAGCCACATAAGCCGCTGCAATGGTTTCCTTGACCCATCGTGCCACTTGCTGAGATAGAGAACATACTGAGGAGTTTCCGGCAGCACATGACCACATATAGGGAGGCAAAAGGATTGCTCTCTATCTCCACCTGCTGGTAGATGGACACAACCCACCAGTCTATGGATTGATCAGCATGATGATATGGAATCCGAGTCTCCACTATGCATGTTAACTGAAGCTTAAAAGCTTAAAGCTAAGTACTAAAACTAAATAGATATTAAGTTTAATGATAACTAATGAAAGTAAAAAAAGTTTTGAAAAATATAAGCAAATAGTAAGGATCGATGAGCATTACGGTACTACCTCTGAAATATGCTTGGCTCATACTAGCCATTATAGAGGTAGTTACGCGGGTCTGATGGTCCTACTAAAGGGTCTCTGTTGAACTAGACCATGATACTTTGAGTTTGATACCATTAAGGTGCATTTATTCCTATGGACATCTCTAGTGTTTAGCGTGCACTAAAAATGATAGTTTGCCTTTGTACAGTGGCGTAGCAAGGGCGGCTGCCACCCGGGGCAGTTCGTCGCTGCACACCCCCCCCCCCTCGGTGCAGCATGACACCCCCCCTCGACGTATCAACCCTCCCCTCGGTGCATCACCCAAGCCCCCCCCTCGACGTATCACCCCCCCCGTGCATCACCCAAGCCCCCCCCCCCGAGTGCATTCTTGCCTGCCGTGTGCACGCAGCTGGGGGGGAGGGGGGGTGTCGGTTCCGCTGGTTCCCTGCTCCCTCTGCCCTGGAACAGGAAGTAACCTGTTCCAGGGCAGAGGGAGCAGGGAACCAGCGGAGCCGACACCCCCCCCAGCGGTGTGCACCCGGGGCGGACCGCTCCCACCGCCCCGCCCTTGCTACGCCACTGCCTTTGTAAAAGACCCCCTAAACGATTGTGGTATATTTTTAAACTCATTTCTTATATGTATAACTTCATTTTCCTTCTTTGTGTACGAATGGTACTGCCCTATTGAAATTGGCGTTCCTTTTCTACTAGGGATTTATGTACTGTTATTTTATTGTGCTTACAGGAAGGGCGGTATATACCATTTTAATTAAACCATAAACCATTTAGACCAATATCCTGCTTTTAAAAGAGGCCAAGCCAGGTTACAAGTATCTGGCAGAATCCCAAAAAGTAGCAAGATTCCATGCAAGCTACCTCTGCCTTTGAAAGGAAACTATCCCTCACCGTAGAGAAGGACTGTACCCAGACTACGTTGAAAACTTTTTATTGAAAAATAAGTTCCAAGCAACATTGCCAAACAGCTGGACATACAAACACAATTAACAACAAATCAAACCATTTACCATTATAGATCACATATTCTACGTCCTCGAACAAAACGAGAGATAACTTCCCTTGCCTAACAGAAAAATAGTTACCACAAAACATTCCACTTTTACAGACCCCCACCCTTCCCCCTCCCCCACTCATATCTTGGAACAGAGTGAGGACAAGATTTGTCTCTTTATAGAGTTGCAGGCAATTCAAGAGTCTACTTCTTGCCGTAGATGTGAGAGTTACCCCAAAAAAGCTCCCAAATCCTCTGAAACTTTATTTTCAAAGGAGAGAATTGATCCATCATTGATAAATGGACAGAGCTCATTAGGAGAGGTGGTCTACAAGTACACAAGCATTGCCATACTAGGAAAGATTAAAGGTCCATTAAACCCAGTATCATGTTTCCAGCAGTGGCCAATCCAGATCACAAGTACCTGGCTGCAGTGCTGTAGTGAGGGCTAATGGCACCCGGGGCGGGTCGCCGCTGCACCCCCCCCCCCGGGTGCAGCACGGCGCGACCCCCCCCCTCTGCAGTGCACCCCCCCTCTGCGGCGCACCCCCCCAGACTGCATTCTTACCTGCGGGAGGGCTGATCCGCCCCGAGTGCACGTCACTCGGAGCTGCGTCAGCCCCGCTGGTTCCCTGCTCTCTCTGCTCCGGAACAGGAAGTAACCTGTTCCGGGGCAGAGAGAGCAGGGAACCAGCAGGGCCGGCACCCCCCCGAGCGCATGCACCCGGGGCGGACTGCCCCTCCCGCCCCCCCTTCCTATGCCACTGCCTGGCTGGCAAGATCCCAAGTAAAACAGATCTTATGCTGCTTATCCCAGAAATAATGTCAACACTCACAAAGTTAGTAGAGAACTACCGGGAGTAGCAGTGTATCGGAGGTTTAAGGGCACAGTCTCATTTCAACATTGCAGCTACTTTTTACGTTATTGCTGCGTTTTTATAATCATAGACTTGCACCCGGCATCCTTCCGCTGGTCTTTACTGGTAGCTAACTATCAATTTATAATTTTCTTCTTTTTTTCTTTTTTTCTATTTCTTTTATGCTAGCTACTAGCACATTAATTGTTTAAACCGTCACTTATCTTGCATCTGAGTGCCGTCAGACAAGCACACCCCAACAGGAGCCTGTTTCGCCCTCCTGGCTTTCTCAAGGGGAACTGCAACGTGCTTTCTCGGACTGCAAGGTTGCTGTCGGCGAACAGATACCTTGCAGTCCGAGACAGCACGTTGCAGTACCAGTAGAGTACAGCTGGATTTGTTGGCAGTATCCCAGAAATAAGCAGTGGATTTTTCCAAGTCCACCTTAATAATGATATATGTATTACATAGCAACTTCATTGTGTGCCCCCTAGACCTTGTACTTTCAGAAAGAGTAAACAAGCAATTTACATCTATCCATTCCACTCTGCAAATTGTCTCACACCCCACAACTACCTCACCCTGTAATCTGCCCCCACTTTATAAAATGTCCCCACCCTGAAATCTACTCTCACAACTGCTCCACTATCCTGCAACTGTTGGAAACCCAAAAATAAACCCACAACTGCTCTGCCTTCCCACATACTACCCCTGTTATGTCCCAATCCCCAAAACTACGCCCCTGCAACTATGCCATCACTCCACAATCAACCCCCACAACTGCTCCACTACCCTGCAAACTACACAAACTCCAAAAGCATTCCCATGCAAACTGCCCCAGTCCCCAAAACTGCTCATTATCTTGTAAACTGCACCCACCCTGTAAAATGCCCCACCCTGAAATCTACTCTCACAACTGCTCTGCTATGCTGCAACTGCCCAAAATCAAAAACAAACCCCCAACAAATGCCCCAACCCTCAATCTACCCCCCTCCAAACTGCCCCTAGAATCTCAAAATGTCCCCTGGCAACTGGTCCACCACCTGATAAAGAGAATCCCCCCTGCAACTGCCTCAATCCCCCAAACTATCTATCACAACTTTCTCCACCCTGGAAACTGTCTCGCCTCTCAGCAAATCTACTCCCCGCAACTGCCTCACCACTCCACAAACTGCTCAATCCCCAAAACTCCCCTGGAACTGCACCACCACCACCCAGCAAACTGCTGCCACCCCGAAACCTATCCCCTCTGCAACCGCCCTATCACCCTGAAAACTGCACAACCCTTCAAAACTACTCTCCTAACTATCCCACCACCCCACAAACTGCCCAAACTACTCTTGCCTCCAAACTCCACCCCTGTATTACCCTACAGCCCCATGTACTGTCCTCAACCCCAAAAATTAACTCACGACTGCTCCACCTTCCCAGAACAGTCCCATCCCACAAACTACATATTTCAATTCCAAAAACTATCACCCCACAACTACCCGACTACTCCACAAACTAACCCCCTACAACTGCTCCACCACCCGTCAAACTGTCCCAACCCCAAAACCTAGCCCATAAAATTAGCCCACCACTCTGCAAATGTGCCCCACCCCCAAGAAAGTACCCCCCCCAACATACACAAATGCAGACTACCCCAGCAATTTCTCTACCTCCAAAATCCACCCCACCATTTAGACTACTGCAATCTGCTTCTTGCTGGCCTCCCACTTAGTCACCTCTCCCCTCTCCAGTTGGTTCAAAACTCTGCTGCCCGTCTCGTCTTCCGCCAGGGTCGCTTTACTCATACTACCCCTCTCCTCAAGACCTTTCACTGGCTCCCTATCCGTTTTCGCATTCTGTTCAAACTTCTTTTACTAACCTATAAATGTACTCACTCTGCTGCTCCCCAGTATCTCTCCACACTCGTCCTTCCCTACACCCCTTCCCGTGCACTCCGCTCCATGGATAAACCCTTCTTATCTGTTCCCTTCTCCACTACTGCCAACTCCAGACTTCGCGCCTTCTGTCTCGCTGCACCCTACGCCTGGAATAAACTTCCTGAGCCCCTACGTCTTGCCCCATCCTTGGCCACCTTTAAATCTAGACTGAAAGCCCACCTCTTTAACATTGCTTTTGACTCGTAACCACCTGTAACCACTCGCCTCCACCTACCTGTACACATTAATTGATTTGATTTGCTTACTTTATTTTTTGTCTATTAGATTGTAAGCTCTTTGAGCAGGAACTGTCTTTCTTCTATGTTTGTGCAGCGCTGCGTACGCCTTATAGCGCTATAGAAATGCTAAATAATAGTAGTAGTACCATACTGCAAACTGTACCAGCCCCCTGCCCCATGACCCTGCAATATATCTGGCAACACAGTAAATTGCCACACTCCAAAAATCTGTGCCCCCCCGCAACCAGCCACCAAACTGCAAACTGTCCCCACCCACAAAAACTGCCCTTTAACCCCCTACAACTGCCCCAGCACATGCAGAGAGCGGAAAAGAATTCCATGAGCCATGTTCTGTATGCTTTCCCTACTTGTATGACTTTTCCTTTTCTCTGCTGGGGAGTGTTTACTTCTGCAGAAATCTGATTTTTTTTTTTGTTTGTTTTTACTTTTGTCCTCAGTACTGCACTTGATTCAGTACAGCTGTACAGAGAGCGAAACTCTAATTAAGTTTTATAAATACAAAAGGTTTGCTTCTTAACTTCCAAAACATTTATTGAAAACAATAACGTAAAAAAAATATTGGACATTGTAGGATGAAATGGAAAGAAAAATAACTTTCACAAACTGTTACAGATGTAACGAGTACTTCTCTGAATATTTTCACTCAATTAGTGTAAGAATGCTTTGGTCAACTTCTGGGAGACAAACCCCCTGATTCTATTAAAAAATCGCCATTATTTGCTCATTTCTGAATTTCTGATCCAAAGAAAAAAGGTTACCTTTGAAAGCTCATCAAAAAAATGTATTGTTAGTCCAATAATAAAAAAAAGTTTCATCTTATTTTCTTTCCTTTGTCTTGTTTTATTTCTATTTATTACCTATAAAAGTCATTAAAAATTGTGCGTGCAAATTTAGGCGCATTCCTGATTTGCACACATAATTTAATAGAATAATGAGACAATTAGTGCCAATAATTGGCTTTTTAACAAGCAATTATTGGTACTAATTAGATTTAATTGGGATTTACCCATGTAAAGTTAGGCAGCCGGAATGTAAAGTATGTGCAGCCGGAAAGAGGGGGCATCGTCGTTTAGGGGCGGTTCGGGGGCATGGTTTTGAGTTACATTTGTAATTGTAGAATAAATGTGTTCCGCACATGAATTTAGGCGCGGGCATTTGCACCACATTTTTGTTGGTGCCAGTGGCGTAGCTAAATGGGGCCACGGGGGCCTGGGACCCCATAGATTTGGCCCTGGACCCCCTGCCGATGACCCTCTTGACCCCCCTCCTGCCGCCAACCCTGCTTCAACTCTCGGCGGCCATTTTGAAACGCCGAGAGCCTGACTCATAGATGATGCAGCAGGGCAGCTAGTAGCAGCGCTCCGGGCAGGAAAGCGGGGGCTCTTTCTTGCCCCGAGCGAACAGGTACCTCTAGACCACCAGGGATAGTAGCGTAAGGGGAGGGGAGGTGACAGGGGGGAGGGAAGCTGATGGGGGGAAGAGGGGAGGTTTGCTAGCGTTAAAGGGGCGGGGCGATGGCGCGAAAGGGGCAGGGTGATGGGCACATCCTCGGTGGCTGCGATTCGTTGGAAGGGGAGGAGTAGGGAAACACGCTACGTGTGTTTCCCTACTCCTCCCCATTCGGTCATTTGCGTGGTTGTGTACACGTTCCGCCCTAGACGTCATCACGTGTGACGCGAGGGCGGGGCATGGAGACATGGTGAGTGTTGTGGCTTCACCACCATGAACTTACGAACCGGTGTCTGAGTGCCTGCAGTGACGTCAGTGTCCTCAGAACATTGAGGGTGCGTTTTATTATAGTAGATTAATTTTTAAGAATTATACATATAATTACAAGAAAACCATCTTGCATTGAAAAGATATGAGTAATCATATTAAATCATGGCAAAAAGGAACAGAATATCATCATCACAAGACATAAGGAAAAACGAAGCAAACCTTCTCATCATTTTAGTACTCGATACACAATGCTAAATTATTCCATCTCCAGTAAGGGAGAGTGAGGGACAAAGCACAATCCCGTGAAATTCAATCATAATGTAAGTAGTTATGATCATCACAATGTATAATACTGTTCCTACATTTCCTTGTTTTTACTGTATTCTTCACCATGAAAATGGCAGATACAAATCAAGGTCAGATATACACATAAAGTAGCACGTATGAGTTTATCTTGTTTGGGCAGACTTAATGGACCATACGGGTCTTTCGCTGCCGTCATCTACTATGTTACTATGTAAGATGCTTTCTTTTACTATGTAAGCCGCACTGGACCTGCTGTATGTGGGAAACAGTGGGGTACAAATGTAATAAATAAAAATAAAAGGAAGAAAGAAAAAACACCAGGTGGTTAGCTTAGCAGAGTTTAAAAAGGGGTTGGACGGTTTCCTAAAGGACAAGTCCATAAACCGCTACTAAATGGACTTGGGAAAAATCCACAATTCCAGGAATAACATGTATAGAATGTTTGTACGTTTGGGAAGCTTGCCAGGTGCCCTTGGCCCGGATTGGCCGCTGTCGTGGACAGGATGCTGGGCTCGATGGACCCTTGGTCTTTTCCCAGTATGGCATTACTTATGTACTTAATTATACCGCTTTACAGAGTAGATGTCATTGTAGTAGCCACCGGTGGAGGAGGAATGACCACCGTCCTAGAATCCAAGACAGAGTTCAAAATGCTCAGGCTCAAAAAACACATATTTCACAGATTGCAATTTCACTACTCACTTGCATGGGAAGGTTAAGCCAAAAAAAGACCCCCTATCTGCAGAACCCTTGAATACAGTTTAAGAAAGGATTGACATCTCCATTGCATCTGCCTGGATATATCAGAAAAATAGTAATCCTATGATTCAAAAACAGCTCTTGACTATGATAAAAATACATTTTCAATATCCAATCGTGATCAGGTTGCAAAACAAAATCAACAATCAAAATAGCAGTTTGTGCCCCAATATTACCGTCCTCAATTATCTCAGTCAAATTAAAGATTAACTAAAGGAATATCCATCCCTCCAGCCAACTGTTGGTCTCCAGGCTTTTTCACATAAGGTAATAAGTAATACTTAGATACTAGAGGGTAGGATTGTTCCGGTATCTTCAAAATTTCAGATAGTTATTTTTTAAAAGTCACCAATGCCACAATAGAGGCCTGATTTGGAAAGTTAATAAATCGCAATGTCTTTAACCTCCGCTGGTTCTCCAAATTCTATCTTACGTTGAAGCAATAACCCACTGCTTATTTCTAGGATAAACAGCATAAAATGTATTGTACTGTTTTGGGATCTTGACAAGTACTTGTAACCTGGATTGGCCACTGTTGGAAACAGGATGCTGGGCTTGATGGACCTTCGGTCTGTCCCACTATGGTTACGTTCTTATGTTTCCTATCTTTAACAATTGCAAATTGTCTGTCTTTAAGTTTAAAAATATCAGCACTGTTCTGAGTATCACAAGACTCCAATGTAGAAAATTTTTGCTCAACCATTGAAGCTTTAAACAACAAGAGATTGATTCTGAACCATAAGAGCTGAAACTTTTTAAGTAAAAGAAGATTCCAGGCGGACCAGAGCATCCTCTAAAGTAATAATCACAGGTCTGACTGGCAGCGAGGACTTACTGTATTGAGCCACTTCCAAGGATTCTTCTCCTCACCGCTCCTGCAACACCGCATTCTCCACTCAAAATGCCTCTGGCATCTAGCTGCTGGCATTGTTAGCAGGATCTGCACATCAGGGCTGAAAATGATATCAGTAACAAGCAGGAGGGGGGCGATTGCCACCCTCCCTTCAGCGAAGATACAAGCCCTGAACCACCTGGGACTGCGAATGGATCTATAGGCCCTAGGCCCTACCACAAGGGAACAGTAGCCACAGGGTAATCTCTATGTTTCCCTCTCCACTTAGGCATCAATAAAAAGAGGAAAACCCTTTCATCTACAGATATAAAGTTAAAAAGGCAGGAGCGACTGCACGGTGCTTCATTCATGCTGCCATCTTGTCCCCCCCCCCCCCCCCCCCAGGGCCAGTCAAACCCGGTAAGCGGGGTAAGCACCGCAGGGGGGCACCTGCCTTCAAGGGTGCCGTTGCAGCACTGCGCCGCCATACCGCGCCGCCCTTGGTGGTTAAAATTTTTTATTTACCTCCGTTCCAGCGGCCGCATCATTTCAAAGCCCTGCCCGTCTCTAGCCTTCCCTCCCTTCGTGAGTTCGTTCCCGCAGAGTCCCGCCTTCTGACCTCATTTCCTCGAGGGCGGGACTCTGAGGGAACGAACTCATGAAGGGAGGGAAGGCTAAAGACAGGCAGGGCTTTGAAATTACGCAGCCGCTGGGATGGAGGTAAATTAAAAAAGACTTAAACCATGCAGGGTGGCAATAAGAAAAAGGGGGATGTTGAGGGGAGAAGAGGGCGGGCAGATGGCCATAAATGGGAGGGGAATGGGGGCGAAGGAGAATCGCTGGACAGGGGCAGGGTGGGAGAAGAGAGAAAGGAGAAGCTGGGGGGGGGGCGCCAACTGATGGTCTGCAGGGGGGCGCCAGAGACCCTAGGACCGGCCCTGCCCCCCGCCCCTTGATCCACCAGATATTAACTTTGCTGCCATGTTTTGCAGTATTTGCAAGCATGAGATTTGATAGTCTTCTATATCCAGTAGAATAATATTGCTAAAATCCAATGTGGACAGAACCATGGCTTGAACAATCGTTCTCACATGTTTACTCCAACCAGGGAACACTCCAGATTAATAGTCAGTTTTTTACAGGCTCGAGGGAATGAACTGTATCCTCCTTTTATCCAGATTAATACTCAGTTCTTTATAGCCTCAAGGGAATGCGCTGTAACTTCCTTTTATCCAGATTAATACTCAGTTAGGCTCAAGGGAATGAACTGTATCCTCCTTTTAGTGAGTCCCTCACAGCTGACTTTGCAAAATCATTCAAGCCACACAAGTATCCAAACAGCTTTTTCAGGTTTCTTGCTTTAGCAGGTCACTGCAGGTTCAAAGCTTCATCATATTTGGCATGTACAAATGATTCCAAGAACTGAACAAATGACCTGGAATTACACAGAACGGAGGAAATACAAACTGGCACACTTCACCATGCAGAGAGAACTCCTTGGCTGCAGGCGTCATGCAGGCCGAGACCCCATCTCCCACTCAACTCACACAATTTACAAATATTACTGTGCAGAGACCACAGTAAGGAAGGGAAGAAATCCTTAAAGATAGACTGTGATTTTTTTTTATTTCTCATTTGTTTAAAGTACTCAACTGTGTGAATTTTTTTCGTTGTTAACGGTACGTTCCCTCTCTTTCCAAATCATCTCCTTCTCAGTTGTTCATGTTGTATTCATATTTTTGGGGTATACAACGGTCCTGCTGTCTCCTCCACTAAAGCCACTTTCATGGAAAGCATTCTTCCAAAAACGTGGCTACAATCCTGCCAAATAAGCCCTATTAATTTTGCAGAAGGCTCTGTATCAACTTCACATGTTTCTCGTCATACAATTATAGTTTCCAAAGGAAAATGGCAATTCATTGCACCGTGCTGATTGTCTTACAGAACGATTCATAGGGCATTCTGCTGAGCAAGAAGTAGGCCACTTGCATATTACAGCTAGCACCAGTCATGACTGCCAAAATCAGAGTCCAGCTTTCAACACTTAATGAAAAACAGCAGGCTGGTATAATTATAAATACAAGAACTGTAGATTCTTCTTTGAATGGAAAAGCAATATTTCTATGTAATGTAGATAGTAATAAAGCATTTATAGATGTGTGAATGCATTTAGTCCCTTGCTGGGCAATTTGTTTTTAAGAAAAGAAAATTAAAAAAACATTTTAAGCAATTAGAATATGAGTATCTTTAGAGATTTTGTGGATTCAGCTCGTAAATAAAATAACTCTTTCTAGAGATAAGTGCAGGAGTGTGGTAGCCGTGTTAGTCCACTCTTAAGGTTATCAATAGAAATCAAACAAAATAAAACATGGAAAAGAAAATAATATGATACCTTTTTTATTGGACATAACTTAATACATTTCTTGATTAGCTTTCGAAGGTTGCCCTTCTTCGTCAGATTGGAAATAAGCAAATGTGCTAGCTGACAGTGTATATAAGTGAAAACATTCAAGCATTACTATGATAGTCTGACAGGGTGGGAGGATGGGGGTGGGTCAGAGGTATGCATGGGGACATCAAAGCATATCATTGATATTCTAACAGGATGGGTGTGGGTAGGTGAGGGGAGGGTGATCAACAGAGACATACAGCTTTATGGTTTATAATGGGCTAGGAACCCCAGGTCCTTGTTAAGTCCTTTCTGTTGGGTGTTAAAATATTCAATCATTCTGACTTCAAAGGTCTTACGTTCTTGTATGGTTTTAAAGTTACCTTTCAGTATTCTCACTGTGAAATCACTGATACAGTGTCCTGGTTCTGTGAAGTGCTGTCCCACCGGGGTGGGGGCCCTACTGGCTGTATTGTTCATATGATGTCTATGTAAATTGAATCTTGTCTTAAGCATCTGGCCTGTTTCTCCAATATAGCATCCTTTGTTACATTTTTTACACTGAATGATATATACCACATTGGAAGATGAGCAAGTGAAAGATCCCTTTATGTTGAATATCTTTCATTTGTGGATGACTTTGGGGTCCTGTGAAATATTTTGGCATAGTTTGCAACTGGATAAATTACAGGGAAGTGTGCCCTTCTGTTCCTTTTCAGTCTGTGATGGAAGTTTACTTCTGATTAGCTTGTGTTTTAAGTTGGGTGGCTGTCGGAAGGCCAGTACTGGTGGGGATGGGAATATCTCTTTCAGTAATTCATCCTCCTGGAGTATAGGTTGTAGATCTCTTATGATTTTCCTCAGTTTTTCCAGCTCTGGATTGTATGTCACTACAAGGGGGATTCTGTCTGTGGCTTTTTTTTCTTTGTACTGTAGCAGATTCTCCCTGGGTGTTTTGAGGGAGGAGGCAATATTCTTGGAGATTATTTTGGGGTTGTAGCCTTTCTGTTTGAAGGATGCAGTCAGGCTTTTAAGGTGTCTGTCTCTGTCCCCTGGGTCAGAGCAGATACGGTGGTATCTTGTGGCTTGGCTGTAAATGATGGATCTTTTTGTATGTGAAGGATGGAAGCTGGAGTTGTGGAGGTAGCTGCATCTGTCTGTGGGTTTCTTGTATATGTATATAGAGATAAGTGCAAAAGCATCATAGGCACCAACTCTGTGGGTGTTATGGGTGCTTACACCCCCAATATTTTTAAGATATATTTTATTAAATTTAGAGCTGAAATCTCCAATGCTGCAGGACAGCAAAGGAAGGCAGGAAGGAAGTGTTTCTGCATCCCAGTCAGGGTTGCCAGGTGGAAATTTTTTTTCCCACCCAAACCAGCCTAAATCCAGCCCACAACCCGCCCAAACTCAAACCCCGCCCCTGACACCCCCACCCCCGCATCATCAACCCCGCCCCCGCCGTCATCAACTCCGCCCCGCCGTCAGCGGCCCCGCCTCTCCTGTCACCGGCCCCGCCTCCCTCGTCATCGGCCCCGCCCCCGCCGTCATCAACCCCGCCCCGCCGTCATCGGCCCCGCCCAAAACGTCACTAACCCCGCCCAAAACGTCACTAACCCCGCCCCCCGCAGCCGAAAAAACCGCCCAAAAAAACCGCCCTGAAGCCCAAAAAGCAGCCCAAAAAACCGCAACCCGCTGCGGGCAAAAATTGCCCGTGGCGGGTCACGGAAAACCGCCCAATTGGGCGGTAAAACCGCCCACCTGGCAACACTGATCCCAGTTACTTTACTGCTCCCGCCTCCCCCTGTAGCCTATTGGCTGGAATATCTGATCAATGGGCTACAGGAAGGAGAGAGAGAAAGAGAGAGAGAGACATATTCTATAACTATGCGTGTAAATTTTGGAACATCCACGAAACTCCCATTTCCTCACCCATAACATGCCCCTTTTTGCCTATGCACGTTAGAAGTTAGGCACACTGCATTACAGAATGCACTTAGCGAGTTGTGTGCGTAAATTCTAATTATTGCCAATTAGTGCTCATTATTGCTTGTTAAGAGCTGTTATCAGTGGCGTTCCGTGGTTGGCTGACACCCGGGGTGGATCGCCGCTGCGCACACCCCCCCCCCCGGGTGCAGTGCAACACGGCGCCTCCCCCTGTGTGGCACGGCACCCTCCCTGGCGTGGACCCCCCGTCGCAGTGCCTCTCACTCCCTCCCACCAACAGTCCCCACCTGCCTACCAGCTGAGCTCCGTGCACCCGGCACCTCGAATCTGCAGCGCTGCTGACTGTAAAAGAAGAAAATTGTCTCGGCGTTGGCCCTTCCCTCACACTGTGTCCCGCCCTCTGATGTAACTTCCTATTTCCTCGAGGGCGGGACACAGTGAGGGAACAGCCAACGAGACAATTTTCTTCTTTTACGGTCATCAGCGCTGCAGATTCAAGGTGCCGGGCGCACGGAGCTCATCTGATAGGCAGGTGGGGACTGTCAGATGGGGGGGGGAGTGAGAGGCGCTGCGCCAGGGGGGGGGTCCACGCCAGGGGGCTGCCATGCCACGCCGGGGGGGGGTGAATGGAGCACCCCCCACCTGTTGACACCCGGGGCGGACCGCCCCCACCACCCCGCCCTTGCTACACCACTGGCTGTTATCAATGCTGATTAGCTTGCTAAGCCAATTAAGTTATGCGCGTTGTTGTAGAAAACACTTGGATTTCAGCACGGATCTCAAGGTGCGCTATACAGTATCGGGGGGATAGTGCACACTCTTTCCTGATAGTGTACGTATGCACACACTATTACAGCACGTACTATCAGGAAAGAGTGCTCTCTTAGCAAACAGTGGGGCTGTTTTACAAAAGGTGCGGAAGGGCCTACGTGCGTGCAGTGCACATAGCAGGAACAAAAAAAGAATGTATGGCAACAATTTCAAGCAATTAACCCCCCCCCCCCCCCCACAAAAGAACTGATCTCCAGATTGGTGGGCTCTTATCCAAGTCTAGGAGACATATCAATGTGGATGAGCATGAGCGTGAAGGTATCCAATCAACAATTTAGAATCCAAAAAGAGGCTCCAAAATTTGTGGAAACTTCTTTCAGCAACCAGGATATGTCCAACCTGCTTTGTGTTATCCCAAACGTTAAAGCCTAATGCCCTGAGGTAACCAATTTAAGTGGAGGAGTAGCCTAATGGTTAGTGCAGAAGCCTAAGAAACAGGGGAACCGGTTCTGATTCCTTCCGCAGCTCCTTATCACTCTGGGCAAGTCACCTAACCCTTCATTGTCCCAGGTACACAATAAGTACTTCTATATAATATGTAAACAGCTTTGATTGTAACCACAGAAAAGCAGTATATCAAGTCCCATCCCTTTTCCCTACCTGGAACTTAGGGGCCCTTTTACAGAGTGACGTAAGCCCAACAGGTGCTTATCACACGCTAATCTGAAACTACCGCCAGCTGAACACGGGAGCCGGCAATATTTCCAGCATTTGCAGCACTACGGAAAATAGCTAGATATTTTCCAGCGCGGCACTAACCTGGCAGTAATCAGGCAGCACCGCAAGCTACCTGGTTACCGCCGGGTTAACGTGGGAGTCCTTAACGCCACCTCAGTGGGTGGAGTTAAGTGCTCCCCTCCACATGGCCATGCGGTAAGTGAAATCTCACCACATGGCCATGCCATTTTTTTTGGCCTTTTTACCCACTGTGGTAAAAAGGACCGCGGCGCATAGCAAAAGGGGCCCCCACTGCCGCTAGCATAGGGCCCTTTTTAACGCAGCTTGGTGTGCAAGGAAAAACGTTTTTGTTTTCTTTAGTTTCCCGTGTGGTTTCCAGTGTATGACCCAGAACATGGCATCCTATACTTACAAGATGGGAGATTTGATATAAATCAATTGTGAGGTATTTTTATAGAACTGTAAGGTCCTTCAGCTGATGTTTGTAATTTTCATTGACTATAGCAACACTTTTGACTGCATAAATCATGAAAACTTCTCGGTCATACACTACAAACACAGGAAACTAAAGAAAACAAAAGCTTTTCCTTGCACACCTCTATTCTATAATCTAGTACAGATAGCTCCTGCAATCCTCTTAAATGTGTATCTCCTCTAACTTCGAATGTCAGCTCTTCACACAAGACTGTTGCCTGTGGCACCCACAGGGCTTGTGTTGATCATTGCTTGCATAGCACAGCACAGGGATTCTCAACCCAGTCCTTGGGACGCACCTTGCCAGTCAGGTTTTCAGGATACCCACAATGAATATTCATGAGAGATATTTGCAAGCCCTACCTCCATTGTATGCAAATTTATCTCATGAATATTTGTTGTGGGTATCCTGAAGATCTGACTAGCTAGGAATGTCTCAAGGACTGGGTTGAGAACCCCTGGTATACCAGAACACCTGATAGTTCTCATGCACAAACTTTACACTGATCAAGAAATAACAGTTTGAACGGAACAAGGACAGACAGAATAGTTTTAAATCAGCAAAGGTGTATGACAAAGCTATATACTTTCCTCTTACCTGTTCAATCTATATGCAGAATAAATCATTTGAGAAAGGACTGTAGAAAGAAACCCATGCAGATGATATCATGTTACTGGCTGAAAGTGAAGATGACTGGTTATCAAGATCAAGAAACATTCTCAAAATAGGCCTGCACCATAACACGAAAAAGACAAAGATCCTGACAATTGGAAAAATCAACAATTTCATTCTTGACAGAGAAGTAATAGAAATAGTAGATAACTTCAACCTGCTTCGATCAATAATCAAGCAGTCAAGAAATCCAGTGATATATTGCTCATGGCAGAATGGCCAAGAAGGACCTAGACAAGATCTTCAAGGACGGAGATGCATCTCTGCATACCAAGATTCAACTTATCCAAGCCATAGTATTTTCAATAAAGTCATATGGATGTGAAAGCTGGACAGTGAAGAAGCAAGACAGGAAGACAATCAATGCCTTCATATTATGGTGCTGGAGAAGAATCAGCATATATCATAGACTGCCTGAAAAACAAATCAATCGGAAGCTCAAATGTCAAGACTTTAGACATTTCATGTGAAGAGAAAGATCATTCGAGAAAGACATTATGTTTGACCAAGTTAAAGGTCAACACATAAGAGGAAGACCAGCAATGCCATGGATCGATATATTAACAGTAGCTATGGATATCATTCATCAGTGATTAGCCACCCGACTGAAGACCGAATACTGTTCAGGGCAACTATCCAGAGGGCTGCCATGAGTCAATACTCAATAGCAGTTAACAACAGGTACTAGAAATCATTATTAGAAACAGCATATTTTGAATGTAAAGAAAGTAATTCTCAAGCAATACAAATGTAAGGCAATTTGTTTGCGAATGTTGTGATCCCCCCCCCCTCAATAAATCTTGTAGGAAAAGCTGGAATGATGATATGGGGTTGGCAGTGAGATCCGGCATGAAGAGACCCCACATTGTCCAAGCTTTACACTTCTATGTTGGTTTAGCCGGTTCCTCAAGCAATTTACTCCCCAGGAAAGAAGAACTGGTAACTTATCCACATCCAGTGCATTTAATCAATTGACTTCATAGTTATTATTTTCTGTTCAATGATACAGGGGCAATTTTACAAATCTCAGTGTTAGTTTTTTTTTTTTTTTTTGTTACATTTGTACCCCGCACTTTCCCACTCATGGCAGGCTCAATGCGGCAATGGAGGGTTAAGTGACTTGCCCAGAGTCACAAGGAGCTGCCTGTGCCTGAAGTGGGAATTGAACTCAGTTTCCCAGGACCAAAGTCCACCACCCTAACCACTAGGCCACTGTGTTCAGCTCACCAACATTCATGCAGCAGTTAATGGGCTAGACTTACGATTTATAAGATCCTATGGCAGCAGGTCAGCAAACCTTTTATGGGTTATTTACGGCTCATATAGTTCAGGTAAGGCATGGCCATCCTCCTGCATGTTCTTGGTTGCCAAAGCAACCTGGTGCTGCACCACCAACTTCAACAAAATTGCACTGGAGTTTGTCATAGCGACCTGTCAGATATTGGCATAATGCCAAAATTCTACAAGACCAGCACTGGCCTCATGTCTAAGTATGGTCAATATTTTCTTAAGGGGGTCTTTTATGAAGCAGCGGTAAGCCCAACGTTTACCACTTGCTAATCCGGTACTACTGCTGGGTTACTTGCCGCACGGCCATTTCTTTAAAAAAAAAAAAAAGACAGCCTTTTACCCACTGCAGTAAAAGGGGCTTCAGCGCACATCAAAAACACATGCTGATACCAGCGCAGGCCCCCTTTTACCGTAGCTTGGTAAAATCGATACTTACACCTGGTTCTCTACCTATCCATATTATTTTGCCTGTGGCCACCAGGGGGAGCTCTGAACTAGAACACACTTCTTGAAAACTATCCACCTTATAATTGAAAGAGAAAAACGCCTAGATTTCGACCCAAATCGGGAGATAGACGTTTATCTCACAAAAACGAATAAATCGGTATAATGGAAAGCCGATTTTGGACGTTTTCAACTGCACTCCATCGCGGAAGCGTACAAAGTTGATGGGGGCGTGTCGGAGGCGTGGCGAAGGTGGAACTGGGGCGTGGTTATCGGCCGAGGAGAGATGGGCGCCTTTCGCCGATAATGGAAAAAAAGTATGCGTTTGTAGCTAGAATTTAGGGCACTTTTCCTGGACCCTGTTTTTTCACGAATAAGGCCCCAAAAAGTGCCCTAAATGACCAGATTACCCCCAGAGGGAATCGGGGATGACCTCCCCTGACTCCCCCAGTGGTCACTAACCCCCTCCCACCACAAAAAAAATGATGTTTCACAACTTTTTATTTTCACCCTCAAATGTCATACCCACCTCCCTGGCAGCAGTATGCAGGTCCCTGGAGCAGTTGTTAGGGGGTGCAGTGGACTTCAGGCAGGTGGACCCAGGCCCATCCCCCCCTACCTGTTACAATTGTGCTGCTTAAGGCTTAGTCGTCCAACCCCCCCAAACCCACTGTACCCACATGTAGGTGCCCCCCTTCACCCCTTAGGGCTATAGTAATGGTGTAGACTTGTGGGCAGTGGGTTTTGAGGGGGATTTGGGGGGCTCAACACACAAGGGAAGGGTGCTATGCACCTGGGAGCTCTTTTACCTTTTTTTTTGTTTTTGTAAAAGTGCCCCCTAGGGTGCCCGGTTGGTGTCCTGACATGTGAGGGGGACCAGTGCACTACGACTCCTGGCCCCTCCCACGAACAAATGCCTTGGATTTATTCGTTTTTGAGCTGGGCGCTTTCATTTTCCATTATCGCTGAAAAACAAAAACGCCCAGCTCACAAATTGTCGAATAAAACATGGACGTCTATTTTTTTCGAAAATACGGTTCGATCCGCCCCTTCACGGACCCGTTCTCGGAGATAAACGCCCATGGAGATAGACGTTTCCGTTCGATTATGCCCCTCCATGTCTAGCACTGAAAAACATACAGGTCAATATCTTGATGCCACAGCCAGCGTTTTTTATAATCGCTGGTTGCAGTGGTCAAAAATATCTGGATATTCAGTATCACCATCTATTCAGTGCCACTATTATTATTATTATTATTATTATTATTCTGGATAGTGGCCAACGTGGAATATCCAGATAAGGCGTTCAGTGCTGGAACTTTATTTATTTATTTATTTTATTGGGATTTATTAACCACCTTTATGAAGAGATTCACCCAAGACGATGTACAGCAGGTATAGTTTAACATAAAACTTATAATTTTGTTAACGGCATAACACTAGTAAAATAACCAAGAATAAACATGAATACAATAAGGGGTCCTTTTACAAAGGCGCACTGAAAAATGGCTTGCGGTAGTGTAGGTGCAGGTTTTGGGTGCATGCAGAATCATTTTTCAGTGCACCTGTAAAAAATCCCTCCCCCCCCCCCCCCCCCCGAAAATGGACGTGTGACAAAATCTTAAAAGCAGCTCACCCTGGCTAACGACATAACCAGAAATATGGATGCACCAAAGATGTGCACAAATGTATTCAGGGTGGCATGTTTTCTGTTTTTTTTTTGGATCCCCAATACCACACATCCCCAACACAGCTGAGACATCTGTGGACCCTGACCCTGGCATTTTTCTCTAGAGGACATGCAGTTGCACATTCCCCTCCACAGACCTACTACTACTACTTAACATTTCTAAAGCGCTACTAGGGTTACGCAGCGCTGTACAATTTAACATGGAAGGACAGTCCCTGCTCAAGGAGCTTACAATCTAAAAGACAGGTGTACAATCTAAAAGACAATCTAAACAATCTAAAGACAAGTGTACAATCTAAAGACAAGTGTACAATCTAAAAGACAGGTGAACAATCTAAAAGACAAGTGTACAATCTAAAAGACAAGTGTACAATCTAAAGACAGGTGAACAATCTAAAGACAATCTAAACAATCTAAAGACAAGACAAGTGTAGAGTCCTCAACACAAACCCATAACAATGCTGGCTTTAGAAAACATAGATGAGCTGTCTTATGCCTCTTTCTGCAGCCACCTCCTGCCTGATCTGCTGGAAGAGGTCAGGGTGCTGGTGTCTGAAGTGGTGGACCTTACTACTACTACTACTACTTAACATTTCTAAAGCGCTACTAGGGTTACGCAGCGCTGTACAATTTAACATGGAAGGACAGTCCCTGCTCAAGGAGCTTACAATCTAAAAGACAGGTGTACAATCTAAAGACAATTTAAACAATCTAAAGACAAGACAAGTGTAGAGTCCTCAACACAAACCCATAACAATGCTGGCTTTAGAAAACATAGATGAGCTGTCTTATGCCTCTTTCTGCAGCCACCTCCTGCCTGATCTGCTGGAAGAGGTCAGGGTGCTGGTGTCTGAAGTGGTGGACCTTACTACTACTACTACTACTTAACATTTCTAAAGCGCTACTAGGGTTACGCAGGGCTGTACAATTTAACATGGAAGGACAGTCCCTGCTCAAAGAGTTTACAATCTAAAGGACAAATGTACAGTCAGTCAAGTAGAGGCAGTCAAATTGGGGCAGTCTAGATTTCCTGAAAGGTATAAAGGTTAGGTGCTGAAAGCAACATTGAAGAGGTGGGCTTTGAGCAAGGATTTGAAGATGGGTAGGGAGGGGGCTTGGTGTAAGGGCTCAGGAAGTTTATTCCAAGCATAAGGTGAGGCGAGGCAGAATGGGCGGAGCCTGGAGTTGGCAGTGGTGGAGAAGGGTACTGAGAGGAGGGATTTGTCCTGTGAGCGGAGGTTTCGGGCGGGAACGTAAGGGGAGATGAGGGTAGAGAGGTAATGAGGGGCTGCAGACTGAGTGCATTTGTAGGTGAGAAGGAGAAGCTTGAACTGTATGCGGTATCTGATCGGAAGCCAGTGAAGTGATGTGCAAAAGAGTTCTGAACGGATTGAAGGGGGGATAGATGGTTAAGTGGGAGGCCAGTGAGCAGTAGGTTGCAGTAGTCAAGGTGAGAGGTAATGAGAGCGTGGATGAGAGTTCAGGTGGTGTGCTCAGAGAGGAAAGGGTGAATTTTGCTGATGTTAAAGAGGAAGAAGCGACAGGTCTTGGCTGTCTGCTGGATATGCGCAGAGAAGGAGAGGGAGGAGTCGAAGATGACTCCGAGGTTGCGGGCGGATGAGACGGGGAGGATGAGGGTGTTATCAACTGAGATTGAGAGAGGAGGAATAGGAGAAGTGGGTTTTGGTGGAAAGACGATAAGCTCGGTCTTGGCCATGTTCAGTTTCAGGTGGCGGTTGGACATCCATGCAGCAATGTCGGATAAGCAGGCCAATACCTTGGTCTGGATCTCCGCGGTGATGTCTGTAACCCTTCCAGCTCCCTCCTCACATCAAATTTTCTGTGGGGACAGAGCAGTACAGATTTCACCATGTGTTCAGAGTCCTAGGACAACAGTCTACTTACCAGGACCTCCCCACCTCTCATCCATGTTTCTCTGAACCACACTGATGAGTGATAGCACTCATCTGTCATCAGTTATATATGCTCCCTACTCTCCCACAGCTGTATAGAAGGACTTATTGCTATATATGGGTGTTTGTTGCTAATGTATGGCTATATATGGCAGTTAGAAGGTTTGGGATGTTCCCTTGGCCCAGAGGCATGCATGCATGCTTGGGATCCACATAGCTTGGCCAAGCATGTAGAACAATTACTGGCCACCCATACTATTCAGGGGACAACAATGGTGGGACAGCAGCAGGCAGCTGATGGCATGCGTGTTCTTCTGCCTCTCTACAATGGCAGTACTAGTCAGACGCTGCAGGGTTGGACCTCTTTTAGCACTGAGCTTACCCTACCATACTTTGCCCTCAATATCAGGCAGATTGGGATGCCTAACATTTTCCCCTGAGGTTTCAGAAGACCATCAGATTTTCCATAGTAGGACAGACCAAAGTATCCTGTTTCCAACAATGGCCAATGCATATCACACATGGGTGTCAAGATTCCAAAAATGTACAACAGATTGAATGCTGCTTCTCCTAGAAATAAGCAGGGCATTTTCCCTAGTCCATGCCGTACTTTGTATTGTTGTTCGAATATTTTTACTGCTCTAATTGCTTCCGGCTCATGTTTGATCTATTTTTACTGTACACCGCCTTGAGTGAATTCCTTCAAAGAGGCGGTAAATAAATTGTTTATTTATTATTAGGTCTGCCTCACCCGTTTGGGCAGCGGAAGCCAAGGGCTCTCTCTACTATCCTGGATAGAACTGCACATCCCCTCTAGATACTTAATTACTCTAACCTTGTATCTGCTCTGTCAGATTTACAGTCTAGGCAGTAGCAAATTCAATAATTAGGAGGAAACCCAGTATTCAAAAGATATAATAAGATAGTTTATTAGCAAAAGCATCTTACCCAAAGATAGTACCAGCAGTTCAGACATTCACATGGTAGAACAACACTTCATGACTGATGACATGTGCCTTCAAAGGTTGCTGGTTTCTCTCCAGTGGCGTAGCAAGGAGGGGGGGCAGGAGGGGCGGTCCGCCCCGGGTGTCAGCTCAGGGGGGGGTGCTCTCTGCCAGCTCCCCCCCTTGGCGAATCGACACCCCCCCCTGACCAGCTCCCGCACCCTACCTAACTTTAAAAAGAATATCGGGAGGCGCAGCACCTCGCGCCTGCCCTGCACGTAAAAGAAATGTGGACCGTCGGGTCTTCCCTCGCTCTATCTGTCCCGCCCTCCACTGACAGAACTTCCTATTTCCGCAAGGGCGGGACAGACAGAGCGAGAGAAGGCCCGACGGTCCACATTTCTTTTACGTGCAGGGCAGGCGCGAGGCGCTGCGCCTCCCGATATTCTTTTTAAAGGTAGGGTGCGGGAGCTGGTCGGGGAGGGGGGTGTCATCGTGCTGCACCCGGGGGGGGGTGCAACGGCGAACCGCCTCGCCCCGGGTGGCAGCCCCCCCCCCCTGCTACGCCACTGCTTCTCTCTCTTCGCTCTCTAAAACACTGCTTAGGTAGCAGACCTTTTATACAATTTTGGTCCTATAGATCCCTATGAGCATTTCACTTTCCCACCTGCACTTTCGTCGTAATTGGCACATATATCCAATTATGCCCAAGTTCTAACTTTTCTTATCTTTCATCCAATTAGGACCAAGTTTCAACCTTAGCAAGTTTGCTTATCACTTATCCAATTATGACCAAGTTTCAGCTCTCCTATCTCCAAACTTCGCTTACCCTTAAATTGAACTTTTCTTCACCTGGCCCAATTAGTTTTATAGTTTCTCAGTATGCCTATGTCCAGCTATACACAACCCTTGCCAACTTTGTAACTCTGCCAAGGTTAAGCAGGCTGTCACATTTCTTCAGTGAAGTATCAGGACTGAGAGATGCTATGATTTTAGAGGCCTAGTTTACTTTAGAAAGCCTGAACCTGTTTTTCGCTGCATTCAATTTGTGACAATTGTTTACAAAATCCTAATAAATAAATAAATAAATAAATAGATAATACCACAGGGCAGAATAAGTGGGCAGAGAGATGGGCTGTTTTTTTCAGGAATGAACTGCATGCACTGTCCTTTCATTTGCAAGGCAGAAAATAGAGGATTTAGGAAGAAAAGGAATGATGGAGAATCTGAAGTGGAGAAACATTTCTAGGCACTCTAGCAGAAATGAAGTTAATAAAACATTAATTGTTCTGTACTGTAATATGTCATGTGGCCAGTGGCATACCAAGGGGGGGGGGTGGGAGTGGTCCGCCCCGGGTGCACGCCGCTGGGGAGTGCCGCGGTGCACGCCTGCACTGAGTTCGCTGACTTCGCGCGTTCGCTGCAGTTCCCTCTGCCCTGGAACAGGTTACTTCCTGTTCCGGGTCAGCGGGAGCTGCAGCGAACGCGCGAAGTCAGGGAACTCTGAGCAGGCGTGCGCTGTGGCACTCCCCCCCAGCGGCGTGCACCCGGGGGGGGGGTCCGTGCTGCATCGGGGGGTGGGTGCTGCACCCAAGGGGGCGGGGCGCCGCCCCCGGTTGTCCGCCCCCCTAGGAATGCCACTGCATGTGGCAACTCAATATTTGCATTGTTTAAATAAAGTGACTCTCCTTCCGGATTCTAAATGCTTACTTTTGTTGCCAAATGTCACTCCAGTTTGTTTAAAATAGCCAGTCCATGGGAAGCAGAATGTGGTGGTCACGGTCATTTGATATATGTTTTGCTGCAAATTAAGTTTGATCCAGTAAAGCTCTGGCACAAATATACTCTGGCAGAAATTAGAATCAGATGTTTGAAACCCCCCCTAGCTGGGTTTTAGTTGTCCTTGCTCAACAAAACAAGTTGTATTTTTCTGGACACAAAGTTCTTGTTCCTTTGATTAAATCAGTTTTCAGTGCAGCATTTTCTGGTCAGGTAGCAATTCTAAAAGTGGTCAGGGCTGCCGAGAGGGAGGGGCAGGGAGGGGACAAAATTCCCCCGGCCTGGGCCTCCAAGGGGGGCCTCACACCCGCCCTCCGTCGTTGACTGTCTGCCACCGGGCCCCCTGCATTGAAATCACAGCGCCTCTCACCTCCGTGTGAAAGCGCTGCAGGCAGCAGCAGATCGCCTCCCTTCGGGCCTCCTTCCCTCCTTGTGTCCTGCCCTCGTCTGACGTAACTTCCGCGAGGGCGGGACACAGGGAGGCGATCTGCTGCTGCCTGCAGCGCTTTCACACGGAGGTGAGAGGCGCTGTGATTTCAATGCAGGGGGCCTGGCCTGGTGGCAGTAATATTAAGCATATTAAGTGTGTATCTAAAATATCCCACTGCATTCCACAAAACAAAAAGAGCAAATTCCCACAAAATCATCTCTCTCTTTTGATCCAGGCATAGGAAAAAAAAACAGATTCTAAATCCTCCCAGGTTTCAACCTAATTTATGTTTAATGTGGGACGTAAATTTCATAAATCTATCTACCAGTTCAAATAACCACTATCTACAATGACTCAGAAACATCTCCTACCAACCTTCTTACCCTCCATGCTCTTTCCATCTTCTCCTTAATCGCTCCACCGCCTTACCTATCCCAATCCTTTTTCTCATACCTCTTCTATCCCATTTACTCCTTGTTCATTTGTCCTATCACATACCCCCTTTGTTGATTCTGTTACTATTGATTGTATTCTCTTGATACTATGTAAGCTGCATTGAGCCTGCGATGAGCGGGAAAGCGCGGGGTACATAGTAACATAGTAGATGACGGCAGAAAAAGACCTGCACGGTCCATCCAGTCTGCCCAACAAGATAACTCATATTTGCTGCTTTTTGTGTAAACCCTACTTTGATTTGTACCTGTGCTCTTCAGGGCACAGACCTTATAAGTCTGCCCAGCACTATCCCCGCCTTCCAACCACCAGCCCCGCCTCCCAACCACTGGCTCTGGCACAGACCGTACAAGTCTGCCCAGCCCTATCCCCGCCTCCCAACCACCAGCCCCGCCTCCCGATCTTGACTAAGCTCCTGAGGATCCATTCCTTCGGCACAGGATTCCTTTATGCTTATCCCATGCATGTTTGAATTCCGTTACCGTTTTCATTTCCACCACCTCCCGCGGCAGGGCATTCCAAGCATCCACCACCCTCTCCGTGAAAAAATACTTCCTGACATCTTTTCTGAGTCTGCCCCCCTTCGATCTCATTTCATGTCCTCTCGTTCTACCACCTTCCCATCTCCGGAAAAGATTAGTTTGCGGATTAATACCTTTCAAATGTAATAAATAAATAAATAATAAATAAAATAAATAAGTAAATAAATACTGCTGCTGCTTAGTAAAAGGACCCCTAAGTTTGTACCTCAGGCAATGGAGGGGTTGAGTTAGCATTTCCCAATAGTTCATGTACAGTAATTAAACACAGTACATCAGTGCCACAGTGTGGACACTTTTAAATACAACCTCTGATTAATAGTCCTGTTTTCAGAAGTATTTTCCCACAGTATGGCTAATGCTTCTGTAAATATCCCTGTCCTAATACATATGGGCCCAATACAAGCAACGCATGACATGTGTTTAAAGTGTGCATTAGCTCGGTGACACATCTGTATCTGTCAATTGTATTTGGCACAGACTCATATGTATGAAGACACTGTCGGCAAGATATGATTTGAAATAAGAAAATAATCATGAAAGCAAATACCAAAGTGCAATGAGACAAATTTCAAAGGACAAGATAAGATACAACAACAACAACAAAAAAAAGATTTGGGGATGTGTGTATCCTTGTACACAGCATGGATTTAACCCACTGGTTGCCCCAGGCATTTGGATAACCAGCTGTCCTCCACAAGAGGGAGGTGTTTCCCCATGTGAGGTCATTGCTAATCCTAGGAACTCCCCTCCAAAACAGTGAATTTGGCTGGCTGGGGGATTGGGAGTGGAGAAGGGGGGGGTGGTCTGCCTAGTGGAAACTCACCCTTGTTTGTCCAGTTTGCATTTCTTTAGCAAAATGAAAAGTTCGAATTTCTTTACACTGGCTATGGAGAGAATGGTTGGAAGCTTTCAGGATGGCATGTCAACACGGCATACAGAAGAGTGTATGAGTGTTTGTGTGTGCTCAGCAGCAAGAATGTGAGTAGATAACCATACATGCTTGCAAAGCTATGCATGTTGGTAGTGAGAGAATATGTACATATTAGTGTGTTTTTAAGCATGAATGTGCATGAGTATGCAGATTGGGTTGAATCAATCTGAGATCACAGAGCAGGGGTGGGCAATGTTGGTCCTCGAAGGCCACAACCCAGTTGTGCTTTAAGGGTTTCCCCAATGAATATGCATGAGATCTATTTGCATACACTGCCTCCACTGCATGCAAATCTCTCTCATGAATATTGTGGATATCCTGCCTCCAGAACCAGGTTTGAGAACCACTGCACTAGGCAGACTACCCGCCTTATTTTCGAAAGAGAAAGACGCCCATATTTCGACCCAAATCAGGAGATGGGCGTCTTTCTCCCGTGGGCGCCCAAATCGGTATAACCGAAAGCCAGTTTTGGGCGTCTTCAACTGCAATCTGTCGTGGAAACGGCCAAAGTTGACGGGGGCGTGTCAGAGGCGTTGTGAAGGTGGACTGGGGTGTGTTTATCAGCCGAGGAGAGATGGGTGTCCTCGGCCGATAATCGAAAAAAGAAAGGCGTTTTTAGCACGAATTTGGGTCACTTTTTTTGGACCCTTTTTCTTCACGAACAAGTCCCAAAAAAGTGCCCTAAATGACCAGATGACCACCGGAGGGAATCAGGGATGACCACCCCTGACTCCCCAAGTGGTCACTAACCCCCTCCCACCCAAAAAAACAACTTTAAAAACTTTTTTTTACAGCCTGTATGCCAGCCTCAAATGTCATACCCAGCTCCATCACAGCAGTATGCAGGTCCCTGGAGCAGTTGTTAGTGGGTGCAGTGGACTTCAGGCAGGTAGACCCAGGCCCACCCCCCCCCCCCCACCTGTTACACTTGTGATGGTAAATGGGAGCCCTCCAAACCGCCCTCAAAACCCACTGTACCCACATCTAGGTGCCCCCCTTCAGCCATAAGTGCTATGCTAATGGTGTAGAGTTGTGGGGAGTGGGTTTTGGGGGGCTCAGCACCCAAGGGAAGGGAGCTATGGACTTCAGAGGTAGTTAACTTTGTTTTTTTAATTGTTACAAGTGCTCCCTGGGTGCCCGGTTGGTGTCCTGGCATGTGAGGGGGACCAGTGCACTAGGAATCCTGGCCCCTCCCATGACCCAATGCCTTGGATTGGTCGTTTTTGAGCTGGGCGCCTTTGGTTTCCATTATCACTGAAAAACAATACCGCCCAGCTCAAATCCGCACAAATCCGATGCATTTGGCTGGCACAAACCGTATTATCAGAAAAAAGATGGACGCACATTTTTTCGAAAATATGGTTTGTCCCGCCCCTTCACGTACCCGTTCTCAGAGATAGACACCCATGGAGATGGGCGTTCGATTATGCCCCACGTCGTATCCGCCTAGAGCAGGGGTTCTCAACCCAGTCCTTGGGACACACCCAGACAGTCAAGTTTTCAGGATGCTCACAATGAATATGCACGAGATAAATTTGCAGGCACTCCCTCCATTCTATGCAAATTTATGTTGTGCATATTCATTGTGGGTATGTATGCTGAAAACCTGACTGGCTAGATGCGTCCTGGGTTGAGAACCCCTGGCCAAGAGCAGCGCAAATCTGGAGGTGGAACTGATGCCTTTGCCCTCCACTCAGCCCTGCTCAGCTCCTAAAACAAACCAAGAGTGGCTGGCACAGTACCTTGAGCAGACACGTATGATCAAGGCCTGCTGCACCCCATCCCCTCCAAACAGGAAGTTGCATGTCCAGAGCTGCCAAGATTGCCAGTTCCAGGAGGGAGTACTGGTTTTGAACTTAGATTCCACACTGCAGTGTGGTATTTGTAGTCCATGATTCCATCCATTGAAACCAGTGCTACAGGTCCCATAATGCATCATGGTGAGGTTATCAGAAAACCTGAACTGGAACAAAAATCTCTCTCTCATGGAACTGGATAATCTGTCAGCTCTCTGCATGCCTGCTCAAGGCCCCCCCCCCCCCCCCATTTGCCATTCTTGCTCTGTTTGAGGGCTGGTCTGATGGAGAGTGGTGATGCTGGTTGCGGCAGCAACACTGAGGGCACCCTCTTATATTCCTACTGGTAGGGAGATGCTGCATACTAGGTTGGTGGTGGGGGTAGGAAAGGGTTATGCTGGACATGGGGGGGGGGGTAGAGAAATGGAGATGCTAGACACTTGGAGGTAGGGAAAAGGCAATGCTGGACACGTGAGGGCAGTAGAAAAAGTGAGATGCTGAACACAGGATGGGGCATAGGGAAGGGAAAGGGAGATGCTGGATTGTGGAGGAGTAGGGCTTAGAGGTGCACCTGAGGGGGAAGGCACAAGGTTGGGGCAGCTCTGCACGTACAAGCACCAGATTTTATTGCTGAATATAAACTGCATTGTAAAGTTGTTGTTTTTTTTTTTTAACAACTATATAGTCTGGGAATATAAATTGCTTTCTTTTTTTCTTGGAGCAACTGCATAGCCAGTGTTCTGAGGGAGGGGACTGTCTCTTCACTGGAGCAAAGAAGAAGCCTTTTTGAGTGTGGGGGCAGGGGAAGGGTTAGGGTGCCATCCCATCTCTTGCCTCAGGCAACAGATTGTGTTGAGCTGCCCCTGACACTAATATTTTTCATGGAGTGAGGTTCAGCAATGAAGACACTACGAACACTGCATTGTTAGTCACGCTCCCCCCCCCCCCCCCCCCCCCCCCCCCCCCCCCCCCACAAAAAAAAAAACACCTGAAGAAAACAATTTGAGTCACATTCAGCCAAGAACACCAAATGTACTTCAGAGTGCATCAAGATATAAACTGGATGAATGCCAATATTTAACTTTCCATGCAAGATAAACTAAGCTGGTATAAATGCAGAACTTTGCAAAGCAGATAGCTGGGATTCATGTATGATCTGCAAGAACCCATAAAGCCTCTATAAGCGATTCCTCTCATGCCCAAGATCCTGACGAAAGCAACATCCAGAGGTGGGTTTCTCTTCTGCTGCAGCACCTATCATTACTTAAGAGGCAAGACAATCAGGTATGTTTCTTTTTATATCTATAAAACATCACCTACTTCAGAATTTGAAATACATAGAAAAATGAAGGTTGATAAAGACCATATGTCCTATCCAGTCTGCCCATTCATGTCATCTACCATCCAGTCCTCTCTCCTAGAGATCCTATCTACTTGGCCCTAGTTCTCTTGAATTCAGATAGTTTCCGTCTCTACCACTTCCACCGGGAGGCCATTCCACAAATCACCACCCTTTCAATGAAGAAGTATTTCCTCAGGTTATTTCTGAGTCTACCCCTCCCCCCTTTCACCTTTCATTTGAAAGAGACTCGCCTCCTGTAATTTATGCTAGGTAGGTATTTAAACATCTCTATCATATCTCCCCTCTCCCGCCTTTCTTCCAAAGTAGACATATTCAGATCTGTAAGTTTGTCTCCATGACAAAGACCACTGACCATTTTAGTAGTCGCCCTCTGGACCAACTGCATCCTGTTTATATCTTTTTGAAGGTGGTTTCCAGAATTGTACACAATATTCTAAATGAGGTCTCACAAGAGTCTTAATCCACAGGAGAACAACGCAGACCAGAGTGAAAGTAGAAATGCACACTCTTTATTAAAATCAGTTGCCCGATGTGGCCACATTTTGCCTCCCAGAGGCTGCGTCAGGGGCTTATTATTCCACAATAAAAATACACATAAAAATAAATAATAAAAAATATATTAATTAATATCATAAATTATGAATCCAGTTAAAAACTAACCCAAAAACGAGTACAGACATATGTTAATTAACAACATAAGCATAAAAATATTAGTCAGTATGTTGAGACACATTCAGGGGCCCTTTTACTAAGCTGAGGGAGGGCTAACGAATGGGTAGCAGGCACCAAGTCAGCACTATCGCCAGGGTAGCGCATGTGCCTGGAGGTAACTCTGAATTTGGCATGTTCCCGGCGGTAATCGGCAGCACGGCCACGTTGGCATGTGCCGCATGGTAGCCGCACAGGTAGCGCATGAGTCCTTACCGCTAGGAAGACCTTGCTAGTATTTTTGTCTACTAGATTGTAAGCTCTTTGAGCAGGGACTGTCTTTCTTCTATGTTTGTGCAGCGCTGCGTATGCTTTGTAGCGCTATAGAAATGCTAAATAGTAGTAGTAGTAGTAGTAGTAGCGCCCGTTTCATTTGTGTCAGAAACGGGCCTGTTTTACTAGTTATCCAATAATACTCCAGATTCATATATAATCGTTACATTGTTAAAAATCAGATGCATGTCATTCCCTTTAAAAACTGTACCTGTCACTTTTAGGGCCCTGTTTACTAAGCCGAGCTATAGGCGTGTTGACATTAACGCGCATTAACCATGTATGTGCGTTAAGTGTATACGTGCCTACAATATCCCTATAGGCGCCTACACGGTTACTGCACACGCTAATTGTAGGCACGTTAAAAACGCTAATGCACCTTAGTAAACAGGGCCCTTAACTTACGAAAAAATGAAAAATCTAATTCCATATTTAGCTCATTTGGTGCTACTGTATTTAATTTAAAATAAATTTTTGTTCTTCCTGAAGTAACCTATGATCTATGTCTCCACTTCTCCAATGTGGTTTCATCTTCAAACTTATGTTGCATTTTTTAGCATTAAATCTTAGCTGCCAAATTCTGGACTATTATTCAAGCTTCACTAGGTCCATTCTCATGTTATTGGTGTCTCAGTGGCAGTGCTAAGCATTGGCCTGTAGAGTGATTTGGGTTTGATTCCTTGCTCAGGTCTTCTGCCCCTAGGCTGGC
Source organism: Microcaecilia unicolor (assembly GCF_901765095.1). Classification (NCBI taxonomy): domain Eukaryota; kingdom Metazoa; phylum Chordata; class Amphibia; order Gymnophiona; family Siphonopidae; genus Microcaecilia; species Microcaecilia unicolor. The sequence goes on from NC_044034.1 coordinate 343,918,199, forward strand.
TGGAGCTGAGGATGCTGCAAAGGCAGCGCTCACAACCCTGGGGAGGGGGAGTCAAAAGCACTGTGCAATGAGTAGGGTTACCATATTTGCCGTGACAAAAAAAAGAGGACACAAAATATAATTCAGCCACGTCCCCTGTCACACCCCTGCCCTGCCTCTGTCACACCCCCACCACACCACACCCCTGCACCACAGTCAGGCTTATTTTCGAAAGAGAAGGACGCCCATCTTTCGACACAAATCGCAAGATGGGCGTCCTTCTCACAGGGTCGCCCAAATCGGCATAATCGAAAGCCGATATAGGGCGTCCCCAACTGCTTTCCGTAGCGGGGACGACCAAAGTTCCCGGGGGGCGTGTCGGAGGCATAGCGAAGGCGGGACTTGGGCATGCCTAACACATGGGTGTCCTCGCCCCTTAATGGAAAAACAAAGGCCATTTTTGATGAACACTTGGACAGCTTTGCCTGGTCCTTTTTTTCTTACGACCAAGCCACAAAAAGGTACCCAAACTGACCAGATGACCACTGGAGGGAATCGGGGATGACCTCCCCTCACTCCCCCAGTGGTCACTAACCCCTCCCACCCTCAAAAAAATTTTAAAAATATTATTTGCCAGCCTCTATACCAGCCTCAAATATCATACCCAGATCCATGACAGCAGTATACAGGTCCCTGGAGCAGTTTTAGTGGGTGCAGTGCACTTCAGGCAGGTGGACCCAGGCACACCCCCCTCTCACCTGTTACACTTGTGGTGGTAAATGTGAGCCCTTCAAAACCCAACAGAAACTGTACCCACATCTAGGTGCCCCCCTTCACCCATAAGGGCTATGGTAGTGGTGTACAGTTGAGGGGAGTGGGTTTGGGGGGGCTCAGCACACAAGGTAAGGGAGCTATGTACCTGGGAGCTTTTTCTGAAGTCCACTGCAGTGCCCCCTAGGGTGCCCGGTTGGTGTCCTGGCATGCCAGGGGGACCAGTGCACTATGAATGCTGGCTCCTCCCACGACCAAAGGGCTTGCATTTGGTCGTTTCTGAGATGGGCGACCTTAGTTTCCATTATGGTCGAAAATCAGAAACAACCAAGTCTAAGGACGACTATCTCTAGGGATGACCTAAATTTCAAGATTTGGACGTCCCAGACTGTATTATCGAAACAAAAGATGGATGTCCATCTTGTTTCGATAATACGGGTTTCCCCGCCCCTTTGCCGGGACATCCTGCGAGGACGTCCTCAGGAAAACTTGGGCGCCCCTTTCGATTATGCCCCTCCTCAGTGTCACCTTGACCCCCCCCCAAGAAAGCCAGATTCTCTCTCTCCCCCACCTTGTATGTTCCCTCCCCAATTTTTCCAGCCTCCCTCCACCCACCTTTTTTTTTTTTACAGCTCTCTCCCTCCACCCACACGACTCCATTCACATCCCCTCCCCTCCCCTGCCTTATTACTGTCATGCCCTGGTGGTCTAGTGGGCTCTTTGGGGTAGAAAAGAGCTCTCTTTTTCCTGCCCGGCGCTGCCTCAGACCTCTCGCTCCTGGCACCACTTCAAAATGGCTGCCGAGAGTTCAAGCAGTGTCCTAGCAAGACTTCTGCAAAAGTCTCGTGAGGCCACCGCTTGAACTCTCGGCAGCCACTTTGAAGCGGTACCGTGAGTGAGAGGTCTACAGCCGCGCCAGGCAGGAAAGAGGGGCCTCTTTCTTGCTCCAAAGAGGCCATTACACCTCCAGGGCCCGACAATAAGGTACAGGAGGACAGGACACCCTGAGGCCTGCCCGCCCCCCAGCCTGCCCTTCCGTCCGCAATCCAAGACAAACTGGTAGGCTGGCAAAACCCACCCCACAGAGTCCTCAAAAAGACGACATGTCCGGGTAAAACTGGACATATGGTAACCCTAGCAATGAGTAAACCTAATGGTTGGATTTAGGGCCCCAAGTTGCAGGGCACCAGAAATAAACCTTCTATATGGCTCTCAGCTGAGCACTGTGGCTACAATGGCTAAGTTAAATAAGCAGGAAGGGATAATTGTTTATAGACAGTATATCAAATATAATAAACCATATGAAATAAGGAGGAAATCCTTCAGGTAACTACAAACTAAGGCTCATTACGCCAGATCCCAAATCTGGTTCCGATTCAGCTCCCAGAGGAGGAAACTGCCCCTCTCCCCTCCAGATGAGGAGAGATGAGGCAATGAGCTCAGTACACAGATGATCTCAGCTGCAGCTCATAAGAACATAGGAAAAGATACACTGAGGCTCATTTTCAAAGCACATAAGACTTAACAAAGTTGCATATGTTACTACGAAACTTTGTGAGTCTATGTGCTTTGAAAATGAGCACCACAGAGTCAGACCACGGTCCACTGAACCCAGGATTCCCTCTGTGACAGTGGCCGGTTTGGCTCACTTGGGGCCCTTTTACTAAGGCACGCTGAAAAATGGCTTGCGCTGATGTAGACGTGTGTATTGGACGCGCGCAGGACCATTTTTCAGTGTGCCTGCAAAACAGGCCTTTTTTTTTTTGGCTGAAAATGAATGTGCGGCAAAATTAAAATCAGCATGCCTCCATTTTGGGCCTGAGACCTTACCACCACCCTTTGACTTAGCGGTAAGGTCTCACGCATTAACAGGGCGGTAATCATCAGCGCGTGTACACTGCCGACTACTGCCTGTTTAGCGTCACACGGTAGAAAATATAAATTATTTTTCACTGTGTGTTTTGGACGTGCGTCAAAATTAGAATTACCGCCCGGGGCACACAGTAGCCAGGTGGTAGTTCTAATTTGACACGCGTTGTAAGCATGTAGGTGCCTATCCACCTTAGTAAAAGGGTCCCAAAGTACCTAACAGATGCCCAAAAGTATTTCTCATGGTTCATTTCCATGGACAAACAAACAATGGTTCTCCCAAGTCTATCTGCTGAATACGTTTTTTTTTTAAATAGACTTTTCTTCCAGGAACCTGTGCAAAACTCTTGGGCGCCCTACCATAGACTATGTCCTCTGGCAACAGATTCTATCACAATATTTATTTATTTATTCATTCATTCTGACATTTATACCCCACATTAGCCCGAAATAGACTCGAGTGCAATGTGGCTTACAAACAAACAATAAAGTGAATAAAACATGGTAACATAGTAAATGATGGCAACTAAAGACCTGAACGGTCCATCCAGTCTGCCCAACAAGAAAAACTCATTTTACATGGTATGTGATACTTTATATGTATACCTGAGTTTGATTTGTCCTTGCCTTTCTCAGGGCACAGACCGTAGAAGTCTGCCCAGTACTGTTCTTGTACTAAACGTTTTGAAGCTAACGTCGAAGCCCCTTAAAATTATACTCCAGCCCATCCATATCTATTCAGTTACGATCAGAGCACAGATCGTAGAAGTCTGCCCAGCATTGGTTTTGCTTCCCAATTACCGGCATTGCCACTCAATGTCCGCTAAGATTCCGTAGATCCATTCCTTCTAAACAGGATTCCTTTGTGTTTATCCCACTGCAATAATTCAGTAACTTATGGTCATCAACAGCTGGTAAACGCATAACTTGACTGCCTGTGGATTTTTGCCCACTTTTTATGGATAGTATCAGGCCAAACATCCATAATAATGTACAGAATATAACACAAATTACAATAATTTCTAGAAGCAAATTAATAAATGTGCAGTAAGTAACCAGATCTCAATACAATACACTACCTTACCTCCTTTTAGCACTTGCTTTTATTTTAGCTTCTTGTTTGGCAGCTTCTTCCAGCTCCTTTGGGCTTGATTCATCCAGACTAGGAGTTACAGTGCTATAAAACTTAATTCACCCACAATAATTTCCCATCTATACCTCCTTCCTTTCCTGTTCAGCCTTACTATCAAAAAGGCAGTCATGGCACAGGGGCCAGAAATTGTGGTACCCTATGGAACTCGGCGCACATATGTACACCTTGTTCAACAGGAGCTGCTGTAACCTCAAGACTAGGATTTTCTTTGCTGTTCTCTTCTCCACCTTCCCCCACCCTCACCCCTGAGGCATTGGTCCAGTCCCTCTAATTTCTATTTATGACTCATCTTGGTATGAAGCTAGTTGATAAATTTAGGCTCAGATTTAAGGAGGGACGGAAGCAAGATACAATTTTTTTGCAATTAATAGTTTATGAGTGGGGTTCTGAAAAGAATACACAATACATTTACCACAGTATACTCAGCTGATGGCTCAGAAGACTGCTATGGGCTGCATTTTATACTCCATAGGCTGTCCCAGTAGGAAGAAATTCCTGATTCCTAACCCTTGCAAAAGAGCAACACCCACTGGCCAAACTTGGGTATACATATATCTAGTACAGGTGATGATTACGGTCAGTGGTCCCTTCATTACGGACAATTCCTGTGACAGCTGGATTAACCATTAGGCAGCTTATCTTGCATAGTTGTTAGCAAAGGCTCATGACACCTTGACCTAGTAGTGACTAGTTCTCCTCAAGTAGGAAACCAATAAAAGGGAAGAAAAGGAGACTTTTGCAGATCCTCTCAAGTCCAGTACTATCTAGGACCTTCTGTGTAGAGGCTAGGAGAAAACCTGAAATTCTTGACCAGGGGCGTAGCCAGACACCCAATTTTGGGTGGGCCTAGGCCCAAGATGGGTGGGCAGAAGAACTCTGCCTTGTCCCGCAAGTGATTTGGTCTCTCTCTCTCTCACCTGCATGCCATATGGTCTCTCAAACAACCCCCCCCCCTCTCCTGCATACCTTTTAAATAGCAGATTTTCACAGGTAGCAAGCAGCAACTAATACACACTGCTTATGTTGGCCCCACAGCCTTCCCTCTGATACAATTTCCTGTTTCCACATAAGCGGGAATACATCAGAGGAAAGGCTGTGGGGCCGCTGTGAGCAGTATGTATTGGTCACTGCTCACTGCAGGAAAAGGTCTGCTATTTACAAGGTATGCAGGAGGGAGAGTTGTTGGGAGTTTTTGGCTGGCGGGGCTTGGGGATCCCTGTCAGCCACATCATAGGTGTGCTGCTACTGGGTGGGCCTGAGCCCAACGTGGGTGGGCCTAGGCCCACCCGGGCCCACCCTTGGCTACGCCACTCTTCTTGACAAAAACTGACTTCTCCTTTTTGTTCTCACATGACAGCTTCATGCAGATATGGCAAGCGCAGGGAACTTCACCCAGATGCTGGTAGAAACCTTTAACAACATCTTTATTGACTACATGAATAAATGGCGCAGAAACATGACGACAGAAAATAATGAGCTGCAAGCTAGGATGAACAGCGAGAACTTTGATTATGTAATCCTGTACTTGATGGTGATGATTGGAATATTCTCTTTCATCATTGTGGCCATTCTAGTCAGTACGGTGAAATCAAAGAGGCAAGAACACTCAGAGGACCCTTACCATAAATACATTGTCAACGACTGGGCTGAAAAAGAGAATCAAATTCTGAACATGGAGTGCACAGTCCATCAAAATCCTGCAGTGCAAGACTTCAGAAGGACTGCTTCATCTTAAGCTTCTCTTACAAAGAACTGTAAGCTATTGTAATATATTTATCATGCTTGCTTGTTCTATTAAACGCCTTTATCACTCACTCTTGCAGCAGAGTTTATCTATCTCCTTTTCAATTAATCTGTTAGTTACTGCAGTTGCTAAATATGATCAGTTAATGAGTGGGATCAAGACAGCAGGACAGGGCCGGTCCTAGGGTCTCTGGTGCCCTCTGTAGACTATGAGTTGGCGCCCCTCCCCCCAGTATCTCCTTTCTCTCTTCTCCCACCCTGCCCCTGTCCAGCGATTATCCTTCGCTCCCATCCCCCTCCCATTTATGGCCACCTGCCCGCCCTCTTCTCCCCCCAACATCCCCCTTTTTCTTCTTCTTGCCACCCTGCATGGTTTAAGTCTTTTTGAATTTACCTCCGTCCCAGCGGCCGCGTCATTTCAAAAGCCCTGCCCGTCTCTAGCCTTCCTTCCCTTTGTGAGTTCGTTCCTTCAGAGTCCCGCCCTCGAGGAAATGATGTCAGAAGGCGGGACTCTGCGGGAACGAACTCATGAAGGGAGGGAAGGCTAGAGATGGGCAGGGCTTTGAAATGATGCGGCCGCTGGATTGGAGGTAAATAAAAGATTTAAACCCCCAAGGGCGGCGCGATAGGGCGGCACAGCGCCCTTGAAGGCAGGCGCCCCCTGCGGAGCTTACCCTGCTTACTGGGTTTGACTGGCCCTGCAGCAGGACAAGAACAAGCTTGATTCCTGCTTTAGAAATACAACCTAAAATAAACACAGAAGAAATATTTTTCAAAAGAAAAGCTGGCACAATTGATTGGGCTGTGAATTTTCTACACCAAATGCAGAAGCTTCTTGCTAAAAGCACAATTTTTCTAAATTGAAGCAGACAGAAAATGTACTGGGCTAGTCTAGTGACCGAGCTGCAAAGGCAACATTCGCGGCCGTGGGGAAACACAGAAACATGACGGCAGATAACATCCAGCCTGCCCTTCCTCAGTAGCCATTAACTCCTCCTTTTCCTAAGGGATCCCACATGCCTGTCCCACGCTTTCTTAAATTCTGACACACAGTCTTTGTCTCCACAACCTCCATCAGGAGGCCATTCCACACATCTACCACCGAGGTAGTCTCAGCCATTGTTCAACAGTGGTAAGAGAGGAGGTGGTGTGTATATTGTATTCCAGGAGGAGGCCAAGTTTGTGGTACTTGACTACAGACTGCCATTGCAAAGAATAAGTACCTGGGGGGGGGGGGGGGGGGGTGGGTGGTTATAAAAATAGAAGGAAACCCCAGATTGGAATTAGGGCTCATGGCACTGTATACCAACAGAGGCCAGCTTCAATTGAGCTGGAAGCCTGAAGGAACAGAATGAAACTGCCAGGCAAAATTCTCTTCCCTCAACCCCCACCCCACCCCCACCACAAAAAAAAACAAGAGAAAACGTTCAGAAAACTGAGCAAAACCTGAAACTGATTACATAGGTACTCAAACAAGAAAGAGAACTATACTATACTATAAAATGTCTTATATTCCACATTTTTCAACACGGATAACAATAAATGAAAGACCTCTCATAAACTGCGTATACTACAACTTACGTCAAAAAGAATATTCTATAAACTATTCCATACCATTTACAGAGAATACATAATTTTTTTTCTTTTTACAAAACAGCAGGAAAGAACTAGATCTTCTAATCTGAATGGGCAAGGTAATTCATATTTTTGTACTTAAATATCTGAAAGATTGAAAAAAAAATAACTAGAACAATCTGACCCCTCTTGAAGTTGGAAAAGCCAAAGACAGATCTTGAGCAGAACGGGGATCAATACGATTATTCAGAAGCACGCAATAATTTACCACTCCGCCCGAGTTTTGGCCTGTCAATGATTTATAGGCCATACAAGCTATTTTAAACTCTATTCTAGAATTTACTAGCAGCCAATCATGGTCTCTTTAAATATCAATCTGGCTGTGGTATTTTCAAATAATTGTATTATTTACCTCAATTCTCCTACATAATGAATTGCAGTAATCCAAATAAGGCAACAAAACTGTACCAGCAACACTTCTAAAACTTTGAGGACTTAAAGAACACCAGAAAGCCCTTAGTTGTCATAGTTGGAAAATAATATTTTTTAGTCAGGGCATTAACTTGATCTTCTAGAGTCATCCTAGAGTCAAGAAACACTCCTAAAACTTTTGATTTATTTTCTACTAGTAAAAAAGCCCCGTTTCTGATGCAAATGAAACGGGGGCTAGCAAGGTTTTCTTCTGTGTGCATGTGGGAGTGTGTGTGTCCCTGCCCTCTCTCCCTTCCCCTGTGCTGTCTGTCCCCTCCCCCCTCGGAGTCGAGTCCTTCAGTGTTAAGTTTCTTGCTGTGCTGTGTTTGTGTTAGAGAGATAGTGAGGGCTTCTGCCCTCTCTCCCCTCCCCCCCTCTGAGTCCTTCACTGTTACAGAGGGAGCGATTTGATTTCGTGCTTTGCTGTGTTTTTCTTCACTGTTTGTGTTACAGAGAGAACGAGGGCGGGGCAGACACTCATGGGGAAACCGGATATCTCTCCCCCTTCACACTTCTGGCTGGAGGCTTCATTTAGAACGTTGGTGGTGCCTTTTATATATAGAGATCTGCAAAATTTCTCCTGTGTTCAGCACAGCAACAAGGTCACACAAGCTGCCGTCCATTATCTTTTCACAGGTTCATCAACTTCTTGTTGGTGGTTTTTGATTTGAAACAATTAATCCAGACAGACATATTTTGCCACCCTCCTGTTTCAACTATCCATATGCAGTAAATAGTATTGAACAGTTGAAAATTAAGAGATTGGATCTCCTCTTTGAACGTTGGACTAGCTTAGCTAATGTTGAATACTCCACTGGAAAAACACAGTATGAGAACAGTATAGATGCTACCACTGTGTGACTGTTTTTCAAACACGATCCACACTTTTTGGTTTTGCTTTTCAGTCTCTGCCGATTGCCTCTGCACATGGCCATTAATACCTCTGTATCACCCACAGGCCATCCCCGATTACTGAAACAAAACAACTTGGGCAAATAATAGGCACTTCCTTGAATATTTTTTTAAATTAAAAGGTCTATTTTGGGGGTATTAATTTGTATAATAGCACTGTACTGTACTGTTGAGGTATATCTTCATAACCACATTTTCCTGTGAAAATATTATTTACAGTACACTCGATTATCCAACCTCATATCCGACAGACCCTCCAGACAGACTCATTCTGGGCATGCACGCTGGCCCCTTTACAGGTTGTGTCTCAGTCTGACCGCTCCTCCTCCTCCAATGGTCTGTTGCAAGGAGGTTTCATCCAACCTTCTTGGTCTGTCATCTCCTGCTTCTGTGTGCCAGGACCCAGATGATTGCATTAACACGATATTGCGTTGATGCAATCATCTGGGTCCTAGCTCGCAGGAGAGAGACAGACCCAGAAGGAGGATGCAGGCTAGGCAGGCACTGGCAGGAAGAGGCTTGCTGGGCTGCTGGCACCACCACTACCGCCACCGCACCAGGCCCCCCCTTGGAGGCCGGGCCCAGGGAATTTTTCCCCCTCTCAGCAGCCCTGCTGGATAAGGAAGGGGACCTGTGCCACACTCTCAAAACTTATTTTTAAAATGGAATAAAGAACTTTATTTAAGTTTAATGAAACAGACTGGAATAGAATATGGACTCGTGGACACTAGCCCCTAGATTCTGCATACATCACCCAAATTTGAGCGCCCAGGGCAGTTAAGTGACAACAATTTGGATTTGTACGTGAATCAGCCCTAGTCACTAGTCTAAAACAGCCACATCTAAATTTCATAGCATGCAACTGAAAAGGGACATAGCTATGGGACGAGTACGAGCGGAACAGGGCGTCCCCTAAAGGTAGGCATGATGTTATGGAATAATGTAATTTCCGCACCTGAAACAACAGGTTTCAGTAGGCGTAAATCCAGCACCCAACGTTAGTTGCAAGATCCGTGCTAAGCTAGTATTCTGCAAAGGGTCATTTTCTTATCAGGCAACATAAATGTGGAATGTATTGCCTATATCTATTAGATAATTAGCAAATTAGGATTAGGAAATAACGGACTCCCTGAACCCATACGCCAGGCCCCCTCCCTGCCCATCTTCAAATCGTTGCTCAAAGCCCACCTCTTCAATGCCGCCTTCGGCACCTAACCACTACACCTCTACTCAGGAAATGTAGACTGCCCCAACTTGACGTTTCATTCTTTAGATTGTAAGCTCCTTTGAGCAGGGACCGTCCTTCTTTGTTAATTTGTACAGCGCTGCGTAACCCTAGTAGTGCTCTAGAAATGTTAAGTAGTAGTAGTAGTATTTAGGAAGTACGTAGTCTCTTCTTAGCAGAATCGAAGGTTACATTTTGTTTACCCAGGATCATTTTAGTATTGTTTAGATTTTAAGTTTCATGTGTTTTTGCATGTTACCAGAATTGTGTCTATGGTTTGTTTATATGGAATCTGCCTTGAACTTAATGGTACAGGTGGAATATAAGAATTGGGAAATGTAACATAATGCCTTTCTGTGACACAACCAAATCATATTATTTACATATTATATACAGGCTGAAGTTGGTAAAAAAAATTATATATTGTGCTTTGAAAGGAATGATATACATGTGCTTTTTTTATTTATTTTTGTCACACTGGCATTTATTTTAGAAGCCCTATTCATGATCGGAATGTGCATAAGCCAGGATATACACACCCAAATTGTGATATGTGCATATAGCAAAGGGGTATGGTATGGTCATGTTTGGGGCAGGGCTAAAAATGCACATACATTCTCCGTCTCAGAAGGGTAAATGCAAGTTTAGATCTGCCAAAATCAATGTTGGGATGTACAGCTGGGTAAGGAAAAGGCACTGGTTTTGTGCAGAGCACTAATGGAAGGAATAGGGGAGTTTGCCCTCTTAACTTCCCAGTATTTCCCCCCCCCCTCCCCCCAATTGATACTGGTGAAGTATATCAGGCGCTGCGACAGCTTCGGGAAACAGACATGTACATTTCTAAAATGGTAGTCATGCACTTGTATGTTGCTGTGTTGACCCCAGTGATATTTGAGACATTGGCAATTGCAAAATGAAGGCTGTTGCTTCACGTATCTGGCACATAAATGTCTGTTCTCGAATGTATTTTAGAAAAGGCTCTATGTTGGCAGATTCTTTTTAAAAATACTATCAGAAATTGACATGTCCCAACATGGATGTCTTCATTCCAATTTCTACATTCTTACTGTACACCGCCTTGAGTGAATTCCTTCAAAAAGGCGGTAAATAAATCCTAATAAATAAAAATAAATCCTTTCTAAAATCTGCCTTACTATTTTCTAAATGAAAAAGGTCCTAACATTTTTTGAACAACAGTTGAAAATCGGGTTTGTTCCAGAAAACAAGGCCAAAGTTTTGTTCCATCTAAGTAAGACGCGATGAGGGGCATAATCGAACGGGGTGCCCGTGTTTTCCTGAGGGCGTCCTTGTGAAGGGGCGGGGAAACCCGTATTATCGAAACAAGATGGGCGGCCATCTTTATTTTCGATAATACGGTCGGGGACGCCCAAATCTCACCATTTAGGTCCACCTTAGAGATGGTCGTCCTTAGAGATGGTCACCCTGGTTTTCAGCGATAATGGAAACCGAGGACGCCCATCTCAGAAACAACCAAATCCAAGCCACTTGGTCGTGGGAGGATCCAGCATTCGTAGTGCACTGGTCCCCTGACATGCCAGGACACCAACCGGGCACCCTAGGGGGCACTGCAGTGGACTTCAGAAATTGATCCCAGGTGCACAGCTCCCTTACCTTGGGTGCTGAGCCCCCCAAAACCCACTACTCACAACTGTACAACACTACCACAGCCCTAAGGGGGGAAGGGGGCACCTACATGTGGGTACAGTGGGTTTGTGGTGGGTTTTGAAGGGCTCACATTTACCACCACAAGTGTAACAGGTTGGGGGGGGAGATGGGCCTGGGCCCGCCTGCCTGAAGTGCACTGCACCCACTAAAACTGCTCCAGGAACCTGCATACTGCTGTCAGGGAGCTGGGTATGACATTTCAGTTTGGCAAAAAATATTTGTAAAGTTTTTTTTTAGGGTGGGAGGGGGTTATTGACCACTGGGGGAGTAAGGGGAGGTCATCCCCAATTCCCTCTGGTGGTCATCTGGTCAGTTTGGGCACCTTTTTGAGGCTTGGTCGAAAGAAAAAATGGACCAAGTAAAGTCGGCCAAGTGCTCGTCAGGGACGCCCTTCTTTTTTCCATTATCGGCCGAGGACACCCATGTGTTAAGCACGCCCCAGTCCCGCCTTCGCTATGCTTCCGACACCCCCCCCCCCCAGGGTCGTCCCCGCGACGGAAAGCAGCTGAGGATGCCCAAAATCGGCTTTCGATTATGCCGATTTGGGTGACCCTGGGAGGACGCCCATCTTGCGATTTGTGTCGAAAGATGGGCACCCTTCTCTTTAGAAAATAAGCCTGATATTCACCTAAGAATAGTGAAGCAATGAAGTCCTGCAACCATCTACGACCTTCAGGATTTTCACCTTTCCACTATCAGCACTTCCTTGGTTGTTTTCAATGTAACAAATAAAAGCGTATTAGAGGGGAGGCAGATTAACTCATATTTCTTTGCCTTATCTACAGCTAGGAAGACAAATATGAAATATTAGCTAGTTGTTATATTATATCATAACCTTGAAACCAAAAGAATAATTGTTTACATAAATTTCTATGCAGTATATGGTCTCTTAAAGCAGCAGTAGTGAATTTTTCAACGTACCCGCTCTATTTCCACTTTCAGTTTTCTTCCCAGGTCTTCGTTCATTTTGACCTATATTTTATGAATTCCATTTTCACACCTTTTTATTTTTAGTGAATAAAAAGCTTATACCTTTTTATTAAACACAAAACAGGTAGATTTTCAAACAGCATTACAATATATTCATCAGCAACCGGTGAATGTATAACTTTGCTATGTCTATTTTCAGCCTCTAAATGAATATTGATGGGCTGAAATTATGTCTGAGCACTCTGTCAGTATCCATATAGTATAGGGGCACAGAAAGAGGAGCAGTAATATTATCTGTATAGTGGCAATTTTCAACAGCTACCTGGAAAAACGAAATGGACAGTGGCAGTGACAGTCACAACACAAAGCTTCTGTTAGTGCTGCTAACTGTTCCCAGGTTCTATATAGGTTGCTCAAATTTGGGCATAGATCCCAAATCTACGTGCAAACTAATTGGGCGCTGGGGTCGACGCGTTTTACACGTGTGCCGAGGCCCCCTTTTACTACTGCTGGTAAAAGGGAAGTCTCGTTTTCTTACAGGAAATGGCCGGGTGGCAAGTAAAGCACTTGCTGCGTGACCATTTCTGGGGGGGGGGGGGGGGGGGGGGAGAGCCCTTACCACCACCTTGAGCCCTTACTGAGGTGGCGGTAAGGGCTCCTGCGTTAACTCGACAGTAACCAGGAAGCATGCAGCACTGCCCGATTACCGCCGGGTACACACGGTAAGGGTGCTGCGGTAGCCTGGCGATACTTCCTGTATAGCGAGCGGTAAGCCTGCGTTTTGCTTACCACTGCTTAGTAAAAGGAGCCCTTAATTTGCAAAACTTAGGAGTTGCATGCAGATCTGCTCTACAATCAAGTCTTAGACAGGTGTCTAAATTTCATAGTGTGCAACTCAAGACAGGCATGGCCATGGGAGGAGCATGATTGAACGGAGTAGCCTAATGGTAGTGCAGTGGCCTGAGAACCAGGTTCGATTCCCATTGCAGCTCCTTGTGACTCTGGGCAAGTCACTTAACCTTCCATTGCCTCAGGTACAAGTACCTGTATATAATATGTAAACCGCTTTGATCATAACCACAGAAATCAAATCCCATCCCCTTAAAAAAAAGAGCATCCTCAGAAATTAGGTGTGGTTATGGAATAAGGTCATTTAAATGCCCAACTTCCAATAGTTGAACAGCAGCATTTACACTAGGTTTCAGGAGGTGCAACTGCAGCACCAAAAGCTGTCTTTACCGGCAGGTAACTTTGGGTGCCATTTACTAAATCCCTCCCTTTATGTATAGCAGCACTTTTAGGATGAAAAGTGGATGAGCTCGTTTCATTATCAACCAGATACGAGTTTTCAGTTTTGGCACAGTATGTCACCGCAAGAACAAAATATAAGAAAATCAAAGGACTGCATTAGTGGAGGAGTGGCCTAGTGGTTAGAGCACCGGTCTTGCAGTCCAGAGGTCCCGCTGCTGCTCCTTGTGATCTTGGGCAAGTCACTTAACCCTCCATTGCCTCAGGTACAAGCTTAGATTGTGAGCCCTCCTGGCACAGAGAAATAGCCAGAGTATCTGAATGTAACCCACCTTGAGCTACTACTGAAAAAGGTGTGAGCAAAATCTAAATAAATAAAATCCCATTTAGCAGTTTAAACAAAAGAGAGCTGCATGAAACAAAACTATTTTTATTTTGACTTATAAAACCACTTGCCCTGAAACATGTTCAAAACAGAATAATCCATTTGTATGTCTAAAATGTAAACTTCTACAAATGAGATGCAGTGAAAATGAGAGCTTAATTTTACTTCCATTTAATTGTAATATATTTAATCTTTATAACACCAGGCTTCCCAAGGCAGAGTACAACAGTTAAGATGAACCGATCAAGAAACAGGCTATTTGTACTGTATAGAACAGTGTAGAAAAATGAGCACAGAATAGAGGTTATAACTGTTGTTTCTACCAGCTATAATAATTTTTTAGTTGTTTTAGTGATATTCAATTTTTATTTCCTGATATTACTACTACTACTAATCATTTCTAAAGCGCTACTAGCCGTACGCAGCGCTGTACACTTGAACATGAAGAGACAATCGCTGCTCGACAGAGCTTACAATCTAATTAGGACAGACAAACAAGAGATAAGGCAATATTAAAGCGAGGATGATAAAATAAGGGTTCTGAACAAGTGAGTAAGGGTTAGGAGTTAAAAGCAGCATCAAAAAGGTGGGCTTTTTTTTTTTTTTTTAAGCTTAGATTTGAAGACAGCCAGAGATATACATATGGGAAGCTTTCAAATAAACTAAAAAGCCGTCAAAGAAGACTGGATGGACCGTGCAGGTCTTTTTCTGCCGTCATCTACTATGTTACTATGTAAGTAAGAAACAAAAACAAAATCTTTTATCCTCTACCTTTTAAGGAACAGCTTTAGAATTGTTACAGATGGACCAGGAATAAGCAGTCTCTTATTTCTAATCATCTTTTACTATTGTTTTCGGTGTACTAAAATGGCGTCAAGCTCCACCTATTGGCTTCAACCCATACAATGGACTAGATACGAACACCCCGTCTTTTGTTTTCTTCAACCTACTTTGGTGTGTTGGTGCCACTACATAACGAATCATATGGCAATTTGCTCCCCGGCCGCAAAGATGGTGGTGGGGGGACACTTTTAAGAAAAACACCAAGAACAGCAAGAAGTTAAAAAAAAAAAAAAGAGTGAGGGACAGCGAAGTGTATGATTTTGATTCTTCGAAGTTTTCGCCTCTCTCTCTCTATGTTCTAGACCACTGGATCCTGGATCCTGCTGCTGCTGTCCGTCAATCAAACATACCGGTCTCTATTGGGTGCTGGGCTGGATAGGTCCACTCCACTTTTTTTTATTGGTTAACCTTACCAGCACGTGCGCCAGAAAGGGCGGTAAGGGCCCAACGGATTGGCTGTTTTCCTTCACCTACTTCCTCCCCCTAGGCTGGAGGTGGGGTCAGGTGTAATTGTGATGTAATCTTAAAGAAACAGGATGGCGTTGAATTGGAAGGTGAGGGTGACGGAGTGTTTATGTCCTTGTTCTTCCTTTCTGTTTACGTTGTCCGTGTGTCATGTGCTTCTTCGGATTTATTTATAAGGGTTTACTTTGCTTGATGTAGGAGGAAGATTGGTTATGAGGGCAGTGGTTTGTCTAAGAGAGTGTGACAGTGGGCGGCGTACACGTGTTTTGTTTATTTATTTATTTATGACATTTGTACCCCACATACAATATCCGCTGGATCTACAGGATCCACGTTTTAACCGGACCCCAATATTTGCTGTCTGCTTTCACATTCTGCAGATTGCTGGTCTATCCGTACTTTGTATTTTTGCTCTCTGAATGGAGTGTTTTTAAAAAGTCTCTGTGCTCTGTGTAAGTTTGACTGATGGCTCCGGGAAGGAATTAGGACAGGGAGACAGCGAAGAAAATGTTAGTAGATATACAAAAGGAGCCTTTTACTAAATTGTGCTAAAATTTACAGTTCCTCTTAATGAGGAACTTTACTATTGGGTGCATTCCCAGCGTTGTCTTTACAGGTCCCATATTAAAAGTTCCATTCGTTCACCAACTCACAGTCCTCAGTTTAGCGTCCAAACAGCGCTCTAAAAATAGTGCAGGAACAGTGCAGGGCTTTACCGCACCTATGATCAGAGATAATTGCATTCAAATTTAAGCATGCAATTCTTTATGATCATGGGGTAGAAATGCAGGAGGATTGTGACTGAGCATGTGCTCAGGCACAATCCTCCTGCACTTGTTTGACAGTAACATATGTTACTATGTTAGGTCTGGGCTGTCAAAAGCCCTGACCTGTCAAAACACAGGGGCTGGAGGTCCATGGGACCACCAGATCCCAACTACTCCCTCCCGAGCCAAGTGAAACGGGGGCTGGAGGTCCGGCCCCCCAACCCCCACCCCCCGGCACAGGTTCAGGGGGCTGGAGAGCCGGTGGGCCTCCAGCCCCCCCCAAGCATCCTACCGATGTCCCTGGTGGCCCAGTGGGCTGTGGGTAAATTCCCTGCACCTGGTGGTCTAGCAGCCCTTCCCCACCCCCCTACCTGCAGTTGGGCTCTTCCATCGGTGCCACCTGGAAAATGGCGGCGCCCAGCCCTGCCGAGTGCATCCTGGCATAGAAACAGATACAAGGAGTTAATGTGGTCGGATAAGGTTCATGTGTTTTAGACACACTGGGGAATTACAAGGGGAAGAGTTATATATAGTCTGTTACAGGCTTTGGTTTCGTTGAGTTGTGGAGTATAGGCACTTGGAGTCCGTTCAGAACTCTGCTGCACGTCTTATCTTCCGCCTGAACCGATACACTCACATCACCCCTCTCCTCAAGTCACTTCATTGGCTTCCGATCAGGTACCGCATTCAATTCAAGCTTCTGCTACTAACCTACAAATGTACTCGATCTGCAGCCCCTCCTTACCTCTCAACCCTCATCTCCCCTTACGTTCCTACCCGTAACCTCCGCTCTCAAGACAAATCCCTCCTTTCAGTACCCTTCTCCACCACTGCCAACTCCAGGCTCCGCCCTTTCTGCCTCGCCTCACCCCAAGCGTGGAACAAACTCCCCGAGCCCATACGTCAGGCCCCCTCCCTCCCCATCTTCAAATCTCTGCTTAAAGCCCACCTCTTCAATGTCGCCTTCGGCACCTAGCCTCTACACCTCTACCCAGGAAATCTAGACTGCACAACTTGACATTTCGTTCTTTAGATTGTAAGCTCCTTTGAGCAGGGACCGTCCTTCTTTGTTTATTTTGTACAGCGCTGCGTAACCCTAGTAGCGCTCTAGAAATGTTAAGTAGTAGTAGTATTGGCGGGGTATGCCTTTTTGAACTCCTACTGCTTTCGACTCCTAACCATGACTCTCTTACTCAACACCCTCACTTATCACCCCTACCACTGCAATTTCCCCACCCCTAGCTGTCTGTTCGTCTGTCCAATTTAGATTGTAAGTTCTGTTGAGCAGGGACTGTCTTTTTCATGTTGATTTGTACAGCGCTTCGTAAGTCTAGTAGCGCTATAGAAATGTTTAATAGTAGTAGTAGTTTTTGAACAGGTAGGTTTTTAGTGATTTCCGGAAGTTTAGGTGGTCGTACGTTGTTTTCACGGCTTTTGGTAGTGCGTTCCACAGTTGTGTGCTTATGTAGGAGAAATTGGATCCATAAGTAGATTTGTATTTGAGACCTTTGCAGATTGGGTAGTGGAGATTTAGGTAAGTTTGTGTTGATCTGGTTGCATTTCTTGTTGGTAGATCTATGAGGTCTGTCATATATCCCGGGGGCTTCACCGTAGATAATTTTATGGACCAGGGTGCAGATTTTGAAAGCAATACGTTCTTTGATTGGTAGCCAATGTAGTTTTTCTCTGAGGGGTTTGGCGCTTTTGAATCGCGTTTTACCAAATATAAGCCTGGCTACTATGTTTTGGGCGGTTTGTAGTTTCATAATGAGTTGTTCTTTGCATCCCGCTATATTGCTATGCATTCATGTTTTAATTTTTTATGTTATTCACATTTACTGATTATGTTTTATGATAGGATCCCTGACACAGCTACATCAGGTCAACCCCTAAATTATCTCTTTCTACCTCATGTGATGTCTGTGGTTATTTCTTCTTCCACCCCAGTAAACTCCGCTTTTCTCTTTGTTGTTATTAGTAAGAGGCAGAACATCTTCCCTGTCCTGTATTGGCATCCATCAATGGTTCTTCCCTTGTTGAAAAGGAGGTAGTGAATAACTTGGGTGTTAGATTGGACAATTTGTCCTTGAATGGTCAGATAATATCAAAAGAGTGTCCTTTGGGAGGTGGCAGTATGTGTACCCTTTATAAGGAGATGGATGTATTGATCCATGCTTTTATACTTCAAGGCTAGATTTGGTAATCACCTTTGTTTCTGAACAGCCCATTCTAGCTTTAAGAATTACTTCAGGTGTATGAGTGCTCCAGGCAGCTGCATTCATCGCAAAAGCTAATTCTACTAAGCTGCAGGCCATTGCAGAGATAGGGCCTAAATTACAGAATTCCTTGCAATTTTAGAGATACTACTCTACATTTAAAAATACATTAAAAACTTGGTTCTTTCAGAAGGAATTTGGACTTTTGAATTGGATAAAAGTTCTAATTCACATAGTATGTGAGTTTAATGAGTGGTATATATTATATCTGGGCTTTTTTTTTGTTTTGTTTTTTTACATGGCTCAGGCTTCAATATAGTAAAAATTTGGGTACTGTAGCATTCAAAGCACCCTTCCCCTCTCTCCTCCAAGTCAGACACAGATGATAAAAAAAAAATCACTACACATTAACATAACATAGTAGATGACGGCAGAAAAAGACCTGCACGGTCCATCCAGTCTGCCCAATAAGACAACTCATATGTGCTACTTTTTGTATATACCCTACTTTGATTTGTACCTGTGCTCTTCAGGGCACAGACCATATAAGTCTGCCCAGCACTATTCCCCGCCTCCCAACCACCAGCCCCGCCTCCCAACCACCGGCTCTGGCACAGACCGTATGTCTGCCCAGCACTATCCCCGCCTCCCAACCACCAGCCCCGCCTCCCACCACCGGCTCTGGCACTACACATTAACAGAGAAAGTGGATGAAATTCTGTGAGGGTAAAGGACTTTGATATATCACATTTCTGTGTTACAATCAAAGCTTATTATACACATACTTTCTCGGACACTGGTAGGCTCATAATCTAAGCTTTTGTACCCGGGACAATGGAAAGTTAAATGACTTGTCCAGAGGCACAAGGTGCTGCAGTGGGAATTAAATACAGTTTACTGGCAGCTGTAATCCACATGCTTTCCAGAGGTGACATTTTCACCTGTACCTGTAAGCCTTCTGCCCCCCCCCCCCCCCCCCCGAGATGAGTTAATACATTCTCTTTATCACCACTGAATAATCTCTGCTCTGTAGAAGACATACTTTCTTAGCCAAAAAAGCTGCATACATTTCTCCTTTTACTCCTGTTGGCCTAGCATTCAAAGCAAGGGGCTAAACAAAATGATCACACAAAAGGTAGGTAAGGAGGATCACTAAGAGCAGAGGTCTCCTCGGCATGCCTAACACGTGCTCCACTGCAGGCCACAACACAACCCACCCACTGGAACACACCCAAACTCCTGGATAAGATGAGTTCATGATATATAACAGCACCAGTCATTTGATAACAGAATGCACTGATGAGGTAGGAGTATCCTAAAGGATTATAACCAGTGGTGTGCTAGAGCAGATTGTTAAATTTTTTAACATCTTGCGAGCCGGTTGTTCTGCAGGGCGAGCTGGCTCCGGTAAACGAGGTAAGCATGGCAGGAGGGCACCACAAGCCATGCTTAGCCCATTTACCTCACCTCCCGCCACTGCCCTCGTTTGCTTGCGCCACCCTGGGGGGGGGGGGGGGGTTAAATCTTTTTTATTACCTCCGTCCGGCCGTGTCATTGAAAGCCCTGCCCATCTCTAGCCTTCCCTTCGTGAGTTCATTCCCTCAGAGTCCCGCCTTCTGACATCATTTCCTCTTTCTGTGAGGGCGGGACTCTGAGGGAACAAACTCGAAGGGAAGGCTAGAGATGGGCAGGGCTTTCAATAATGCGGCCACTTCGACGGAGGTAATAAGGGGAACGAGGAGAATCGCTGGGTACGGGTGGCTGGATGGGGGGCAGGGGAGAGAAGAGAATCGCTGGGTATGGGTGGCTGGGGAGAGAAAAGAATCGCTGGGTATGGGTGGCTGGAGGGGGGCAGGGGAGAGAAGAGAATCAATGGGTATGGATGGAGGGCAGGGGAGAGGAGAGTTGCTGGACATGGGTGGCTGGAGGGGATGGCAGGGGGGAGAGGAGGGTTGTTGGACATGGGTGGATGGAGAGGAGGGCAGGGGAGAGGAGGGTTGCTGGACATGGATGGAGGATAGGGAAGGGAGAGAGAAGAAATGCTGGACATGGATGGAGGGGAGGGAATAGTGAGGAAGGAGATGAGGGAAAAGGAAGAGGAGAAAAACTGCACATGGATGAAGAAAATAGGCAGAAGCTGGATCCACTGGACAGTCAAGTCTGCGGAGGACCCAGCTTTTACTTACGGATGTAGGGCAAAAAATGAAGAAGAAATAAATGGAAAGGAAGCCCTGGAAACGGAGTTAAGAGGACAGATAGCAGCAGAATCAGATGCTGGACCAGCATGATCAGAAAAACAAAGTCACCAGACAACAAAGGTAGAAAAAAAATCATTTTATTTTCATTATAGTGTTTGGAGTATGTTCACTTTGAGAAAAAGGTGCTCAATGTTAAACGTTTATATTTAATTTACTTATTTATGGCATTTTATCCCACATTAAACATGAATTAGATTGGAACCTGGGATCATTAAAAAATTTTTTTTCCTGGAGTAATGCATTGCCCCCACCCCCTAGGCTCTCTCCCCGGCTATAGCCAGCTCTGCAATTTGGGGGGGGGGGGGGGGGGGGGGGGGGGGGGGCGCAGAGGTGGACCGGGGAGAAAGCCTGTTTAAACATTTACCAACACACCACTGATTATAACTAAAGGAAGAAACAATGACCCCGACACAGCTGGTACTTCAGCAATGCTGAGCTCTTGTAACAGATACTACATAAACATAATCAAACAAACTGAAAAGACACAGGAATTATCTAGCCAAGGTATGGGCTATACAGAGAACTATGACAGCATATGACAAATTATACAGAAAAATTCAGACAGTTATAAAAAATATTTAATGGAAATTAAAAAAAAAAAAAAAAGCTCTCTGGGATCACTTTTCATTGGTAGTCTCCTGTGCAGCCAGAGTTTTCTGAGCCATCTGCAGAGCTCCTTCTCTCGTTTGGTTCCCTCCAATAAAGCCGCTGGCATGGACAAAGATGCAGCCGGGGATCCCACAGGTCTTGGAAAGCTCCTCCTCCCGAAGCCCACGCCACTTCTCAGGCAGGGGCAACCGATTCTGGAAGGTGTTGCGCGTCACAGGCACACACTGAACCCGCCACTGGCTGTTCTGATCCGTGTACAACACAAACTTGACGGGTTTCTCTACGCCCAGCTCCTGCTCCAAATGGAAAATGTGTTCCTTCCAAGGGCAGCCTCCCTGTGCAAAGATCACTATCTCGCCGCCGCTGTCAACCTCAAAGCGCTTACGAACAGCTTCTTCCACCAGGGAGCGAGCTGGCAGCCAGGAGTTCCGATAGAAATCAAGGCGGTCCAGGAACTCTCCGCCAACCAATTGCATTGCACTCCTGAACCCCGCCTCTGTGTCCTGCTCCTTGTCATTCCAGCGGGGGTTCAGGTGGCCCACCCGGGCACTGAGGTTGGTGCTAATGGCGTAGCGAGGCTCTCCATCCCACTGGGAGATCCCATTGTCGATGGCATCAATTTCCTCTATCAAATTCTCATACAGCTTGTCATACAGCATGGAAATCCGCGGATCCTTCTCATCTGTGCCTAGGAGGCTGGCGAGGATTTCTGTGCCAAAGTGCACGTAGATCAGTCCAGCGCTGCTTAGCTTGGTTTGCCAAGGTTTGTCTGGCCTCAGGCTGTTCATGGTTTCTGCAAAAGACCTCTGATGGTGGTCGTATCTGTGTTTCTGCGGCTCATACTCGCCCCCTACATCCACCACCACGTCGCACTCGGCCAGCAGCTTGGGATCCCGACTCCGTACGATCTCTGCATCCTGGTACCGGGGCAGCCTCCGCAGCAGGAAGCAGGCCAGTACCTCGTCGCAGTGAAAGGTGCCGTTGTGGGTGCCGATCCTCCTAGGCCGCATGCTCTTTTGCAGCTCCTCGCCGCGCCTGGAGCGCTTCGCCTGCGGCTCGCTTTCCAGGGCAGCTGTGGCACGTGAGCGGGGGTTGGCGAAGACAGCAGGAAGCCGAGAACGGGGGAAACAAGAGACAGCAACCCCAGCCAGACCCTGCAAACCGCGGAACATAAGGAGCTGTAAGCGCGTGGAAGGGAGATACCGCCGAGCGACGTAACGTAACGTCTGCGTACGACACTGCTTCTACTTATCGTTTCTAAAGCGCTGCTAGACGTACGCAACGTACGTAGACGTAGCGTAACACAAGCTGTCTTGCAAAGTTGTGTTGGATCCAGTTGGACCTAGTCCTAGGCAACCTTCAGGAGGAATCAGAATCTGATCCTAGGGAGCCAGCACACTTAGAGGCTGAATTGGTTTTTTTCCTGTGGATACATTGTACAATATCATCTGGTTCTCAACCAAGGATATGGTAGGTCGGTGATAGCCTGATAATTGCTCTGGTTGAGACTCAGCCTTGAAGGAGTGTTTGAGTAAATGATCAAGGGAAACTGGCTGGAGGGGACTTGAGGAAGCAATCAAAGTTCTAGAAATTCTAAGCCCCTGGACTTCTGGAGGACAGGTTGCAAAGAGCATGGTGGGCCCCAGACCTTATTAAGCCTAAGTACAGGGATTTTCACAGAGTTATCAAAGTAGGCCCATAACTTAGTGATTCTGCTTCTAAAGCAGGAATCAGTCCTCTTCACGGAGTGAGGCACCAGTAGAAACGGATTCAAATAGTATAAAAATGCGGAAGGTTTGTTGAATGTAGTCAAATCCACATATTGAGAGGACTTGACACAGCTGTGTTTCGGCAACTGTGCTTGTGTCAGGAGTCTTTCAACCAAAACGAGCCCAGCACATCGCCTAAACATGGCCATGTCGACATGTGGATTTGAATACATTCAATAAATCACCTGTATACTAAGTATACTAAGTATACTATTTGAATCTGTGTCTACTGGTGCCTCATTCCTTCTTCCTTTTTGCTGCTGCATACTTGTGAGACCGGTATCTCCTTTTCTGCTTCTTCTCATGGAGCAAGACATAGAGGAAAGGGCAGTTTCACAGGAGGGCCGCAGCCCTCCCATGGCTCATAGTGAGGAATTAGGAAGTCCACTCTTCAAAGCAGCTTTACCTGCATTACTTCAGATTGTTGGGTGTGGGACATAGTTTGGCATGGCTGTGCTCTGGAGCAAGTTCACCTTATGGTAGATGCTTCTTGGAATCTCATGCTCTGACTTGTGTGAAGTAGGGGGTGATTTAGTCCACCCTGAACAGGCTCTTCAGCTAAGTGTAATGTCACCAGTACCACTAGGAGAAAAGGGAGAAGATATCCATTTACTTTGTGCTTCTCAAGAAGGAGGGTATGTTCTTGGTTCCCTTCTTCTGGGCGTGCTCAGTTATGGTTGCAGGCAGGCAGGGGAAGTTTATAGACCTCTTGAAAGATCACCAAAAGCAGCAGTTCATGGTGCTAGAAAGGCATATTTCGTTCACAGCTTTGCTCTTGCTGACAACAGCTTGAAGGACCTTCTCCAAGGTAATGGTAGTGGTGGCCACAGGCCTCCATGAGGAGAGTATATTGGTACATGTCTACCTGGGTGATTGATTCTGCCCTGTTGGTTCAGATTAATCAATCTTTTGTGTCCTGGAACTCTTGCAGAGTTTGGGCTGGGCAGTCCATTGTATCAAAAGTAAGTTACTTCCCATGCAATCCTTGGAGTGTCTAGATATACATTTCAGCACCACAGTTAGGAAGGTATTCTTATGTGGGACGGAAGGATCAAGTTTCAGTCTCCACTTCAAACGATATTGGTCAACCATTTCCCCAGGGTCCAGAACAAGTTTAGGTTCAATGTGGCTTACATCAAACTTTTAAAGCAAATTACAATAAGAGAATTATAAAGAAAATACAAAACAATAGGTAAAAACATCCAAGCAATAAGATGAATCATTTTGAAATAAATTAACTAAAAGAATAACATTCACCAACAGTGGCGAGGAATTCACTAATAAGAATGTTTTCAACGATTTACAAAATTTCAAGTAGTCAAATGACATATCTGAGTGACTTTGGTAGGGAATTCCATTTACTAATAGCTTGGTATGTGAAGCTTGCATCATGAATAGATCTGTAACAATGATTTTTACAACACGGACAGTGAAGGAGAAGATAGTCTCTTGATGTCAGATGAGCATTACGTAAAGGTAATTCTAACAAGTATTGCATATAGTCAGGAAAAGATCAAATGAAGTTTGATAAACAAGTACACATAGTTGAAATGGTAACTTCCTGCATTTATTCAAAACCATTTGCAATAGGTGAAGACGTATATGGACCCCCTGCAGTGTTCTCTCCTCTTCAGGTGTCCCCCCCCCCCCCCATATCAGGATTATTGGAACCAATTTCAGTCCATTCAGAGGTCAGATCCCAGCTGTCATAGTAACTAGATCTAGTGAATTTGAAGAAAGTGGTGGAGCCGATAGCTGCATACTACCTGATATAGGGTGATATTAGCAAACTGTATTGTCTGTCTGCTTCTGGTGTTGGGGAACATAATTCAGATGACTGGACTGGGCTGGTTAGATTCATGGAATGGAAATTGTTAGGTTAGGAAGATTCTCCATAACCAGCTAATAAGTGGCAAGCAGAAATGGCGACCTTTTCCTGCAAATTTATACTGGCTGGTGATAATGGAGGGTTAGTGGCTTTGTACAGATAAAGGGTCAATCATCAGATTCATAAGGGAAATATGAAACAAAATCTAAAACTCTACATAACATTAAATAGTTTTTATTTAAAATAGTAACTGAATGCAACAGACTCATAAGGCATTCTGGTTTTTAATATATTAGCTCTG
This sequence comes from Microcaecilia unicolor, assembly GCF_901765095.1. Classification (NCBI taxonomy): domain Eukaryota; kingdom Metazoa; phylum Chordata; class Amphibia; order Gymnophiona; family Siphonopidae; genus Microcaecilia; species Microcaecilia unicolor. The sequence continues at coordinate 343,943,202 of NC_044034.1, forward strand.
TAATTTATGCAGGGCAGTACTGTATCTTCTGTGGGTTTATACAGGGCGTCAAACATTGTGACTCTGTTTTAGGTTTTTTTCTGTACCTGGTCCCGCTTTTCTGATCTGCTTTTTAACCCTTACTGACTTATGCAAACAAGGCCCTGCAGTGAGTCTCTGCGTATGGTCCCACATCCTTCTGCACCTCCCCTCCCTCCCCCAAGGGCTACCCCTTGGTGTACAGAATAGACTAATGATATGTGATCATTAGGGATGTGCACAAGGAAGACAAATTTGGCTAACCTATTTTGCTCACTTTTCAGGTGTGTTTTTAGTTAGTAAAAATTCCCTGATTGACGATTGTGCATGCTAAGTCATATTAGTGCATGCTAAGTTTTTTTTAAGGTGCACAGAGGAATGCACACCCCTAGTGATCATGCAACACAGATATAACCTGGTTAAATGTAAAGTCTTTGAGTTAGGCTCATTGGGCCGGATTCAGTAAATGGTGTCCTAACGATCCGTGTTAAACTAGTATTCTGTCTCGTGACTAATGTTGGGCGCTGGATTTACGCCATAGCATGACACACTTCTGTAGAATCATGCCTAACTTCTGGGAACGCCCCCAATCCGCTGATACTCCTTTGATATTTAGGCACGGATGTTATAGAATAGCGACTAAGCAAATCAAAATTGATGCCAGTTGACTCCAACTATTAATTGATACCTTGCTAACGCATTAATTTGGTCATGCACCTGGTCTGCGTGCCCAAATTTGCCTGTTCAGCTTTGGGTGACCTATATCGAATGCTGAGGATTGTGAGGTTGTGGTAGCCATGGGACTCCTGCACTAAATTTGCTCTCCAATAGTTTTGCATTTTGGACCTCTCATGCAGCTTTTAACTCACGTTTCAGGCTTTGGAGAACTTCCCGCTGTTGCTGTACATCCTAGCAGCAAAAACATTAATTCTTTGCCTGGCCTTCGCTGGAGTCAAAATGTACCAAAGCAAAAAGATTGAAGCAAAGCTGAAACAGGAACTTGAGGCGGCGAAGTTAAACAAAGAGGCAGAGAAAAAGGAGGAATGAGAGGCAGCTTGCAAGTTGACCTCCTTGGGTGAATATCTTTTAAATGGCGGTAAATAAACCTTAAGTAAAATGCTGATTTCTTGCAATTTGGATTGCCTTGTTCTCAGGTGAATCCCCAGGCCATGACTGAAATTTACAAATACAAATGACAGTTTTCCATAGGGTAACACTGCACTGTGTCAAAAAGGAAGAGGCTGATACCATTCCTGGTTTTATACAGTTGCGCAGCTGGAAACAACGTTCTCATTTCCTTAAGAAAATCAGGACTGCATCTCCGTGGGTGTCAAGGAGTAAAACCTGGACTACCTTAGTCCGTCCTTTCCACTTAGTTGTGTGGTCACACAGAACAATTGTTGTGCTAAATGCCACTCTAGCTAAGGATTGCATTCAGTGTTCCCTTTTGCTTCCAGTTGCACATGCTCATAGACTGACTTAATGGATGGCATGGTGCTCCAGGCAATGGCCCTTCTTGGAGGAGTTGTCTAATGGTTAATGCAGTAGCCTGAGAATCTGGGGAACTGGGTTCAGTTCTCATTGTAACCCTGGGCAAGTCACGTAATCCTCCATTGCCGCAGGTACAAAATAAGTACCTATATATAATATGTAAACTGCCTTGATTGTAACCACAGAAAGGTGGTATATCAACCTCCCGTGCCCCCTGTGGTGTCTTTCTGTAGTTCTAATTAAGGTTTATTAGCGCAGGGGTCCTCCAGGGCCTCAGATTAGTCTGGATTTCTATAATGAATATGGGTACGAGGAATTGCATACAAGAGATGGTATATGAAAATAAGTGTGCGAAATTCAAAATCCCCTGAAAAGGACACTGGTTTGAGGCCTAGGGTTGAAGGTCCCAGTGTATTAATGAAGAATTTCAGTGTATAAAGACTTCATAGTTGGCCAGTGCTTGAATGCATGCCAGATAAGTAATTTTAAGATTGTTTTTTGAAATTCAAATCTGTGCCGTTATCAGGAAGGTTTGTAAGCAAAAACAATCTGGTGTGTTAAGATCATTAAGAATATGATAGGCCAATGCTTTTCAGATGAGTCTTCTGGGCACACCCAGCCAGGTTTTCAGGATATCTACAATGAATATGCATGAAGAGCTTTTTGTTTTGTTACATTTGTACCCCATGCTTTTCCCGCTCATGGCAGGCTCAATGTGGCAGGCAATGGAGGGTTAAGTGACTTGCCCAGAGTCACAAGGAGCTGCCTGTGCTGGGAATCGAACTCAGTTCCCCAGGCCACTCCTCCACTTTTTTTCATGCATCACCTCCTTCCTATGCAAACTACAGGCTGGGTGTGTCCTGAGGACTGGCTTAAGAACCACTGTGATAGGCCATGGATGCTTTAGTTGAATGTATAGATTTTAAAAAAAATATTAAACTGAGATTTAGATTCCCTTCCTCCATATATACCTTTTGCTATGGACTTGCCTGCTATTCTGTTGCTTGAGAATTTTTAAAGCTAAGCAACAAGATAAAATCATACAGTATGTTTTGTGAGTATTGTTCAACTTCACGTTTAGCAAGAACAAAATCACTTCTCAGTCAATAAGGATGAATTTAAAAAAAGTGCCAGTCCCTGTCCTAATCATTAGGCAAGACTAGGTGTTGCCTAGGGCAGCAGCTTCTGGGGGCTCTAAAAGAACAGCTGCAGCTAAAGCAAAGCAACAGGTCCTGAGAGCCACACACACACTCAAAGACGCTTCAGAAGTACAGACAGTTTTCAAATAGCCCATTTACCCAGACAAATGACTTCTGGAAATAACCCTGGTGCTGTTCAATTATTTTTTACTAGCAGTTGAGCCCGTAAAAACGGGCTGGTATTGGGGTTTTCCTTCCCCCTCCCTCCCCCCCTTCACCCGGCCCGGGCCCTCTCTTCGTTATTCAACTTACAGCAGCGCCAAAACAGCAGCAAGCAGCAGCTCCCGTTGGCCTTCCTTCACTGCCTGTGCCTCGCCCTCGTGTGACGTCACGTCGGCGAGGGCGGGGCACAGGCAGGGAAGGAAGGCCGACGGGAGCTGAAGCTGAGCTGCTTGCTGCTGTTTCGGCGCTGCTGTAAGTTGAATAACGAAGAGAGGGCCCGGGCCGGGTGAAGGGGGGCGGTGGCGACTCCGGGGGGGGGGGCGGTAGCGGCTACCTTGGGGGGGGAGCGGTAGCGACGTCAGCGGTTCCCTCCCTCCCTCGCAGTTTCCCTCTCTGTCCCGCCCCCCTCCCCCCGTCATCACGTATTGACGTGGGGGCGGGGCAGAGAAGGTCTCTACTGCGCATTTGCGGTGAGTACGGTCACTCGCCGTTTATATGTTTGATAGTATTGAGATTATGATGATTGTTGAGGTTAATTATCAAAATCATGGGGTGGGAGAGGGGTTATGGACAGGCTCGGGCTTGAAAGGGTGGCTTGAGGTTGAATGTTTGCTTAGGGTTCCAGTACTCTTGTAGTATCCAACCTACACATTCTCCTCTTCTTCCTCTCTCTAGGCATTTCACCAGGACCACAAGCGTGGATGACAGTTCAAGAAGACTTACTTGAAATCCGATTGCTGGGAGAGAAGGTGGTTAAGCTGCTGCATATAAATACTGTACATGTTCTGGATGCATACTTTTTTTTTTTTACCACCCTGAAGATTTCTGTATTTATATAATAAAAGCTGCTTTATTTAATAATGTTTCTTTTTTTAATTTCACATGTACATACTGCTCAGAACTGCGCTCCTATTCCAGGCCTCATTGTTTATAGATGGCAGGTGGAAAAGTTCATCTTTTTCCATGTAACATATCTTCCCTCTCCACCCATGTGCAGTGTTTGGATGGAAAGGACGACTTAATGTTTAGCACAAGAAGTGTGTCCTTGGAGACAAATACAGCACTTAAACGTTCTGGGGTAGGGAAATATTTGGAGTAGCAGCTGGATGGTTAGAGCAGGGGAGCATACTTCAAATTGCAGTACAGCTCTTTTGTGATCTCGGATAAGTTATTTAAATGCCATTGCCTCAGGTACAAACTTAGATTGTGAACCCTTTGGGGACAGAAAAATGCCTACTGTATACCATTTCAATAACTTTCAGGTTGCCAGGTGGTATATAAGAAAACTAGCTGTTGAGCCTGTAAAAACGGGCTGCTATTGGAGTTTTCCTCCCCCCCCCCCCCCCCCCCGCGAGGTCGCCACCGCTCCCCCCCCTCGGAGTCGCCGCTGCCGCCACCCCTCCACCCGGCCCGGGCCCTCTCTTCGCTTCTGAACTTACACATCCATTTGCCGAACACAGCAAGGCACATCAGCTGAGCTGCCGTGGGCCCTTCCTTCTCTGCCTGTGGCCCCGCCCTCCTGTGACGTAACGTCAGCAAGGGCGGGACACAGGCAGAGAAGGAAGGGGCAGCTCAGCTGATGTGCGTTGCTGCGTTCGGTGAATGGATGTGTAAGTTTAGAAGGGAAGAGAGGGCCCGGGCCGGGTGGAGGGGTGGCGGCAGCGGCGACTCAGAGTGGGGGGGGGGGGGGTAGCAACCTCGGCGGCACAGTTTCCCTCTCTGTCTCGCCCCTCCCGTCATCACGTATTGACGCGGGGGCGGGACAGACAGGGAAGTCTCTACTGCGCATTTGCGAGTGAGTATGGTCACTCGCCATTTATATGTTTGATAAAACTAATATAAAAATACTAGTAAAAGAGGCCCATTTCCGAAAGAAATGAAACTGGCGCTAGCAAGGTTCCATGCCCCCCCTACCTCCCTCTCTCTCCTCAGTTATAGCCCCCCTCCCTCACTCACTCTGAGTTCCAGGCACCCCACCCGTAAGAGTTTCAGGACCCCCTCCCTCCCCTTCGAGTTCCACGATGCCCCTCCCCCCGCCGAGTTCTACGCCCCCCCGTCTTCTGAATTCCCTCCCTGCCCCGCCAAGTGCAAGCACGAACTGTCCTCCGGCAGTCCCTCGCCTTCCTGCATGCCGGCTATAATTTAAAAATTCTTACCTCGGGGTCCAGCGTCAGCAGTGAAGGCGAGCGGCGCTTCAGACTGCCTTCCCATCTGTCTCAGCTGTGCCTCTGGTCCCGCCCTTCTGGAAACAGAAAATGAGGGCAGGACCAGAGGCAGAACTGAGACACATGGGAAGGCAGTTTGAAGCGTCGCTCACCTTCACTGCAGACGCCGGACCCCGAGGTAAGAATTTTTTTAATTACAGCCAGCCCGCAGGAAGGCGAGGGGCTGCCAGAGGACAGGTCGTGCTTACACTTGGAGGGGACAGAGAGGGAGGGAGGCGCGGGGCCGTGGAACTTGGAGGGGAGGGTCATCCTGCAACTGAAAAGGGAGGGGGGCCTGTAACTCGGAGGGGAGGAGAGGGAGGTAGGGGTGCATGGAACTCGGAGGAGAGGGGGAGGAGGATGTAGGCAAAGCCTGGTGGCTTCAGCAGCCACAGCTGCCATTTGAAGGAACCTTGGCTGCCATCTACTCAGACTAAGAGACATATTTTCAAAGCACTTAGACTTACAAATTTACATAGAGGCATATTTTCAAAGCACTTTGGGAGGCTAAGTTCCATAGGTTTCTATGGAACTTTGGGAGGCTAAGTGCTTTGAAAATGAGCCTCATAGTAACCTATAGAACTTTGTAAGTCTAAGTGCTTTCAAAATGAGTCCCCAAGTGTAACAGGGAAGGTTATAGCCAACCCATTTAACATTTCTTTCTGTGGCTTCATGTTATTCTGTTTAGCAGTTGGTCTGCAGGTGTTCCTCAAGCCAGTCCTTTTTGTATGCCCTAGTTCAAGGCTTCCCAAACCTGTCCTGGGATCTTATAGCCAGTCAACTGCCAGGTATCCACAACGAACAGGGCATGTACATATACAGGTTTACCTCATATATGCTTATTGTGGATAACCTAAAAACTTGACTGGCTGTAGGGTCCTTAGGCCAGGTTTGGGGAGCCCCACTCTGCTTTGGAGGCCATCTACCCTGCCTATCCAGATCAGTGCTTCTCAACCCTCTCCTGGAGGCACATCTGGCCAGTGAGATTTTCAGGATTACTACAATGGATATGTAGTAGGTAGATTTGCATGCCGGAGACCCCAATCTTTCATGCAATTGATGGGGTAATCCTGAAAACCTAACTGGCTGGGTGTGCCCTTAGAAGACTGGGAAGTACAGTGTGTGCTAGCTGGCATGCAGTGCAATTCCCAGAGGCTCTTGCTGGCCCTCCTACCTCTGGGGCATTTTCCAGATGCACACTCAGCACTCTCATCCATCCCCTTCTCTCCACTCTTAATTGCTCAAATTGCCTCCAGTCCTGTGGTTCTCCATTCCAATAGCGTAGCTAGGTAGGGCCATGGGGGCCTGCCCCCCCCCCATTTGTTCTGGGCCCCTGGTTGGCTGGCGGTTGTCCCCAACCCCCACCAGCTGAAGATTTCATCCAACACTGGTCTGCGGTGGTGCCGCTGCTGCATTGCCTGCCCTGCTCTCTTTTCCCCTCGCATCGGGCACGCTCCTTTTAGTGAAACTGAGCATGCCCGATGTGAGGGGAAGAGAGAGCAGGGCAGGCAGTGCGGCGTTGCCGGAGACCAGCACTGGACGAAGTCTTCAGCTGGCGGGGGTTAGGGATCCTCACCAGCCAAGGTATTTGTGGCAGCGGTGCTTCAGCTGGCAGGGGTTGGGGACCCCTGCCAGCGACCAAAGTATGCCCCCCCATCTAGGGCTCTGGCCCCCTCCCACCTCAAAGTCTGGCTACATCCCTGCTCCATTCTAGACAGCCTACAAATGGAGGAGTAGCTAATGGTTAGTGCAGCAGTCTGCGAACCAGGTTTAATTCCCCCTACAGCTCCTTGTGACTCTGGGCTAGTCACTTAACCCTCTATTACCCCAGGTACAAAATAAGTACCTGTATATAATATATAAACAGCTTTGCTTATAACCACAGAAAGGCAGTATATCAAATCCCCAATTCCCTTCCTGGACAACTTCCTACTACTTATTTCTATAGTGCTACTAGACGTACGCAGCGCTGTACACTTGGACATGAAGAGGCAGTCCCTGCCCGACAGAGCTTACAATCTAATTTCCTCTGTGTGGTAGCCCCTCCCAAATCCACCTTCATTCCCTACCTGATCCCCTTTAGCTGGTAGGAGTCCATAAGCAGTGCTTCTTAGCTGTTGTCTTCTCTGCACTCAGAACTTCATAGGGCCAGCAGGTTTTACAAACTATAGGTCCCTGCACAGCTCTGACAGCTGAGAAGGCAGCAGCAGGTAAGCGAGAAGGGATAGCAGCGACTAACACCAGGATTTAGAGACTGAGTAACAAATAGCTGTGCCTAGTATTTATGAAGTATACTGGGAACTAGTAAGCAGGTAAGAACACATCTGTTAATATACAGGTTATTTATTGAATGATACAGTCCTGAGAATGGGCACAATTTGCAAAAAATTCATTAGCATGTAGACCCTCTACCCTCCTTTAACATGCACTGTCATAGGTGAGGATACGTTAACATGCAATGTGAAAGCTCAAGCAAAAGTGCCACAATTACATTCAGAGGATGTGCACAAAGTGCCACGCTGCATATGGTGATTCTCCCCCCTCCCCCAATAAGACAGATGTATACTTGTTTATAAGTATAGTGGGAGGCGGGGCTGGAGGTTGGGAGGCGGGGATAGTGCTGGGCAGACTTATATGGTCTGTGCCAGAGCCGGTGGTGGGAGGCGGGGATAGTGCTGGGCAGACTTATACAGTCTGTTCCCTGAAGAGCATAGGTACAAATCAAAGTAGGGTATACACAAAAAGTAGCACACATGAGTTGTCTTGTTGGGCAGACTGGATGGACCGTGCAGGTCTTTTTCTGCCGTCATCTACTATGTTACTATGTAAGTCAAGTGACCCCCACCCCACCCCCCAAATTAATCAAGTCTTTTAAAATGAAAAATAAAAATAATTCCACTGTATGATCATGCAACTGTGGTGATACAAAAACAAATTGTCTTAGTACAACTCTAATATGTCTATTGCAGAATTTTAAAAAGTAACAAAACTTCCACAGATTTTTGAGCAGTCTGACAAGAGAGTTGGTGAAGTTACTATCTGGACCAAAGTTAGGATCTGCGATATTCCCTTTTCTTGGCATTTCTTGGCTCACGTGTGGATGAAGACAACGAGAACTCTGCTTTTCTTGCAGTGGTACAGAACTAGGGGCGTAGCTGGATGTCAGACAGGATCGTGAATAGCTGGCATCTAGGATGATCACCAACACCTTTGCCATTTCCTGGTCTGGGGCAATATTCTTTTTCTCTTTCTTACTATGGAAGGTGATGTGTTCTCCTTCATCTGCTTGGTTTTCCAGCATGGTATTCATGGTGAGCAGGGACTTCAGGATAATGAATACAACAAGCACCCCAAAGACATACAGCCCATCACCTAGTGAGATCTGTGTTGGGGACTTGGGACTTGTCTGATTTTTCAGCCTATAGGAAGCTGCCTGGTAGAAGCAACTCAGAGCAGGGCTTTGCATAGTCATGTTTAACTCCTCCATCGGCATCCCTTCAGAAGATAGGGCTGGAAGTAAAAATAAAAAGGTTAATACAGGTGAGCTGCAAGTAAGGCTCTCATGTCAGTCACTGATTGTAGGTATTTTATTTATTTTTGTTACATTTGTACCACTCATGGCAGCCTCAATGCGGCAGGCAATGGAGGGTTAAGTGACTTGCCCAGAGTCACAAGGAGCTGCCTGTGCTGGGAATCGAACTCAGTTCCCCAGGACCAAAGTCCACCACCCTAACCACTAGGCCACTCCTCCACATTTACAAATAGGCATTTGTTAGGTAAATTAGTTCTTTATGCACAGAAATGGCATTTAACCAAACTGCCTATGTGGAAGATTTCATATGCATCGGTTTATCTGTTATTTAAGGATGCACCTTGAGATCAGGGTTGGGAAGGAGTTTCTACTTTCGGGCATAGTTTTGAAAGCGTGTTTTAACTTAAGAAACTTTGTTCACCCTGAATAAACAGGAAGACATGTAAAGCCATAGTTTTTCCCCCTCAAAACAGAAGTACACACACGTGTTTTGAAAAGCCAGCAAAAGTCTGCAGAATGAAAGATATGCCTGTATTTAACCAGTGCATGCAGTTGTAGAAATTATATCCTGTGCTTAAGTGGGGCAGTGTTCTTTCACAGCCGCTTCCTGACAACTAAACACACAATCACCTCAACAGGTTCCAGGAAAGCAACAGAGGTTGACATACAGAAAAAAAAAAAGGGGCATTCTAAAATGAAACAAACCTTAACCAATAAAACAGTAGCCAAATGCATAAAACCTGATAAGACAACATAGCAAAATTCATTCTTTATAAATTAACACATGCAAGAATAAGTTTTGTTAAATTATCTTTAGATTTCCCTCTCACCCATTCCTTTCCGTGGAGCTACCGTTATAGCAGGAAATCACAGGACGAGTCGACTAGCTGCACCATATTATTCAACGTCATACGCAATGCATGGATCAATCCGTTCCCCTCTTTCATAATTTGCGTTAGACTTAAATTCATGCTCAAGAAGAGCTTTCAAAATTCTAATAGTAATTAGACAAAACACCCCCACACCCCGATGCCTATTTAAAAATCAATGCAGCATAGGTGCCCCCTACAACTTTATAAAACCAGGCTCTCGGATCCAGCCAAAAGCACAGAAATAGCCACAAACAAGTTTACACCTGCAGTGAAATGTGTGAATCTCTGCATGTACTGTAAACACGCTGGAAGAATTTGACACATGGTTGTTGCAGGAATTGAGATAGGAATTTGTGATACTTCAGGAGTCAGACAGCACACACCAGTATGAGAGAGAAATCTTCTTTATTTGCCAGCAAACAAAGCAGGACATCAGTTCTAGCTCTCTTCTCTTCTCTTAGCTCTTTGTGTCTTTCTCTCAGCTCTCTGTGTCTTTGTCTCAGCTGCTTCTCTTCTTATGCTGTCTTCTCCTTCTTCTGTCTGTTCCTTCTGTCCTTCTCTTTCTTCTGAGCTCCTTCCTTTCTTTCTCTTTCTTCTGAGCTCCTTCTGACGTAAACTGCTTCTGCTCCCACTTAAATAGGGTCCTAAGCCCTCCTCCTAGCCTAGCCCCCTTTACTCCCAATTGGTTAAGAAACTGATTGGCTACCTTGCCTCAACCAATCATTACTTTTGAAATATCAGTTACATAGGTTCCAGACATCCTAAACTGACCTGTGACCTGGGGCCCCTCATGCCAGACATTTGGTCTCCAGTCTCTTACATTTCTCATTATGATTGATGTCTCATCTATAGCTTAAACTGGATTCCCTTAGAGACTAAGAGGCCCCATCTAACATTGGTTATTCTCATATTCCTAATCAGCTTCATACTACCTATTAACTAAACTCTGGCATTCATTAAAGAGGTCAAAAGTCAGTCTTACTTAATAGCATACATATCAGGCTATTGCTTCCAAGACCATTTCTGCATTTTACCTATAATTAATCAAGGAGAAGAGAGCTGACTAGTCCTGACCTTTTTCACCTATCAGCTCCATACACAGAACTAGCTAAGACCATAGTTAATTCAAAACACATGTTGATCTCCTCACTGCAGCCTTAAACAGCAGACAAAGGATCATTTTAAAAGTAACACAGAGTTGAACAAACATCCTACACAGAATTATTAATTTACACAGAATACAACATATTCTAAAGTAAGCATTCTTATAAGACATATCTAAACATCAGGAATATCTAGAATTATTTAGAATCTAACTATTTCCTTATAACAAAATCTACATATCAAGAACTTCTGAAATAGTATTTCAGCCTTTTAAACTTCAGCATGTCTGGCTCATTCCTTTGTTCATTCATAATAGTTTACAGCTGTGCCAGCATTTAGCAATCCATCCCTCACAAGGGTCTTTCTGACCTTTCTGACCCAGCCCGGCAAGACTTTCAAATAATATGAACCATCTGGCATTCCTTCATTCTGCTTGCAAAATAAAAGCTAGAATTCAAACACCACTTTTAAACCCCAGATTTTAACAGAATTAACCCTTAATATGATTTCTTATATATATAATTATGCCATGGCTGCCTCATTCCCCCCTTTGAGACTAAAATCAGCTTATGCAGAGATAAGTCTCACAACTCAAACTCTGGAGATTATAGTGATCCTAATTAGGAATAGACTTGTGAATCACCATTACCCTACTTGTTAAGGTCCGACGGCATACTGCCGAAGCACATGAGGCCAGGAAACAAAACAACAACCCTGCTAAAACTAAGACTATTAGGGAAATGAACAAGGGGCGTATCCAGGAGGTCAATGACCACCACCAGGAGGTAAGGTCTAATCCTCCTCGGTAATCTTCCACATTAAGACTGGCCAACTGTAGGACTTTATCCATGGCATGCCTAACTACATGCGTCCTATTTATGACAATAGTACAGCACTCTGAAGAATTTAACACTGTGCAGAGGCCACCCTGAGCTGCAAAGAGATAGTCAAGGCCCATACGGTTATATCTAGAAACTATACTTAATTCATTAATTTGATCCTGCAATGCATTGACTACCACGTTCAGCTCATGAACTAAAACATGGAGTAGGGATTGAAGTCTCCGGGTAGCCATACCTAGTTCAGTAATACCCGCTACCGGGCCTCCAATTGGAATCCAGGCCGTGGCAGAAAGGGCTACAAGTCTCTTTTTAGTCAGAGGATAAGTAGAATTAATATACTGGAGGGCTAATTCAATCGCCTCATCCTCTGTGGCAACGGAGGAGGGTAAGGACAAAGCCTCTCGCTTAGAGCGGTGCGGGGATAGTGGCTTAAGAGGAATAACTTTAGGAAAATAATTCAAGGTTACCAATACACAAAAATCATATGTGGGGGGAAGAATCATGTGGAGGACATTATCACAGAGCCAGTAATGACCAAGGAGAGGGCGACGAAAGTTCCCAATAAATGTAGGCACAGGATGGAGATTAGGATGCCCATAATGCGAGCCCCTATCCCAGGGGGAACGAAGAAGAAATGGAGACTTTGTACACCATAGGTGCCAATCTCCAATTGTAACAGACCGCTCATATGATGCAACCCCTTCATCCCCCGGGGACTTATGAAAGTAGAAAATAGGATGGGACACTATAGTCTTCTCAGTAGTATAGTTAGGAGCCAGATAATCACCTTGGTCATAATCTACAGGTATGGTAATAGGGCACATAGGAGTACCTGGAGAAACTACCCACACAGGTTCCTCCTTCTCTGGGAGAACATTAGTATAGTTACAGGGAATGGGAAGAACAGTTGAGATGCTTCTTGTTAAACAAAACACTCCAGAAGCTGGATAGGGAGACGTAAAAACTGGCCTTAGAGAAGAGTCAGAGGGGGAAGTAGCATTATAAAAGGACCACCAAGTATAATCCTGGCTCCAAGGGCCTGAACTCGAAAAGTAGGGAGGTATAAGAGCTGGGAGTTGCACAGGGACAGGAACAGCTGGGACATCTGTAGTATAAGGAGAAAATCGGGAACACACAATACAAGGGGAAGTAATCTTTGCCTGGCTAATTAGTTCCTGGACTGAGTGTAACCAAAGATTGGAGCGAGTTGGGGTATTAGGAACAAGGAGGCAAGGAGTAGAAAACAACAAAAGCATCCAAACTACTAACATTTTCTTTCTTCCTAATCTAAAACAAATACAGCAAACTAATTAAGCAATAATATTTCAACAGTCTGTGCTAATCACAGATTACTCTAATATAGTGTTCTCAGTCTTTGAGTTCTTATACCAGTTGGGATAGACCCTCAACTGACAAGGATCAAGCTCTCAAATTCCAAGAAAGCCAGAATCCGGCAAGAAAGAGTCTCAGTATGAAGCCGAAGTTCAGCCGCTCCTGCAGTATGCAGTTGACCCTTCTTTTCAGCTAGTAGATTCTTTGGTTCGGGTCAGGCGCAACTTCAATGGCTCCGCTGGATCTCTTTCTGCTCTCCACTGTCTAGGCTCCGTCTGATCCGTGCTGGGCTCAGTCTGGTCAGCAGACTTAATTCGAGACCAATGGACCCATGGAGTTATCCCTGCGACCTTCACAGCTGCAGGGGTAGAAAGCAAAACAGTAAAAGGTCCTTTCCATCGGGGCCCCAAAGGCTGGAGCTTCCAGTCTTTCACCCAAACTCTATCCCCTGGCAGGAAGGAATGTACCTGAGCCTGGAAGGGGACAGGGTTTATTTCTCTCACATAAGACTGAAGCTCAGAAATTATCTTCCCCAAGAGGGCTACCTGCTCCTGCACCTGGGCAGACCCTAAAATCCCTATGTCTCCCTTAATTCCCTGTAAAATGGCTGGGGGCTTTCCATACACAATTTCAAAGGGAGAGAGGGCTGTTCCTTTAGTTGGGGTGCATCGGAGGCGGAAGAGGGCTAGTGGCAATGCCTGTGGCCATTTCAATTGGGTTTCCTGACAAATCTTTGCTAGGCTATTTTTCAAGGTTCTATTTGCCCGCTCAACCTGCCCTGAACTCTGGGGACGATAGGCACAATGCAATTTCCAGGTAATGCGCAATGCGCGGGACAGGGCCTGAAGTGTAGCTTCAACAAAGGCGGGACCATTATCTGAACCTATGGCAAGGGGCAGTCCATACCTGGGGATGACATCCCTAAGGAGAGCTCGAGCTACTTCTGTGGCTTTCTCAGTGACTGTAGGATATGCTTCCACCCACCCAGAAAAGGTACAGACCATGACTAAGAGGTATCGGAACCTACCACTCCTGGGCATTTCTGTGAAGTCTATAACTAGGGACTCAAAGGGTGTTAGACCTCTAGACTGAACTCCTGGTGGAATACGGGGTCCCTGACGAGCATTATTCTGGGCACAGAGAGTACATCGGGCAGAGGCAGTGGCAACCAGACTATCCAATCCTTCCAGCACCACTACTCGACTGAGTAGGCGGGCTAGTGCTGTTTTCCCTAAGTGTGATAGGTCATGAGCTTGAGACACTACAGGCCAAGCTAGGTGGCGTGGCACCAGAACTCTGGTATCAGGGAGATGTAACCAGCCATCAGGTCTCCTTACTGCACCTTCTTCTTGAGCCCATTTCTCTTCCACTTGGGTATATATAGGTGTCCATTCTTGCAGTCGAATTTGGAACAGGGGGGTCACAGTACTTGCTGGGGGTCCTCGAGCAGCTTCCTTGGCCACCCGATCAGCATGGCGGTTCCCTCGGGCCACTGGAGTATCTATTCTTTGGTGTCCCCTGCAATGAATGACAGCTACCTTCTTAGGGGCCCACACAGCCTCTAGCAGCTGAAGTATTTCAGGTCCATACTTAACAGGTTGGCCTGCAGCATTTATGAGTCCCTTTTCCTTATACAAAGCTCCATGAGCATGTAGGGTTGTGAAAGCATACTTGGAATCAGTATAAATGTTAGTCACCAGTCCTGCTGCTAGCTCCAGAGCTCGTATGAGGGCCACAAGTTCTGCTTTCTGGGCTGAAGTTCCTTGGGGCAGGGCTCTTGCTTCTATCACCTTGTCCTCTGTCACCACAGCATAGCCTGCCAATCGCTTGGAGTTCTCCACATAACTGCTTCCATCTGTGAAATAAATTACATCTGGGTCCCTCCACGGAACATCTTTAAGATCTGGTCGACTGGAGTACACTTCATCCATAGTTTGGATACAGTCATGATCCGGTGGTCCCTCAGATGCTGGCAAAAGAGTAGCAGGATTGAATGTAGCCACTGTTTCCAGGTGTATCCGTGGATTCTCACACAAGCTGGCTTGGTACTTAACCATACGGTTATTTGTAAACCAGTGGTTGCCCTTATACTCCATGAGGGTGAGAACTGCATGGGGGACTTTAACAACCAGTTCTTGCCCCAAGGTCAACTTATCAGCTTCCTGGACCAGTAAGGCTGTTGCTGCAATGGCCCTCATGCAGGCTGGCCATCCTTTAGCCACTCCATCCAGCTGTTTAGACAGGTATGCAACAGGCCTCTGCCAGGATCCCATCATCTGGGTCAGCACACCCAGAGCAACCCCCTGTCGCTCGTGGACATACAATGAGAAAGGTTTCTCCACATCAGGAAGGCCTAACGCAGGGGCTTGGAGTAGGGCTTTCTTTATGGCAATGAAGGATTGTTGAGCAGTAGGTCCCCATTCAAATGGTTCCTTTTCACCCCCCTTTGTGGCTTGGTAAAGGGGTTTCGCCATCAATGCAAAATTTGGAATCCAAATTCTGCAGAATCCAGCTGCTCCCAGAAATTCCCTAACTTCTCTTCTGGACTTGGGTTGGGGGATTGCAGCTACCGCTTGCTTCCTACTAGCATCCAGTCTCCGACTTCCCTGGGAAATACAGAAGCCCAGATACTTCACTTCTGACTGACAGAGTTGGGCCTTTGAGCGTGAGACCTTATAGCCTGCATCCAAGAGTAGCTCCAGCAATTCTCTAGTAGCCTCAAAACACTCTTCCTGAGTCACTGCTGCAATCAGGAGGTCATCTACATACTGGAGTAAAACTCGCCTGGAAGGCTCAGATTTAAAAGTCTTAAGGTCTTGCCCTAGGGCTGTCCCAAAAATAGTGGGGGAATTCTTGAACCCCTGTGGCAGGCGGGTCCATGTATACTGAAGCTTCCTTCCTGTTACTGGGTTTTCCCATTGAAAGGCAAAAAGCAATTGACTGGCGGGGGCCACCCGAATACAAAAGAAGGCATCTTTTAGGTCTAGTGTCGTGAAATGGGTAGCTCCAGAAGGTATCAATCCTAGCAGGACATATGGATTAGGCACTACAGGGTGTAATGAGATAGTGGATTTGTTGACCACTCGTAAGTCTTGGACTGGCCGGTAGTCCTCAGTCCCTGGCTTCTGAACTGGCAATAGTGGCGTATTCCATGGAGACTGGCAAGGTCGAATAATTCCATGGGATAACAGACGATTCAAATGTGCTTGAATCCCTTCCAGAGCCTTTCTGGGAATTGGGTATTGGCGAAGATGGATTGGCCGGGCACTTGGAAGTAAGTCTACATGTACAGGAGGAATATTTCGGGCCAACCCTGGGGGATTATCTTCTGCCCATACCCACTGACCTGAAAGCTGTCTGCCAGGGGTAGGTCAACTTGGCTATGTGACTGATGCAGCCGCCATTCTTCTTCAAGAGGGCAGCAGAAACTCAATATACCCTTAGGGCTGGATGCTGGGGGCCGAAAGGAGACTGAAGTCTGGCCATCAGAGTCAAAAGAAATTTGGGCCCTAAGCTTGGACAGCAGGTCTCGACCTAACAAAGGGATTGGACAGTCTGGCATATACAGGAATTCATGAGTGACTATGTGTGAGCCTAATTGGCATCTACGGGTTGTCAGGAAGGGCCTCCGGTTCTGCACCCCCGTGGCTCCCACCACTCGGACAGTTTTTCCAGACACAGGCGCTAATCGCTCCGTCACAACAGAATGTTCAGCTCCTGTATCAATCATGAATGGAATTGAGCGGCTCCCTATAGTTAGCTTGACCATAGGTTCCTGGGAGCCCAGTTTATAGGAACCCGGTCTGTCCTATTCGTCCCATTCTGCCATCTCGGCTATCCCGATGATGTCAGATTCAGGAGGCTCATATCTTCCCTCTCGAACTCGGCCTCGGCTTCCTCGATCTCCTGGTCCCCTTCTCAGTCCCTGGCGCCTCTGGGGGCATTCATCTTTCCAGTGCCCTCTTTCCTTACAATAGGCACACTGATCCCTCTCCAATCTTGGTCTGGGATTCTCCCCCTTGGCCGGGATTGATTGAAGGAATCTCGGGCCCTGGCTGGTGGTCCGGGGTCCCACTTTGGCTTCCCATTAGCTAGAAGTCGACCTCGGTTAAGGGTGGAATTAGTAATGGCTGCCGCTAAAAGGTCGGCCTTCTTCTGCATCTTCCGGTCAGCCTCTCGGCGCACCTCCTGATCTCTATTAATGAAAACCTTGGTTGCGATCTCAATTAGCTGGGTGGTATTCATCCCTGCGAATCCCTCCTGACGCTGCAACTTCTTCCGGATATCTGGCATACTCTGGGCCACCAATGCGCTATTCACCATTCTCTGGTTTTCTTGGGCTTCAGGGTCAAATGGGGTGTATGTTCTGTAGGCTTCAATTAGTCGCTCTAGAAAGGCCCCAGGGGATTCAGTTGCCCCTTGGAGAATTTCAGAGACCTTTGCCAGATTAATGGGCCTCTTTATGCCTTTCCTCATACCTTCCAGTAAGTCCCGGCAATAGCCAGACAACAGTTCATAGTGCTGCCCATCATTTGGATCCCAATCTGGAGCTGCGCGAGGAAACCGAGCTCTAACCCATCCCTCTGGGTCCTGTGTCCTCTCGGGAACACGCTCTCGCGTGATGGCCTCAGCATTTTGCAAAATCTTCCGCCTCTCCTCAGTTGTGAAGAGGGTCAGGAGAAGTTGTTGACAATCAGTCCAGGTTGGGTTATGGGTGGCCATAATGCTAGTCACTAGGTCCACCACTGCCTGAGGCTTTTCAGTATAAGAGGGGTAATGCGTCTTCCAATTCAGGAGATCGGTGGTTGTGAAGGGTACATACTGGTAGGCCTGTGCCTGTATAACCTGACCCTGATTATTAGGATCCGGTCGAGTGGTAGTTACCTGACGAAGTGGCAGAACTCTCGAGGAAGTGGGAATGGAACCTGAGGTAGAGCTAGGAGCTACCCTCCTATCATGCTCAAAGGTGATTGCAGCAGGTCTAACCCATTCAGTGGAGGTGTGTTGAACCCCTGAGGGATGGGGAGGGGTACTCATAGACTGAGAGGTGGTCACAGGTGAGTCAGTCCATTGAAAGGGATGCCGGGCCCCTAATGAGTGGGTAGGGGTACTAGAGGGAGAGGCTGGGCTGTCAGGAGTTGAGGAGTCAGGGAGTGGAGCCCAAAGTGGGTCTTCGGAGGTTAACAGGGGAGGATGTGGCACAGAAGGGTAGAGGCCAGGTGAAAAGTCCAACCTAGGGTGTGGCAGGTTTGGCACAGGAGGGGAAGAACTATCCGGAGAAGCCTGTGCTGGAGAGGCTTGGGCTGGGCGGCGTGGATCTCTAGGGGTGGCACGGAACCCCAACAATGGGCCATAAGGTGGTGGCTCAAGATCTGAGGGATCATCAGAGAGTATGGGTTTCTCAGACAGGGTAGGGGCGGAAGCCACCGATTGGGTGGTAAGCTTCCTGGGGCTCTTTCCCTCTTCTAGTTTAGATTTTCTAATCTTTCTTTGAACACGGCCTAACATGAATTTTACTGGGGATCCCATATAAGTTTTCAACCACGAGGGAGGGTCAGTCACAAGGCTGTCCCAGGAATCTATATAAGGGAGTTGTTCAGAATATTCTGATTCTCCTACTACTATGCTATAGACCTTCCGGATTACTTCAATATCTAAGCTGCCACTAGGGGGCCACCCCACTCCCATAGATGGCCACTCAACTTCACACAAGGTTCTTAAAGTACCTGAGCTTAAGTCTGTCCATAGTCATTAATTAAAAAGCCTTTTTTGAAATTTCTAAGCATACAATCTAGGGGGGTAACAATTTGTCTAGATGATGTCCCACCCATAATGCTTACAGTTACAACACACAAAAAGGGAGGGAATTTTTGAGAGTGCAGTAAGGGGTCCGCACTCTCGAGACACTAGGTAGACAGACAACAATCGCTTCCTTCCGTTGCTGACCAATTGAACTCGCGTTAATTGGAAATGCAGCTATAAGAAGTCCGCACTCAGTTAGCATTCACGCATCACACATTCCATACAGAAAATCCCACCCAACAATTTCAGATTTCTCAAATACAGATAAGCTCAAGCGTTTTCGCTTCTAGTCCCCGCGACTAGAAGGTACTAGGGCCTTTGCTGAGAATTGATCAGATTCTCCTTCCTCAATTTTCTTGAGGGGCTGGTTTTACAATTTCCTAGCTAGGATTACAATACAAAATACAGAATACATACCCGGCGAAATGTTCTCCAGTCAGTTGGGTGCTGGGATTAATGCAGGATTCATCCCACCGCTGCCACCCAAGAATTGTTGCAGGAATTGAGATAGGAATTTGTGATACTTCAGGAGTCAGACAGCACACACCAGTATGAGAGAGAAATCTTCTTTATTGCCAGCAAACAAAGCAGGACATCAGTTCTAGCTCTCTTCTCTTCTCTTAGCTCTTTGTGTCTTTCTCTCAGCTCTCTGTGTCTTTGTCTCAGCTGCTTCTCTTCTTATGCTGTCTTCTCCTTCTTCTGTCTGTTCCTTCTGTCCTTCTCTTTCTTCTGAGCTCCTTCTGTCCTTCTCTTTCTTCTGAGCTCCTTCTGACGTAAACTGCTTCTGCTCCCACTTAAATAGGGTCCTAAGCCCTCCTCCTAGCCTAGCCCCCTTTACTCCCAATTGGTTAAGAAACTGATTGGCTACCTTGCCTCAACCAATCATTACTTTTGAAATATCAGTTACATAGGTTCCAGACATCCTAAACTGACCTGTGACCTGGGGCCCCTCATGCCAGACATTTGGTCTCCAGTCTCTTACATTTCTCATTATGATTGATGTCTCATCTATAGCTTAAACTGGATTCCCTTAGAGACTAAGAGGCCCCATCTAACATTGGTTATTCTCATATTCCTAATCAGCTTCATACTACCTATTAACTAAACTCTGGCATTCATTAAAGAGGTCAAAAGTCAGTCTTACTTAATAGCATACATATCAGGCTATTGCTTCCAAGACCATTTCTGCATTTTACCTATAATTAATCAAGGAGAAGAGAGCTGACTAGTCCTGACATTTTTCACCTATCAGCTCCATACACAGGAACTAGCTAAGACCATAGTTAATTCAAAACACATGTTGATCTCCTCACTGCAGCCTTAAACAGCAGACAAAGGATCATTTTAAAAGTAACACAGAGTTGAACAAACATCCTACACAGAATTATTAATTTACACAGAATACAACATATTCTAAAGTAAGCATTCTTATAAGACATATCTAAACATCAGGAATATCTAGAATTATTTAGAATCTAACTATTTCCTTATAACAAAATCTACATATCAAGAACTTCTGAAATAGTATTTCAGCCTTTTAAACTTCAGCATGTCTGGCTCATTCCTTTGTTCATTCATAATAGTTTACAGCTGTGCCAGCATTTAGCAATCCATCCCTCACAAGGGTCTTTCTGACCTTTCTGACCCAGCCCGGCAAGACTTTCAAATAATATGAACCATCTGGCATTCCTTCATTCTGCTTGCAAATAAAAGCTAGAATTCAAACACCACTTTTAAACCCCAGATTTTAACAGAATTAACCCTTAATATGATTTCTTATATATATAATTATGCCATGGCTGCCTCATGGTGAGTGAGAGAGCATAAGAGACTGGTAGGGATATGATGCCACTGACATGTCTCCTCCTCTCCTCGCCCCTCTCCATGGGGAGATTTCTCAGCTCTGCCACTTCGGCTGCAACCCCCCTCGCCTCCTACAGGTTTATTTGTTTTAACTTTTCCTCCGCCCGGCATCTGCTCCTCTCTTCCTTCCCGGTCTACCTCCAAGTCATCCCGGCAGCGAGTCCAGCTCTGCACGCTTCCCTCTATGCTCCGCGTCCATCCACTTCCTCCCTGTCCCCGCGCTGCGCTGGTGGTGATGAAACAGGAAGTGACGTCAGCGAGGGCGGGATGCGGTAGAGGAAAGCCTGCGCTCACTGCAGCACAGCTGGTGCAGGTAGGAAGCGCGGCTCAAAGGAAGATGGGGAGGGCGGAGGGGTGGTTTAAAGAGAGGGATGAGGCACGCCAATGAGATTCCTTGGAGGCCTCTAGACTGGGTGGGCCTGAAGCAACAATGGGCCCATGCCACCCTGATCACCAATGTGAATCTCAATTAAAAATTAGCAAAGACAGCTACTATGCTCACAGAGAGAAACGTTGATGGAGAAAGGGAAGAAAGTACCTGAACTAGGGGTCAAATTATGGAGTGGAGGAGTGGCCTAGTGGTTAGGCAGGGCTGAAACTAGAGCTGAAGCAGTGGCGTTCCTAGGTCAGCTGCCACCCAGGGTGGATTGCCACTGCACGCCCCCTCCGAGCACATCACCTCCACCCCCGGCGCATTGCTCTTACCTCCTGGGGGTGCTGGGAACAGTCATGTGGCTGTTGGCTCCACCAGTTCCCTGCCCCAGAAGAGGAAGTAACATCAGAGGTAACAGGGAACCTGCGGAGCCACGCAGTTGCTCACTGCCCCCCCCCCCCTGCAGCGTGCACCCAGGGCTGGACTTTGGCCCAGAGGAACTGAGGAACTGAGTTCCATTTCCACTTCAGGCACAGGCATCTCCTTGTGACTCTGGGCAAGTCACAACCCTCCATTGCCCCATGCAAGCTGCATTGAGCCTGCCATGAGTGAGAAAGCACGGGGTACAAATGTAACAAAAAAAAAATCTGAAAAAAAGAGCACCAAGGTCAAAGGGCTTTTGAATTACAATTTCTTTTTGACACTGGCAAAGTAGTGCAGTAATCATGTCCACATTGAAAGGATAACAAAATTAAAAAAAAAAAAAAAAAAGAAAGTTAAGGTGATATCCAATAAAGATGTAAATCAATGCATTTTGGGATGCTTGTGGAAGTCAAAACCTCCATCCTTTAGTCAGGACAGTATATCCTTCTGACAGTATATCCCTGACCAAAGGAAAGTAGGTTTTAACCTCTAAAAAGCTGGTCAAAAACCATTGTTTAATCCAGTAAAAATTTCACCATTGTCCACAGCCATGGCATGCGCCCACGTCCAGACTCACCTTTCCTTCCGGTTGTTAGGCACCGCAGCTTCTCCGGACTACCTCCTTCCTGCGTTGATGCCTGTGCTGCCTGTTTCCTTGTTCTCCAAGCCTCGCTGTAATGTCCCAGTATTCTAACCTCTCTCTGGTGCCCTTGCTGTGTTCTTCAGTGCATTCCAAGCCACCAGAGGTTGTGATATCATTAGCGAGGGCCTTTAAAAGGAAGCATGGGACTCTCATGCATTGTCTTTGCAACAAGGTTCCTTGCCGAGTTGTGCATGCCTGGTCTTGTGTTTCTCCTATTCGGATTTGACGTGCTTTTCCTGACCTCAGCTTCAGTTCCAGCCCTGCTCATCTTCAGCTCAGTGGCGTATCAAGGGTGGGGCAGTGGGGGTGGTCCGCCCTGGGTGCACGCTGCGGGGGGGGGGGGGGGGCAGTGAGCAACTGCGCGGCTCCGCAGGTTCCCTGTTACCTCTGATGTTACTTCCTGTTCTGGGGCAGGGAACTGGTGGAGCCAACAGCCACATGACTGTTCCCAGCACCCCCAGGAAGTAAGAGCAATGCGCCGGGGGGGGGGGGTGGAGGTGATGTACTTGGAGGGGGCGCGCAGTGGCAATCCACCCTGGGTGGCAGCTGACCTAGGAACGCCACTGCTTCAGCTCTAGTTTCAGCCCTGCCTATCCCCAGACCCAGTTCTACTTGTCTCCAGCTCCAGCCATCTTGCCTGGTTTCTGCCTTAGTGCTCTGTCCTGCACAGGTGGTTCACTAGCCAGTATCTGGCGGCAGTCCAAAGTCTTCCCTTTGATGCAACTTCCTGTTCCTGGTCCTGTGAAGAGGAAGTTGCATCAGAGGAAAGGCTTGGTTCTGGCGCAAGCAGTGGTATGAGTCACTGCTGACGAAGAAATGATGGATTTAAAAGATACTAGGGGGGTGTTTGGGGAGTGCAGTTAAGCGACCCCTCCCAGGGTGAGGGAGATGACAGGAGTCTTCGGCTGGGGATCCTCACTAGCCACATCATGTAATAAAGATTTAGGTCTTTTTACCACCATCCCAATAATAATACATATCCCGGGAAAAGATTGGAATGATAAAAGACCAAGGCCACGTATGAGAAAAGCAATTTATTAACTTGCCAAAAGAGTATACAGAATCAATATAAATTTTCTCATAGGAGTACAGTTTGCTTATACAAAAGTATTGGCTGAAAACGGTCTCAAACATTCACTAATCATGCAGCTACTTATATACTGTTTCTATACAAAACCCTTTCATAAGACATTACTTCATTCTTTTCACTCATCATCTATTTCTCTTGTGTTGTACAGCCAGAAACTCCCTGCTATTCTGTCTATTACCTCATGTTCTGTTTCTTAAACTCCTGGGCACATACCATTCTAACTACAGTCTTGTCTGTCAGTTTGGTCAGCCTTCACCTTTAACAACATCCCTTGATCCATAACCCTGTTGCTACTTCTTCAATCACAGCTGTGAAGAAGCTGTTAATGGGTGAAGACAAAGGTCTTCTTCATCCTGTCATTTAATCCATTTCCATTAAATCTGACATCTTTGATTGCTGTGGGACAGTGAAATAATCCTTTGGTAGATACTGCATAGCTATGTATGGATACGCACACATATTCCTTGTCATGGCCTGCCTGAGTCAGCATTATAAAATACATTCTGTAATTCTATGGTTGTCTGCCACCTACTGGACAATGATTTTGGGCATAAGATCCAAGTACAAAGTACTACTACTACTACTTAACATTTCTAAAGCGCTACTAGGGTTACACAGCGCTGTACAGTGTAACAAAGAAGGATAGGCCCTGCTCAAAGGAAAGTGAAAGAATTATGGGAATTGGGAAGGACTGATGCTTGGCAGTGCCACTTAGGCTATAAAACGTCTATCAACAGTAGACTATAGAGCAGGGCTTTCTAAACCTGTCCTGTGGGAACCCCAGACAGTCAGGTTTTCAGCATATCCACAGTGAATAGTCATGGGATAGATTTGCATACCAAGGAGGCAGTGTATGCAAGAGTTGTCCATCAAGCCCAGTATCCTGTTTCCAACAGTGGCCAATCCAGACCACAAGTACCTGGCAAGATCCCAAAACAGTGCAATAGATTTCATGCTGTTTATCTTAGAAATAAGCAGTGGATTTTCCCCAAGTCCATCTTAATAATGGCTTATGGACTTTTCTTTCAGGAAGTTATCCAAACCATTTTTAAAAGACTGCTAAACTAACTGCTTTTACAACATTCTCTGACAGTGAATTCCAGAGTTTAATTACACATTGAGTGAAGAAATATTTTCTCCAATTTGTTTTATATTTACTACTTAATAGCTTCATTGCGTGCCCCCTAGTCCTAGTATTTTTGGAAAGAGTAAACAAGCAATTCACATCCACCCATTCCATTCCTAGTGGTTAGTGCAGCGGACTTTGATCCCGGGGAACTGGGTTTGATTCCTACTCTACCTCTTTGTCACTCTGGGCAAGTCACTAAACCCTCCATTGCCCCAGATACAAATAAGTACCTGTATATAATACATAAACCACTTTGAATGTAGTTACAAAAAACACAGAAAGGTGGTATAGCAAGTCCCATTCCCTTTCCCTTTACAGACCTCTCATTTTTCCCCTCAGCCGCCTCTTCAAGTTGAAGAGCCCTAGCCGCTTTAGCCTTTCCTCATAGGGAAGTTGTCCCATCCCCTTTATCATTTTCATTGCCCTTCCCTGTACCTTTTCTAATTCCACTAAGGGGCTCATTTTCGAAAGAGAAAAACGACTAAAGAGTGGCATAAAGCAGCATTTGGATGTTTTTCTCACAAAAACATTCAAATTTGTATTTTCAAAACCTATTTTTCAGACGTTTTTCTATGCTGTTCGTCTGCAGTGTGGGGCAGGTTAAGGGTGAGATTTGGACGTTCCTAAGACCTTTTTCAGCTACAATAAAACAAAACCGTCCAGGACTATAACTAAGACATTTTGAGCTAGACCTGTTTTTAAAATGAATAAGGCACAAAAAGGTGCCCTAACTGCAGTGGCGTTCCTAGGGGAGCTGACACCCGGCTCTCAGCGTTTCAAAATGGCAGCCGAGAGTTGACGCAGCCTCGCGAGACTTCAACTTTCGGCGGCCATTTTGAAACGCCGAGAGCTGGACTCACCACAGGACAGGATGCAGGGCGGCTAGCAGCTCCGGGCAGGAAAGAGGGGGCTCTTTCCTGCCCTGAAGACGAAGAGGTACTTCTAGATGACCAGGGATAGCAGAGTAAGGGGAGGGGAGGGGGGAGGAGAGAGATGACAGGGGGGAGGTGAGGGCGTGGAAGGGGTGGGATAGGGGACGTGAAAGGAGCAGCTCCCCCCAGCGAAACGACACCCCCCCGGTGCATCTTTACCTGCTGGTGGGGGTGGTGCATGTCTGTCAGCAACGCTCGTTCCCTGCTCCCTCTGCCCCGTTACAGGAAATAACCCATTCCGGGGCCAGAGGGAGCAGAGAACGAGCATTGCCGACAGACGCGAGGCACCCCCCAGCGGCGTGCACCTGGGGCGGACCGCCCCCATCGCCCCCCCCCCTTAGTACGCCACTGCCTAACTGAGTGGGACTGGAGGGACTCAGGGATGACCTCCCTTCACTCCCCCTGTGGTCACTGACTCCCATCCCCCAATAATGTGATTGAAAACATTATCAGCCTCTATGCCAGCCTCAGATGTTATTATACTCAAGTCTATTAGAGCAGCATGCAGGTCCCTGGAATAGTCTAGTGGTGAGTGCAGTGCACTGTACACAAGTGGACCCAGGCCCATACCACCTCCTACCTGTTACACTTGTGGTGGAAAGTGTGAGCCCTCCAGAACTCACCAGAAGCCCACTGTACTCACATATAGGTGCCCCCTACACCCATAAGGGCTATTGTAGGGGTGTAAAGTTGGGGGTAATTGGTTTGGGTGGGTTTTGGGGCGGCTCAGCAGACAAGATAAGGGAGCAACGGTGAGATATGTACCTGGGAGCTTTTATTTGAAGTCCATAGCAGTGCCCCCCTAGGATGCCCCATTCTCCTGGGATGTCTGCATGGCCAGTTTACTAAAAATGCTGGCTTGATTTTGTGCGTTTTTCACTTGGACTTTTTTTTTTCCAAAAATGGACCAAAAAGATAAACACAGAGCACAAAAACATCTAGCAAATAGCCATTAAAAAAAAAGACGTTTTTCTGTTTTGAAAATAGCTATATTCCCCACTTGAATTTTGGACGTTTTTAGCAAAACTTTCACAGTTGGACTTAGACGTCATATCGAAAATGCCGCTCCACATCTTTTTTGAGATGCAGCGACCAGAATTGCACACAGTATTCGAGGTGCAGTCGCACCATGGAGCAATACAATACAATTGTATTATATCATTCTCATATTTGTTTTCCATTCCTTTCCTAATAATACCTAACATTCTATTTGCTTTCTTAGACACCACACTAAGCTGAGGGTTTCAAAGTATCATCAACGATGACCCCTAGATCCTTTTCCTGGTCGGTTACTCCTAACGTGGAACCTTGCATCACGTAGCCATAGTCTGAGTTCCTCTTTCCCACTTTGCACTTGCTCACATTAAATGATATCTGCCGTTTGGATGTCCAGTCTCCCAGTCTCGTAAGGAAATTGATCTCATGCATATCAATTGTGGATATCCTGAAAACCTGACTGGCCAGTGTTCCCTCAGGACAGGTTTGGGAACTCATGCTCTATAGACTGCTATTTTTTTTTTTTTTGTTACATTTGTACCCCACGCTTTCCCACTCATGGCAGGTTCAATGCGGCTTTGTACCTGGGGCAATGGAGTGACTTGCCCAGAGTCACAAGGAGCTGCCTGTGCCTGAAGTGGGAATCAAACTCAGTTCCCCAGGACCAGAGTCCACCACCCTAACCACTAGGCCACTCCTCCACTATCTTGTTGATACATGTTTTACAGCCTAAATGGCACTGCCAAGCTTCAGGCCTTCCAGGGTAACGAGTACTCAACACCAGTGGTAACTTAGGATAGATTTGTGGGATGGCAAATCCACTTATGCATCTAGCTTTTCCTACTTAAGCGCACAACTATGGAATGCACTACCAAAAATCAGTAAAAACTACACTCGACCACCCAAATTTCCGGAAAGTACTAAAGACAGACCTGTTCAGAAAAGCATACCCCACCAACCCAACATAAAAAACCTGGATACCTGCGACATAACGTAACCAAAGACCGTAATGGACATATCCTAACTCTTCCTCTCCCTCTCTAAGTTCCCCCAATTGTATTTACCATACATGTACCTCATCCTATCGGAATATCACCTTGTACGGTTCATATCTGTATTTGTTCAAGCCGGAATCGGCTAACGCCATTTACGGTACTATGTAAGCCACTTTTGCTCAGTAAGGAGAGCAGCCATTCAATGCAGCCAGGGCTGGTGTCAGGGGCGTAGCCAGACAGGCAATTTTGGGTGGGCCCTAGCTCAAAATGGATGGGCATGGAATTCAGCCCCTCCTGGCCCCCCTCCGCTCTGCTCTCTGCATTCTTCCTCTCCCCTACCCTCAAATACAAAATATTAAATACCTGAGCTGGTGAGGATCCCCAAACTGCACCAACTGAAGATTTCCTCTCCTCCCAGCCAGTGCTCTTCCAAACAGCAGCTGGCAGCACTTGACTTGAGCTGACACCGCTGCCAGTAGTCCATACATGCTCAGTGCTTCCACATGGGTGAAAACTGAGCATGTGCAGAGGGGCCAGTGTGTGTTGCCTGCTGCCGTTTGGAAGAGCATTGGCTGCCTGAGGAGGAAATCTTCAGCTGGTGGGGTTTGGGGATTCCCACCTGCCACAGCAAGAGTGCCACCATTTTGGGTGGGCCTGAGTTCAAATTGGGTGGGCCACAGCCTACCCAGGCCCACCTGTAGCTACGCCACTGGCTGGTGTAATGGTGTTGGGCAGCCTAGGTGAACCTTCAGCTCCCCCTCCCTCCCACACACACACTATTCTGTCTCCCACCCCCAAAATGAGGGTAATTTCCAAAAGTCATTTACTCAGATAAATGGGTATTTAAAATTGATCCCCTTCTTTCAGGTGAAAGTATGCATTGATGATTATTTTCAGGATCTATTGTTTTGCTTTGACTGCAGCTGATCTGTGCTACCCCACCTCCCACCCCAGAAGCTACTGTCCTAGTCAACTTTCTAGTATCGTCTAATGGTTGCGCTGGCCTGGCCCTGAATGAAGCACCCACGCCTTAATTAGAAATTACAATGCATCTTTCCTATGGGGCTTCTGCAACATAGGTGTTGCTGTTTTAGGATTTTAACTGTGCCCATGGAAAACCTTACATCAGAGCTTCCTTATGCTAAATATATTAGAAAGAATGTGGGACATCCAAGGGGATTCACCATGTGCTATTAACTAGTGACCATTTTCCTGAAGTTTGACTCTAAAACCAAGATCTCTTCTTGACACCAGGAAACAGTAATTATTCATGGTTTTCTGTGTTAGATCTGCTGCTAACCTGGTGCTATTTACCCTTTCCCTTGGAGGCCCTCTATTCTGTCAGGCTTTCAGGACACCCTTCCAGTGCATATATTCAAATGTGTGGAAGTATACTGTGCATGCTCAGTGGGGATATCCTGAAAATCTAACTGGCTCAGAGGCCTTCGAAATCTACTTTGAGCATTACTCCTAACCAACTCTTACAGCAGGGATCCCAAATCCTGTCCTGGTGACCCGTTGCCCATACTGAGATTACAGGATATCCACAATGAATGTGCATGAGATAAATTTGGAATACCTTGGAGAACCAGGATATGTAAGTTTCTTTCATGTACATTCGTTGTGAGCTGACCACATTAGGTTTGGGAAGCCAGTCATAGCATCCATGACATAACCTACAAATGCACTTGATCTGCAGCCCCTCCTTACCTCTCTACCCTCATCTCCCCTTACGTTCCTACCCGTAACCTCCGCTCTCAAGACAAATCCCTCCTTTCAGTACCCTTCTCCACCACCGCCAACTCCAGGCTCCGCCCTTTCTGCCTCGCCTCACCCCATGCTTGGAATAAACTCCCTGAGCCCATTCGCCAGGCCCCCTCCCTGCCCATCTTCAAGTCCTTGCTCAAAGCCCACCTCTTCAATGTCGCCTTTGGCACCTAACCACTATACCACTATTCAAGAAATCTAGACTGCCCCAACTTGACATTTCGTCCTTTAGATTGTAAGCTCTTTTGAGCAGGGACTGTCCTTTTTGTTAAACTGTACAGCGCTGCGTAACCCTAGTAGCGCTCTAGAAATGTCTAGTAGTAGTAGTATACCAGTAACTCTGATGCAGTGGCGTTCCTAGGGGGGCGGGGGATGCTGTCCGCCCAGGGTGCACGCCGCCGGGGGGGTGCCGCGCGCGCCTGTCCTCCATTGTTCCATGCTTCTTCTCTGCCCGGAACAGGTTACTTCCTGTTCCAGGGCAGAGAAGAAGCATCGAACAACAGAGGACAGGCGCCGTGCGGCACCCCCCCGGCGGCGTGCACCCGGCGGGGGGGGGGGTTCCTTCACGGGGGTGTCCTTTCACCGGGGGGGGGGGCGCTGCACCCGGGGTGGGCGCATCGGCGATCAGCTCCGGGTGCCAGCCCCCCTAGGAACGCCACTGCTCTGATGTGGAGGTCTGGGTACATTTATCAGAAATGTCTCTCAAAATGTCATTAAAAGTACAAAAACGGTACCAGCTAGAGTATTAGCTCTCAGAAACAGAAATAACTAGCTACCAATACTTTATTTTAAATTATTTTTTACCTATCTTACAAGCAGCCCCTGCAAAACTCCCTGTATGCAGTTCTCTCCTGCTCCTTTGTGTTTCTAGCTCAGTTGAAATCAGGACTAGATCTGGCACCATCACTCTTCTATTTGTAATTACTTAGGATTGCACCCCTAATTTATCTCTGAGCTTACACTATTCCTCATTGGAGGGATGGTGCTCAACTGGGGGTAGTCATATACCACAGCCCCTTTTTAACTGCAATCATAACCTTGATCTGGCCACTAGGTGTCATCATTGGACAATTATTTCTTTCCTCACCCAGGTATATGGCCAGCTCCTCCTTCACCTCAGTACATCTCTATCTCCAGCAGGTGGTGGATAGCACTTCAGCAGCTCCTGGATTTGTCTGTTGGGGATACTCCTGGGTCCTGTGGGCCATTTGAGTTTAGGGGTGTCTGGCTGGTGGTGGCGACTTTGGGGGCATACTCAGTCTTCTGGGTCCCTGCTTCACCCTTTCCCCCCTTTGCCTCCCGGTCTTTAGAGCGCTAGCCTTCCTCACCAGTTTAAAAAAAAAAAAAAACAACAACAAGAGAGTTCCTTTGCCTTCATTTGGTGTTAAAAAAAAACAAAACAGAAGATTTCTGACAGGACCGGGCAGTACAGGGTTTCCTTTTCTTAGTGCTGTGCTTTCAGTCTGTATGCCAGTTAGGCAGCAGGCTGCTGCGTCTGTGGGACTCTGCTTCTCCTCCAGAGACACCTGCTGTTCGGTGAGTCCCTGCCTTTCTCTTTCGGCGCGGGGGTACCGTGCTTTAATATGGGTGACGCTGGCGTTTGAAAGCTGTTCCCGCTACGGTAGCAGATGCTTCGCAGCAGGATTCTATGTGGTGGCATGTTTGAACTCTGGGGAGGGAAGTGCTGAAGTTCCCCTTCCATGAGCAGCCTTTTCTGCACTAAAATGGCGGGAACGCACGCCTTTTTGCTGGTGTGGCTCTCTCTTTTCTCCTTATATCAGCTCTGATCCTTTCCCGCCCTGCAGCCCTGATGTGGGCAGGGGGGAGGGGCGGCTTCTCCTAAAGGACCTTGTGCTCCATTAGAGACTGCTAGCAGGGCCGCCAAGAGACTGGGCCAGGCCCGGGGCAAGCCCGCCCCACCACCCCGAGGTTGTCGCCGCTCCCCCCTCACCCCCCCCGAGGTCACTGCCGCTCCCCCCCCCGAGGTCACCGCCGCTCCCCCTCCCCCACCGCCCCCTCCGTCCGCCACCGGGCCAGGCCCCCTGCATTGAAATCAAAGCGCCTCTCACCTCCGTGTGAAAGTGCTGCGGGCAGCAGGGCAGCAGATGGCCTCCCTTCGGCCCTCCTGCCCTCGCGGAAGTTACGTCAGATGAGGGCGGGACACAGGGAGGGAAGGAGGCCCGAAGGGAAGCGATCTGCTGCCCTGCTGCCCGCAGCACTTTCACACGGAGGTGAGAGGCGCTTTGATTTCAATGCAGGTGGCCCAGACTGGTGGCAGACGGTCAACGACGGAGGGCGTGGGACTGCGGCGCCGGGCCCCCATGGAGGCCCAGGCCCAGGGAAGTTTGTCCTCCCTGCCCCCCCTCTTGGCGGCTACGACTGCTGGTCCAGGGGATTCCCCTTTATTTTCTCCAGCCTTTGGTTTCCTTTACCAAAATCACTGTTGAGTCAGAACCTGTTTGCATGTAGCTGGGGCAGTGGCACAAATTCTTCTCAAACTGCCCCCACTATGCAAGGGGATCCAAGGAAAGAACAGAATTACTTTAAGCTGTTTGTATATCTTCTGAGCAGGATCTCCTCTGCTCTGGGGCCTAGATGCACTAAACGTTTTTCATCATTAAATGAGCCCTCAAGGAAGAATTTCCTATCCTTTCCATGCACTAAAGCCTATTTTCCGACCACAGTAGCAGCTAACGAAAACTGAATGCAGATGAGCAATTCTTCTACAAATCCCATTGAAATGATATGCACTAACCTTTTCCGATTCGTTTAACGCAGGAGAACACTGTGAAATCTAACGAGAGTCTTTACCTCTCGTTAGGGCTGTCTGTCTGCTAGAAGTTAACAAAATCCAATAAAAAAAATAACTGGGGGGGGGGGGCGAAACGCGTCAGGGGCGTCCTTTATTGATGCCCCAGGTCGTCGCTGCTCTCTCAGCACCAAAAAAAAAAAAGGATCGGGAGGGGGCAAAGGCACTCGTCATGAGCGTACCTTATGGACGCCTTGCCCCCCCCCCCGCACGAAAAATCTCCAATTTTAGCAGCCCCGGGCCAGCCCTCCTCCCTTCCTGTATTCTCCCACTAGATCCGCCTCCTGCCATGCTCCGTCCCGTGCCCCGCCCCCGCCGCTCCCGCCGTCCAACGACCCCCCCCCTTTGCCTTACTGGCCCGTGCAGCTCCTCTCACCTCTGCTGCACGGGCAAGAACAGCTGATCGGCGAGTCAGAAGGCCTCCTCAGACGTCCCTTCTTTCTTTCTGGGCCCCCCCTCCCGAAACACACGTGTTTGTGGGTTTTTTTGTTTTGTTTTGACAGCTGGGCCTTTGTGGCATGCGCAGAGCTGCCAGCATAACGCTTGGGCTGCTCTGCGCATGCTTTAGGCGCTGATTAACGATGGGTTTAACGATTCTGTGATACATCCTACTTTGCAGTACCGATCCGAACATTTCTGGAGTGTTTTTGTAGTGCATGCCTCGTTTTTAAAAAATCGTTAAGCACTTTTACGATTCTTATTTTTTAACGTTTGGTTGATGCATCTGGGCCTGGGACCCTTAATTTGAACCTTTCTTTTTAAGAGAGCTTGGCCTCAGTAGCCCTTTTCGTGATTGGGGTCAGAAGGCGGGACTAACTCATCAGAAGCAAACAGGGAAGGCTAGAGACAGGCAGCAGGGCTTTAAATAACACGGCGCTTCAAACTGGTGACTTTCAACGGGGCCCAGATCGTTTCGCCCACCTCAGGGCTTTGTCAGGAACCACTCAACTTTAGCATAATTGTTAGGGTATGAATTTCTAGCTATCCAAACTTCTTGTAGCACCAGTTATCGCAGGTTACGTTCTGGTGCTACAAAAATAGAAAATATTTCTGTAGCACCAGAAATGGTGCGAGCTGGCGGTGACAAATACCTCTAAGCTCCTGAGGTAGTTCCAGATTGGCGTACGGCAAGCCTGTTGCCGTTCGCTCTTTAATAAAAGGGCCCCTGTATTGGAGTGGAGGAGTAGCCTAGTGGTTAGTGCAGTGGACTTTGATCCTGAGATAAACACAAAGGAAACCGGTTTAGAAAAAAATGGATCCAAAGAAGCTTAGCACAGATTAGGAAGCAACACCGGTAATTGGGAAGCAAAGCTAGTACTGGGCAAACTTTTATGGTCTGTGCTCTGATCCTGGCTGGACAGATTCAGCTTCAGCTTCAGAAGTTGGAGAACAAGGACAGTGCTGGGCAGACTTCTACAGTCTATCTGCCCTGAAAATGTCAAGGACAAATCTCATGCTAGTTTACCACAGAGACCTAGTTGCTAATAACTGGGATTAACAGTAAAATACATTTTAACTGTAGCCTAAATTGAAATCTTTTGTAACAAAAAAAAAAAAAAAGGGACATACTTTCTCGATCCCACATGGTTATTAGTATGAGCCCCCTGCATTGAAATCACAGAGCCTCTCACCTCCGTGTGAAAGCACTGCAGGCAGCAGGGCAGCAGATCGCCTCCCTTCGGGCCTCCTTCCCTCCCTGTGTCCCGCCCTCGTCTGATGTAACTTCCGCGAGGGCGGGACACAAGGAGGGAAGGAGGGCCGAAGGGAGGCCATCTGCTGCCCTGCTGCCTGCAGCACTTTCACACGGCGGTGAGAGGCACTTTGAGTTCCAGTATGAGTTGAATCAATCGCTGCCCTCCTTCCTGAGCAAAAGTGGCAGTACTATCACCAAACTGTTAAATCTTTCTTTGCTATCCTAGGAAGCTACCCTGGATTACCACTGGTGTTGGGCACTCATTACCTGGAAGCGCTGACACTGGCAATTAAAATTCAATGCGAAGAAATGCAAAGTGATGCACTTAGGAAGTAGAAATCCACGGGAGACGTATGTGTTAGGCGGGGAGAGTCTGATAGGTACGGGCGGAGAGAGGGATCTTGGGGTGATAGTATCTGAGGATTTGAAGGCGACGAAACAGTGTGACAAGGCGGTGGCCGTAGCTAGAAGGTTGTTAGGCTGTATAGAGAGAGGTGTGACCAGCAGAAGAAAGGGGGTGTTGATGCCCCTGTATAAGTCGTTGGTGAGGCCCCACCTGGAGTATTGTGTTCAGTTTTGGAGGCCGTATCTTGTTAAGGATGTAAAAAGAATCGAAGCGGTGCAAAGAAAAGCTACGAGAATGGTATGGGATTTGCGTTACAAGGACGTATGAGGAGAGACTTGCTGAACTAAACATGTATACTCTGGAGGAAAGAAGAAACAGGGGAGATATGATACAGACGTTCAAATATTTGAAAGGTATTAATCCGCAAACTAATCTTTTCCGGAGATGGGAAGGCGGTAGAACGAGAGGACATGAAATGAGATTGAAGGGGGGCAGACTCAAGAAGAATGTCAGGAAGTATTTTTTCACGGAGAGAGTAGTGGATGCTTGGAATGCCCTCTCGCGGGAGGTGGTGGAAATGAAAACGGTAACGGAATTCAAACATGCGTGGGATAAGCATAAAGGAATCCTGTGCCGAAGGAATGGATCCTCAGGAGCTTAGTCAAGATCGGGAGGCGGGGCTGGTGGTTGGGAGGCGGGGATAGGGCTGGGCAGACTTATACGGTCTGTGCCAGAGCCGGTGGTGGGAAGCGGGACTGGTGGTTGGGAGGCGGGGATAGTGCGGGGCAGACTTATACGGTCTGTGCCCTGAAGAGCACAGGTACAAATCAAGGTAAGGTATACACAAAAAGCAGCAAATATGAGTTATCTTGTTGGGCAGACTGGATGGACCGTGCAGGTCTTTTTCTGCCGTCATCTACTATGTTACTATGTTACTATGTTACTCAGGCCATAAAACAGTGTGTCAGTTCCAGAGGAAATCTGTTCTTGGTGTTAGAGGCAGTGAAATGATGACACTCATATGCCTGGCACAGACAAAAAAAAGCACCACTGGGCCTTCAAGAAAGAGATAATAGCTGTCCTTTATTGTGGAAAAAGACCCAACACGGGCCGTGTTTTGGTGCACAAGCGCCTGCCTCAGGGGTCAGGGTATGTCTTCACAATGTATGAGCAGAAGTTCTAAATGAATTGCCAGCTACCGCTGGACGTACATTCAATCACGCTGAACGCTGGCTAGTTTCTTGAAGGCCCAGTGGTGCTTTTTTTGTCTGTGTTGTATACTTGTATGCTGTAATACCCTCTCTTTTGTTACTGCACTCATATGCCTGGTCCTTTATTAAGAGGCAAATGCCTGAGGAGAGCTGCCCCCCTGGGCAAGTTCCTTGTTTCACATCATGAGCTGTAACACTGTACCATCTTATGATGGGGAGGGAGGCTGCCAGGGGTATAAATCTATCACTCTGTATCTCTTTACCTCATGTATTTGGTGATTTCTAAGAGGTAATGAGGATGTTTTTAAAGGGCATTAGTCTGAATAAGCTAGATACAACTTATACAGAGAAACCAATAGAAGGGATTTGCTAGGTACTTAAGTGCAGTGCATTTTGTCTAGCAAAAAAGGTGCCGGTACTCAAATGCCAGGCCACCCTTCAGGGGTGGAGTGATCATTGAGGGACTCACCCCACAATTGCCAGGACCCCTGCAACCAGCCATAGAATCTATGATAAGCAGTGGCGTCCCTAGGGGGGTGGACACCCGGGGCAGTGCCCCGCCCCCCCGGGTGCAGCACCCCCCCCGATACAGTGCGGACCCCCCCGGGTGCAGCACCCCCCCGATGCAGCGCATAACCCCCACCCCCCTCGGGTGCACACCGCTGGGGGGAGGAGTGCTGCAGCACGCGCCTGCTCAGAGTTCCCTGACTTCGCACGTTCGCTGCAGTTCCCTCTGACCCGGAACAGGAAGTAACCTGTTCCAGGGCAGAGGGATCTGCAGCGAACGCGCGAAGTCAGCGAACTCAGCAGCGCGCGCCGCGGCACCCCCCAGCGGCGTGCACCCGGGGCGGACCGCCCCCACCGCCCCCCCCCCTTGGTATGCCACTGATGATAAGGCAGAATTTGTATGTAGAACCTGAGCTCTTTCATTAAAATATGAAAACCGTGGGTCAAGTTTAGCAGACAGTGGAAAAGGTGCCGGTACTCAGTACCACCAAGTACCCCCTCAAAAAAAGCCCTGGCTGTGCCCTTCCAGACTGGGTCTTCAACACCTTCAGTTGGCCAAGGGAATGCTGTAGAGGCCATGTTCATATCCTTCTCATGGTCATCATTTACAAGTTATGATACCTTTTATTGGGAAAACATAAGAATTATCTACAAATGGGTATTGCATGTGAGTTTTCAAGACTACATATTGCCCTCCTTAAAGGGACAGGAGTCAAAAACAGGCAGGTATGATGACTGAAGATGACGGTGCTGGTGTCTCTTCAAGCCAGCCTACTACGTTTTGAATTAAGATCAATTGACACATAGGATGTCTGACACAGTTCTGGTACACTTTAAAAACCACACTGTTACGAAGGAAACATTCTCAGTTTACTGTTGAAGAGGGTTCTTGGAGAACCTATCCAAGTAGTGATTCTCCCATCGCCACAGTCTGTTGGTCAGTGCTTTCCATTTGCTTGGTGTAATCCTTTCAATTCCCTTTGCAATCATATCGCTGCAATATATACACTGGTAAGAATATGTCTTTTCAAGGGAGAGTAATGAAAACTGTTTCCGGTGGTTCACAATAAACCATTTCAGAGAGGACCAGACAGTGTCCATAGGGTGGAGGTAGCTGTAGTAGAAAGGCAATGAAAGAACTTCATGACCATGGTTCTTGGCAACTTGGAGACAGTGGGTAGTGTTGTGCAGATCAAGGACTAGTGAGAAATCAGGGAAGCTGATGTCACCATGATCTGCCATCAGTGGACTTGTCTGCATTTTTTCTTTCACCACAATTATGCACTTTCCGTAAGACATTCTCAGGGAAGCACAGAGTTCCTGAAAGATATCCTCTTGGTAGACCATCGGAAGTTCATCTCTTAAGATCAGTCTGTATTTCCAAGGTGCCCATCCTTTGCTGCTTCCTGCGTGAATAAGAGTCCACACAGGATTCTTCAGGTGGCTTGTTTGGGGTAGTTTTTCACCTGTCATCATTCCTTCTGAAATGTTGGTTTCGCCAAAGAAGACAGTATGAAACCCATCAAACTGGAAGGTTCTTAGTGTCTGTAGGTACTGGAGGCACTTGTTCTGCACAGCGCTGTCATGCTGGGTTTTGTAAACAACATCTTTTAAAAGGGGATTTAGAAAGCGATGCATACTGGTTTCTCACGAGGAGTGAATGATAAGTAGAACTAGAATGATCTCACAATGCCCTTCTTCATGACAACCCTAGACATCATAAGAACATAACATAAGTCCTGCCATACTGGGACAGACCGAAGGTCCATCAAGCCCAGTATCCTGTTTCCAACAGTGGCCAATCCAGGTCACAAGTACCTGGCAAGATCTCAGAACAGCAAAACAGATTTTATGCTGCTTATCCTAGAAATAGTCAAATATAAATGGCACTTCTCTGCTAATAATGTTTGATTACAAATTCTAGGGAAGTAGAGCACTCACTCGGAGTAATAAAGAGCCACCTCTATGGTGATTTTTCTTTTGTCTTTTATTCTTTTTGATAATCAAGGAGGAGTCTCGTATAACCACTACTGCCGATTTCATTTCACCTATAAGGTGAATCTTTGCTCGACACGAAATGAAAATCGGCCGTGGTGGTTATATGAGACTTCTCCTTGATTATCAAAAAGAATAAAAGACAAAAGAAAAATTATTATTATTATTTGTTGCATTTGTATCCCACCTTTTCCTACCTCTTTGCAGGCTCAAAGTGGCTTACAATATATCATGAGTAGTGGAAGAATGTTAGTAAATAAACATTTAGTATTGCAGAAGGATCTTCGTCAGCATGATGATAATAAAACAAAGTACTAGTATACAGGCAGATATTATGAAACAGTTCTGAATATAGATGGGCGAGTTGTGCATATTCACATTGGTTGATCTTTGTGGTACGCTTTATTAAAGAGATGGGTCTTCAGTAATATGCGGAAGTTCGTTCTTTCGTAGATCGATTTCAAGCTGTGCGGCAGTGCGTTTCATAACTGTGTGCTCAGGTAGGTAAAGTTTGCCGCATGCGTTAGTTTGTATTTCATTCTTTTGCAGCTGGGGAAGTGTAGATCAAGGAATGTGCGGGATGATCTTTTGGCATTCCTAGGTGGTAGGTCTATCAGGTCTGACATGCAAGCTGGTGCGTCTCCATGGATAATTTTGTGAACTATTGACCATATTTTTTTATTACTCCAAGTGAGTGCTCTACTTCCCTAGAATTTGTATCCTAGAAATAAGCAGTGGATTTTCCCAAGTCCATCTTAATAATGGCTTATGGACCTTTCTTTGAGGAATTTATCCTAACCTTTGTTAAACCCTACTAAGCTAACTACTTTTACCACATTCTCTGGCAATGGATTCCAGAGTTTAGTTACACATTGAGTGAAGAAATATTTTCTCTGGTTTGTTTTAAATTTACTACTTAGTAACTTCATTGCGTGCCCTCTAGTCCTAGTACTTTTGGAAAGAGTAAATAAGTGATTCACCTCTACCCATTCCACTCCACTCAGTATTTTATAGACCTCTATCATATCTCCCCTCAGCCATCTCTTCTCTGAGCTAAAGAGCCCTAGCTGCCTTAGCCTTTCCTCATAGGGAAGTTGTCCCATCCCCTTTATCATTTTCTTTGCCGTTCTCTTTACCTTTTCTAATTCCAATTTATATCTTTTTTTTTTTAAGAATTGCACACAGCATTCAAGGTAAGGTTGCACCACAGAGTGAAACAGAGGCATTATATCATTCTTATTTTTGTTTTCCATTCCTTTCCTAATAATTCCTATCATTCTATTTGCTTTCTTAGATGTTGCTACACACTGAGCAGAGGGTTTCAATGTATCACCAACGATGACACCTAGATCCATTTCTTGGTAGGTGACTCCTAATGCGGAACCTTGCATCATGTAGTTATAGTTTGAGACAGTGGCGTAGCCAAGTGTGGGCTTGGGTGGGCCCGGGCCCACCCACTTTGGGTTCAGGCCCACTCAGTAGCAGCATACCTATGATGTGGCTGGCAGGGATCCCCAAGCCTCACCAGCCGAAAATTCCCAACGTGTCCCTCCTGCATACCTTGTAAGTAGCAGATCTTCGCCTGCAGTGAGCAGTGACATATATACTGCTCGCACCGGCCCCACAGCCTTCCCTTTATCTTTTTTTATTTTTATGTATGCACTTTAAAAAAATACTATAAAGTGTTTTAAATTATTTTAAATGTGCTCAGACCATACCGTTTACACCCATTATATCCCCAAGAGGAATATGTGGTGGTGTCACAATGGAACCATCATTGCACATATGATGTTCCACCTCCTAATATTTGTGTATGTACATACAGCTGAGCCCAAGTAGATCTTAATCACCGGTGTATGCGTATATTTATAATATATATGTATAGGTCATAAACTACTCACATTAAATATTGCTAGACTTGAGTTATTTATTTTTGAGCTGGGCGCTTTCATTTTCCATTATCACTGAAAAACAAAAACGCCCAGCTCACAAATTGTCGAATAAAACATGGACGTCTATTTTTTTCGAAAATACGGTTCGGTCCGCTCCTTCACGGACCCGTTCTCGGAGATAAACGCCCATGGAGATAGACGTTTTCGTTCAATTATGCCCCTCTATATCTGCTTGTTATATTACTATCATGTTTTCATTATAATGTTACCCAAGATCCTTCTGTACCATCAAATGTATATTTTCTAATTATATTTCCACCTATCATGATGTATTGTAAGCCACATTGAGCCTGCAAAGAGGTGGGAAAATGTGGGATACAAATGCAATAAATAAATAAATCTACAAATAATGCCAAGCAGTCCACAAAAAGCAGAATATACATCTTCTGATGTTGAAGAACTTTATTCCAATCACTTTCGAACAAACAATGTCTGATGTGGCCACATTTCGCCAATCTCAAACACATTAAATGAAAATCAAATACAAATATGTACTCAAAATACATTACTCCATATCTGGTTAGAATAAATCAATACTTAAAAAGATGTTAATACACATATAAGCGATATATTTATATATTAAAAATCATAACCCCTTTTAAACACAAATACATGGACTAATTAAAAAAAAATCAAACACATATGTACTCAACATGCATTACTCCATGTCTAATTAAAATAAATCAGTAGGTCAAAAATGTTAATACACATATAAGTTACATATTAATATATTTAAAAAATCATAATTCCTTTAAACCTAAAGGTCTGGATTCTATGTATGACAACTAAAATCTAGGCACGTCCAATTTACACGCCTAGTAGGTATTCTATAAGCCACGTCTACATTTGGATGCAGTTTATAGAATAGCACATACCAGGGGCGTAGCCAGAGACCCCATTTTGGGTGGGCCTGGGCCAGGATGGGTAGGCAGAAGAACCCCGCCTTGTCCCACAAGTGATTTAGACCCAGATGCATTAAAGACATTGGTAATTCCCGTTCCCTACCGATTCCATAGCGAATCGGTAGGGAACGGGAATGCATCAATGATAGGGAATGCAAATGAGCTACTCGTTGTAGCTCACTTGCATTCTCTAGTCCTTCGGTACCTGAGTCGGAGAATCGGGACGTCCCTTTAGATTAGGCTCCTCTTCCTGGTCTCTTCAGCCAATCAAAGCGGGTTTAGCTGGCTGTTGTCAGCGAAACGCGCTCTGATTGGCTGAAGAGACCAGGCAGAGGAGCCTAATCTAAAGGGACGTCCCGATTCTCCGGCAACCAGGAAAACATAAAATTTTTGCTGTGGAGGGGCGGCGAAGACAAAATAGAAGGAGGGAAAAAACACCAGCGCCGGCAGAGCTAAAAAAAAATGCGAAAAAAAGACGTCTCTCAGAAGCGCAGGGAGAGTACGTCCTTAAAGGACGCCCCTCACATGCGCTCCCTGCTTTTTTTTTTCTTTTTTACCTTTTTTGGGGGCCCTTTTCCTTTCCGATTCCCTCACAGGAGCCCTAACGAGAGGTCAGACATCTCGTTAGGGTTCCTACGGTAAGGGAATCGGAAAAACAGTAGTGCATCTCATTATAATGGGCTGCAACGGTAGTGCAGCTCATTATAATAGCTTTTCAATCATTTGCATTCTGTTTTCGTTGCCTGCTACCGTGGCAGGGAAAATGCCCTTAGTGCATGCCCGGGGTGAACTACTTGCGTTTTAAACTGGCTGGAACCAGTTTAAAACGCAAGTTGTGGGCTCATTAGGTTTTGTGCATCTGGGCCTTAGTCTCTCCCTCTCTCACCTGCATACCATATGGTCTCTCAAACATCCCCCTCCCCCGCATAGCTTTTAAATAGATTTTCACCTGCAACGAGCAGCAACTAATACACACTGCTCGTGTTGGCCCCACAGCCTGCCCTCTTATGTAACTTCCTGTTTCCGGATAGGCAGGAATACATCGGAGGGAAGGCTGTGGGGCCGGTGCGAGCAGTATGTATCAGTCGCTGCAGGCGAAGGTTTGCTATTTACAAGGTATGCAGGAGGGACAGTTTTTGGCTGGTGGGGTTGGTGATCTCTGCCAGCCACATCATAGGTGGCTGCTACTGGGTGGGCCTGGGCCCCCCCCCCCATTCCCACCCTTGGCTACGCCACTGAGTCATAGACTGAGTGGATGTGCCTAGATTTATGCCAGTGAAAAGCTGGTGTAAATGCCTGTGCCTAAATCTAGGCAGGCTCCCCCAAATTCTATAACCACATGTGTAGATTTGATTGTTGGCCCTGACATGTCCACACTCTGCCCATTGCTGCACCCCCCTTTCTAGTTACGTGCACTAGAATTTACGCGCTCCTCTTTTTTTAGAATACGTCTAAAAAGATGAACGCATAAATTCCAATTATTTATTTATTTATTGGGATTTATTAACCACCAATTATCAGCCAATTATCAACACTAGTAGGCTTGTTAACTAATTGAGTAGTGCACGTAAATTTGCCGTGAGCACAATTTAACGCATGCTACTCAGCACGCCATACATAGAATCCGGGGAATGTGAATAGACAAAGAGGCATATTTAAAAAGCACTTAGCCTTCCAAAGTTCCATAGAAACCTATGGTACTTTGGAAGGCTAAGTGCTTTGAAAATATGCCTCTAATTGACCCACAGAAATTAATTCATTTGCAAAACATTAAAACATACCTCAAAATAATAAACCTTTCCAAGATCAAAAACGTGAATAGAAGTCAAAAGGACTTAAAACATATAAAAGGAACACATACCTATTAGGGTCCCACAGGACACTTACACCTAATAGTTAACTGTTTGTCCAAGACAGCAGGAATTTTCCGCAAAGCCTAAAAGCAGCTGAAATATTGTTAATATATCCACTATTAGAGAAAGACAGAGCAATCACAGGCAACAGCAAGTATTCTGACTCATTGAGTTCCTCATCTTTTTTTTTTTTTTTTGCAATTTTGTCATTTTAATACAAGATCATAATCTTGGTTCAGAAAAGCGTTAACATGTATTGAAATCAAGAAGTAATATGTATAAACAAATTTTAACACTCGAGTCCACAAGTAAGGAGATCCAAGTTTCCAATTACAGGAGTTTCAAATACAAATAAATAGGTTATAAGCATGTAATATCGAACAGAAAATAATATTTTTTAAACTCCAACTGTTCTTGTTCTTTTAGAGGATATGAATGATGTCAAATGTGAAGGATCAACAAAAATATACTTAGATTGATTAATTCTAACAATGCATTTACAAGGAAACCTTAAATGAAATACTCCTCCCAATTGGAGAACAGCGGGTTTTAGCAACAAGAATTCTTTACGTCTTTTCTGAGTCTCCTTTGAGATATCTGGAAACATTTTCTAAATGTTAAACATTCATAACTATCCCAGTATGTCTGTGATATTCTATTGTATAATTGGATTCTTACAGCAAAATTACTTTATTATGCACTATTCTTTGTTATGTGTCGTATACTGTTTATTTTAAGCCACACTGAACTCAAACTTCTTTGGGATAATGTGGGATATAAATGTCACAAATAGACAAATAAAAATAATTAAATATCTACAATGATAAGACTATATAACACTCATGTATCATATAATACATTCAGGGCCGCCGAGGGGGGGACAGGGGGGACAAAAGTCCCCGGGCCCGGGCCTCCGGGAGGGGGGGCCCGGCGCTGCCGCAGTCCGGCCCGCCCGCCCTCCCGTCGCTCCGGCCAGAACTATCCTGAGCGCCTTCATCTTCGAAGCAAGCAGCAGCAGCAGCAGCAGGACAGGCCACAGCCTTCCTTCCGTGTCCCGCCCTCGCTTGATGTAACGTCCGCGAGGGCGGGTGCAGGGAAGGAAGGGAGAGGTCTGCCCTGCTGCCACTGCTGCTTGCTTCGAAGATGAAGGCGCTTCAGGTTAGATCAGGGGCCCGGCACTGGCAGCGGGTGGAGGGGGCCCGGCGACCTGGGTGGGGGGGGGGCAACGCGACCTCAGCGGGTGGAGGGGAGGCCCGGCGACCTCTGGTGGGGGGGGCGCGATGCGACCTCAGCTGGGTGGGGGGGGCCCGGGGGCGGCCTTGTCCCGGCCCGGCCCCGGCTCTCGGCGGCCCTGATAACATTGTCATTAGAACAACTGATGAAAAGTGTACATGTCCATCTTTAAACCTCAAATTACTTTATTACAGTTCAGTCTTGTGGAATTAACATAACAGATACAAATGGCACCTGAACGTATATTATTTTTCACTTTCTTTTATTGTTTCACAGTAGTTTTTTTGAATGAAAATTAGCGATTTCCAGGTTGGAGGGGAGGGGGGAGGATGTTTTATGGATATAACTGCTGTTGAATATTGACCTCTTTTGTTTCCCTTGGCTCCATGTTGTCTGCCATAATCCCACAATTACAAGTCCATGGGAGCAATGGTATAAACCTGCTAAGTTATTTTAGATTTACTATACCGCCTTCATTGAACAAGGGTTCAACCCAAAGCAGTTACAACAAAGATAATATGATAGCCAAAACCCAAATGATCCTGATCTGTCCTTGTAACCCTTGAGAGGCATCAACCAATCAAAGTACAGGATTACCATCTCAACATGCAGACAGAACTCTCTATGAGGTTACCAACGAAACATAACAAATTCTTTTTTTTCTACAAAATTGAGGAGGTGGACGTCAAGGAGAAAGTTGAACATCCTAAACTTTAACCTTCGTGTGATTATAGATTTGATCAGAAGTGCTGGTGGCAGGGGTCATGGTAGGTTACACATTGTCATAACTTAATAGTGAACATTCTCTTTCTGTGCGTCCAGAAGGTGACTAGCCCTGCATTTGCAACATTCAGGGGCCCTTTTACTAAGGTGCGAGAGGACTAACATGCGGGTAGTGTGTGCCAAGTTCGGCACTACCACTGGGCTAGCGCATCGCCCCGGACGGTAATTCTGAGTTTTGGCATGGCACCGAATCCCGCGGTAGAAAATTATTTTCATTCCTGGCAGTAATCAGCAGTTGGTGCGCGCTGCACGGCTACCGTTCGGGTAGAGCTTAAGCCCTTACTCCTAGATCGATGGGTGGCGG